>NW_027526460.1:48066192-48498692 GCF_048455015.1 Haemaphysalis longicornis
TATTACTCGGCCCGGCCGCAGATAGTACACGCATATTTAGTTAGTCGCAGGCAACCTTTTACGTCAACCATCCCAGTTTCTTTATCTCTATGGATTACGGGGACGTCAAATCAACACCTTAAAGGAGCACTGACACGAAAATTTCATGTTCCACTTTTATTGTTTTTATCGATGCTTAATGGTCTGGCGAACCCGAAACAGCCCTTCAAATACTTCAGCGGGCGATAGTTAATTACATTGAACGGCCTGAAAATCGTTTGTTTCAAATTCCCGCGCTTTCATCCCGAACGGCGCATATGACAGACTCCCGGACAGACGTCACCGCTTTGTGCGGACGTCACCGCCGCCCGCTTGAGAGGGTGTTGCGCCCGCTCGCCGCTCGTGGGGTCGCGCGCGTGAAGGGACGTCACGAGTTTTTGACGAGCGCTGTCGCGTCACTTCTTTTCCGCTCTTGGATTGACGTCACGCTGATGTTCCATTTGCTGAGTGCCGCTCCGCGCGCTGCTCCGTCGGCGCGATAAATGAGATCCAATTGAACTACGTTCTTCGCGTCGCAGGCCGCTCATAATTTCAGCCAGGGTATTATGTTGAGTGAAGGAAGCGAACTGTGCAATAATATTAACGCCGAAAATTGTGTCAGTGCTCCTTTAACTGTAAGGGAAAATTAAGAAATGAGATGACTGAAAAGAAAAAAAACAGGCTGTTAGTTTAGCTTCTACAAAGTGTGAAGTCGTAGCTTTAGTTCTATACCTCGTGCAATTGCAAAACGGCTTCATACGTATTATCTGACAAAAATCACTCGAATAATTATGGTGCACAGAATCAAGGTCAATGTGGTAGTCTACTTGTTAGCTTTGCCAGAAAAGGTGTACAGGATAAAGCGTTTGAAAATCGAACACTGAAATAAATCTAAAGCGAATAAAACAATGTTAAGTCGATCGGTATTAGGCGCACATGTCTAAACTCTGGACGAAATCGTATAGGGCAAGGGTCGGCAACCTGGGGCCCGCGGGGAAGTATGCGGCCCCGACAGGACGTCAGAACAACCCCTCCCCTCGTCACTTGCTATCTAGCTGAAGGCTGACATGACAATTCTAAAGACAAACACCCTGGGTAGGTCTGAAGATCCAACTGGACCTTCACACTTATCCAGATAACTTTTTCACTTCATTCCTTGCACTGGCTTAAAAGAACCTCCCCCCCCCCCCCCCCCCCCCCCTCCCTCCATCTCTGCCACGATTGCCATCCGGCCCTTGCCGTATCGACTTCCTGCAACTCGGCCCTCCACCTCGAATGGTTGCCTACCCCTGGTCTTGGGGCGTCACTTGAAATCAGGAAAGTGTTATTATACGAGAAAACCATGGCCTTCTAGTAGCGAAGAGAGCCAAGGAGTTGGGGGTGTGCAACGACATTAGCGTTAAAGGGAAGGCGGCAAAGGCGATTGAAGAGATGCTGGAGCAAAAAGTGCGTGACCGTGTAACAAAAAACGGTAAACAATTTCGGGATAGGTGTACCAGGCAGCCATGGGTGATTGCGAAAATATTTTTCGCAAGAACTTACTGTTTGAGAATCGATTAGGCTGAAAACTAAGGGCTTCAGAAGGGAGTGTGCGTTGTCGAATATGTTTTAGTCAAGCCGGGAGCACATTGCAACGCACAGATAAGAACAATAGCCATAACGTGCGGGTTTTGTCTGATGCTCTAGGGAATGTGTCTAATGCAACAAGATGGCGCCGTTTTCTGTGTTCCGTCGATAAAATGGAGACAAGCGGGCCACTCTAACACTTTGCACATGGGCAGCAGTTTATTATCACGGGCATCTTACTGGTTCTGTGAGGGCGGGGTTCTGGTGCGTGCGCGTGCCACTTACGTACTCATAGGAAATGCTGATCTGCCAACAAAGGAGAGAAAGCAGGGAACACAACTTACAAGCTTCAAGCGTCGCCATCTTTATTGTTGCAAAAATGACGTTCTTGCGAATCCAATTGGATATTGCTGGTAAGGCTCATGGTACGGACCGAAATTATATTCGAAGTCATGGGGGCAGCGGCGAAATCCGCGTACGCGCTTAGGCTAATTAACCACGTGCGCGCGGTACGACCTGCAACGTCATACTCGTAGCTGGCACCGAAAAAGTAGCGGACAGCCATATTTGGCCGTGCGTGCTTGCATGCCCGCCTAAGGACCTCTAGGGAGGTTGTATTGCCAATGCAACCTCCCTAGAGGTCCCTAGAGCTCAATAATTGGGCTGGCTAGAATTTCGCAGCTTTGACGTTGGCCGTAATGAGCCCCGCAGTCGCACAGGTATTAATGGTCTGCTGATTGACTATAAAAGCAGGGGATTTTGCGAAACTTGAAGGGATTATCACCCTGGAAGCAGTTTGTAGGCCTCTACTTTGCTATTTACAAGATGCACTTCTCTATGTTTGTTCATATCAGTTGTGTAAACTGACACAGTACACGTGTAATTAAGCCTCCCTGGACCTGAGCAGTTGTAGTTATCTCTTCCATCGTTCTAATTACACGTGTTTAAGGGTTGCTACCGCAGAACGGAGTATATGCGTGTGTGCACGTGCGTGCATGCACGCTACGAGCTAACGCCCCGCTCTTTTTTTTCCTGAACTGGTCGCAGGAGTACCTCTTGTGTTGGCTATTTAGCTTGGGCCAGTTGTCTCGGTTCTTTGGTTTCCGCATTCTGGTTTTGCTGCACGCGTCTCTGAGTCCTTCCTTTCTCTTTTATCGCACGAGCATGAACCAAACTTTAGAAGAGCTACACAAGTATTGAACTCCTTGTCGCTTTAAAGATGTTAACCAACCGCCCACGGTCGCCTTGGAAATTATCCGAAATCGTGATCTCACGGCACATTGTTTAATAGTAATAAGTGTTGATCGAAAACGAAAAGCCTTCAGATGGTTTATTTCGAACTTCTGCGTGAGGGTAGCGTATTTACACTGGAGGAATCAAGCCATCTATCGTTGCACGTCAACCACATCGTTAGGAGTGCACCACGTGTTAAGCCGAGGGATCAGGGTATTTGAGTCTTGGTGATTGAGTTATACGCAGTAAGCAAAACGAAAAGAGCACCCTGTTCACGAGCACGCCAATGGGTCCTCCTGTACTCCGCCATTGCACTAGGATACAAAATACGGCACGAGCACATGTCGGTTTCTGTAAGTTCTCCGTGAGCAGACATTGTAGCTTTTCCGCCCGACCTATCTGAATTCCGCATAATTCCTCAGGTATCTCGTGGGGGAAGGGGGGGGGGGGAGGGGGGGGGGGGGGCGGCTTCTTGAGAGCGTTATTACGGCGTGGTGTGGTAATATCGACTCAGACGTTGGGAATGCACTACGTCCACATACTGCATCTACTTATACTCTAGCATGGTACGGTACAAAGGGGGAAAATGCTTTTGCATCCGAAAGACCTGCAATGACGTTTTTGTGTGTGCGCGTGTGCGGTGACCTCTTCCCCAGAATGGAATTTGTTGTGCACACACCTGGCGTTTCCGTCGCCAAATCCTTGAAGACGTGAACGTTATCACGCCTTGTTCTAAATAAAATAAACGAAGTTTTCACTTGGTTTTGAGTGTCCATGCTTTCATTGTGACCTTCGTCCACGTTCATCGAGGGCACCGTCATCGTTCACTTCAGTGCGGGTTCAGGGAACGAGGGAAATGACTTGCGTGAAAGCGGCGTCGTACAAGGCACAGTAAAGTGCAAGTAAAACACCCATACAATTTGTGCAGGTGGGGGTTATTCGTGATGTGTTGGGCAGAAAACACCCAAGCTTTCTCTTATGATGTGAGAATGCGCAAGCATCGCCTCTCGTTGAAGTGTGGACGTGTATGCGTGCATGCGTACGTTAGCATATCTGCCAATGACAATGGGTGAATCGGCCATGAGCTTCTCACTGCTGCTGTCATCGTCACTGGCCAGTATCCCTGAGTGGGTATGTGAATTTTAAAGGGGATATGTTGACTTCGGAGCCAAATTTAAACGCAGTGTCTAGAGCGCCGCCCGACGGGACTCCTGCTCAGCGCTACAGCCATGGCTAGAGTGGCGTCCGACGACATTCGAATATTTAAGACAGGGCTGACACAGGCCAGGGCATTTGCCGTTGTAGTGTGGAGGTTGCGTCTTGGCTTCATGTTATAAAGGGCGCTGGTTCGAGTCCGGCTCTGGCATATTTTATTTCTGTTTACATCTTGCGTTTTAATTATAATTTTCATGTGTAGGTTAGTTTTCTGGGTTTTAAATGTTTCTTTGTGTGTTCGTTATGTTAGCTTATTTTACGTTGCGTTTCGTTAATGGCGGGCGAAGTAGTACCAGACGCGGCATTTTTTCATCGGAATGCCGATGGACGTCGCTTTAGCGGAGTGCTTACAGTACCGTCGGACGGCACTCTGGACGGAGCCAAATTTGAATACGCAGTATCTAGAGTGCCGTCCGACGGCACTCTAGCTGATCGCTCCGACTCAGAACTGCGGTGGGTTGCCGCAGGCTTCATCATTTTGGCTGGGCAGCGCAGAATGTCACTCCGCTTGATGTACTCCCGGACTCTTGGCGACTAAAACTAAAGATGCTCCCTTTGCTTAGAAATATGAACCCCTCGCACGACGAGGGTCACCGAAAAGCATGGGCTCAAGCGCTCAACACCACCGCCGGTGGGGATCATGCAGTTATCTACACAGACGCCTCCCAACATCAATACGCCATCATCGTGGCTACCTCCAGAACCAACCTCCTTTCGTGTACCTCACTCAAGACCCAAGAAATGACGGCAGCAGAAGAGGCAGCCATCACCTGGGCTCTCACTCAACCAGGGGTTCGGAGGGTAGTCACCGATTCCCAGCAAGCCTACTGGAATTACCAGTCTGGTTTGGGGTCCCGACCTGCACTGCGCATGCAAAAAAACCACTTCCCAAACGGTTCCATTCAGCTCATCTGAACACCCGCTCAAGCTTCCATGGAGGGCAACGAATACGCGCACCAACACGCCTGCGCTTTTACCTCCCGTGCTAAGGTGCTGCACGAGGACAGTCACCCGCTTGTCACGTTCAGGGAGATAGCCCAGCATTATCGCCTTCAGGGACAGACCCTACCGTCGCCTTACCCTGACCTTTCCAGAGAGCAACAATCTACCCTACGGCTCATACAATCCGGCTTCTACCCACACCCAACGCGTCTTCACTTAATGCACCCGAATCGCTACGACGCTGAATGCAAATTTTGCTCAGAAGTAGGAACACTCCGCCACTTAATCGGGGTGTGCGACTTTAGCCCTGAGCACCCTCCTCTCTTTCCGTCAACTGCTCAAAAAGAGCAATGGGAGATGCTGCTGCCCAGCCCCTCTCTGCCTACCCAGCTTCAGCGGGTGGACAGAGCACAGGCGGCGCGGACTGCATATGGGCTCCAGAGAAGAAGGAACCACCGCCTTGGGCCGCACTCTGGGCCGTTCAGAAATCTGAATAGAAGTATTTACTCCTCCTCCTCCTCCTCCTCCTCCTCCTTCGTCTCTGCCGCAAATCTCGTAGCCTCCGCCCGCGGCGCAGAGACGTAGAAGTCAGATTGTCTAACACCGGGTTTGAGCTTCCTTTAATTTCATCAAAAAAGTTTCCACTAATGTGCTACACCAATACAACTCAACGAACCACCGTTCATGCATCATGCATTGATTTAACCTAACCAAGATTATCTCTTTGAATTTATAAATGGTGTGGTTAGGTGCATTTCACTTACATCTGGTTTCACTATTTGCTGAGCGACGTGAGTGAATTTAAGTGACGTCGCCTGGGTAATCATTGTGGGCGCGGTTTACAGCTTTGCTTTACAACCACATTCACGGGGTGGATTGGCGCGATTTTTTCAGAAGCACTAATTCATATTGGTTAAAAAAAACACCACATTGACCATAAACGGGAGAAAAAGATATCGCTTTTTTGTATGACAACCAATTCCTCTGACAACAAATTGCGGTCATGTATTGTTATTGGAAAAGGCGAATTCGCAAAAATGATTTTTTCTGTTGGAGAACTCCAACACTTTTTGGGAATTATCCTGACGCAGTGATATGTAGTTTGGCTCGAGTAGTTATTGTTTTGTGTCGATAACGCTGTGATTGTAGTCTAAATGCAGTGAAAAAGTTTGATCTTAATTTTTTACGTCTGAACTGTAGTGGTTCCCAGCTCAGGGTAGCTTTAATCGCCGAAATGGTCGCAAAAGGGTCATAATTGTTGGTAGCAAAACGCCCTGTCTGGTTTGACAGCTTTTCTAATATTTCTAAAGCTTTTCTAAGCTTTTCTAATCTATTTATTCTTTTACATGCTCTATCTGGTGTTCGGTTGGTGAGGGATTTATAGTGCTTCCCAACGGGCATACTTTCTGTTATCACGGGCATTCTGAAGCACATCAGTCAGGGGTAGAGTTCTTGGATCATAAGGCTGTAGAGTGGTAGAATTTTAAAATTATGTGCAGAGTAAGTTCGGTGTGGTCTGCTTTTAGTAGGAATTCTGATATCCTAAACAGTAAGTTTCCTCTGACCAATGCGTTCTTCCAGTAATGACGTATGGCGCAGAAACTTGGGGTCTCACTAAGCCACTTGAAAGGAAACTTAGATCGGCCCAACGGGCTATTGAAAGAAGAATGCTAGAGGTCGCGCCTTGGGATAACAAAACAGCTACGTGGATTAGGGAACAGACCCAGGCGGAAGACATTCTAGCTCAAATTAAGCGAAAAAATGGGCATGGGTGGGTCACGCCATACGCATGAGGGATAACAGGCGGACCATCCGCTTAACGGAGTGGCTACCGTAAACGCAATAGGGATCGGCCAAGGAATCGATGGTGGGATGAGCTGCGAAAATTTTGAGGGAAAGGATGGACTCACTAGCACTCAATAGACCATGGAAATCTTTGGGAGAGGCCATCGTCCTGCAGTCGACATAAACGGGATGCTGCTGCTGATGATGATGATGATAGTTTATGCAGGAAAGTGACACATTAAGCGCATTACAGGCGGACAAACGAATTTCCTCGTTGAGTCCACAAAGAAATGCTCAAGTATCTAAAAATAACGCGCATATAACCCGGCGACCGCCAAGGAGCGAGGGCCTATTGTCAGGATTCCCTATTACGAGCGCGCTCACGATGACAGTCGCAGAGGACATCGCAGGCAGTGTAATTGGAGGCGTCGCGTCGCGCGAAAAGCGGAGCATCAGCGGCAAGCATGGGCTTCGCGAGTGAAAGAGCCGAGCGTAAGCTGAACGCAAGGCAAGAGGACGTCATGCTCCGCGAGGTGGATAACTCTGCAAGCAGACGGATGATTCTAAACTTCAATGGAACCAGGACAAAGTTCAAATGTGAATTTCTGGACAGCGAGAGAGAGAGAGAGAGAGAAAATAAACCGTCTTTATTGAGAAAAAACTAAAGCGGAGTCTTCGGGGTGGGTTGCTTAGTCCAGGACAACTTGAGCTCGGGCCGTGTCCAAGGCCCTCTCGACCAGCTGACGCTGGTCTTCGAGGGTGGAGCTGGCCAAGGCTCTCTCCCAAATCTCATTGGTGGGATAGGGATTTGGGCGGGGAAGTGGGACTTGGTCGCAGCCTTCTACAGTAGATTGTCCCGGGGGCCTCGCTGAAGCAGCACTGCGGGATTTGAGACACGTGTGGAGCATATGCGATCGTATGATGTGGTGTGCCTGTGTTTTCTCCGAGATAGCGAGGGTAAAAGACACGCAAAACAAGGAGGCGGAGTTGCGAGAACTGAAGGATGCCTTTCCAGCTCACAACATCCTCTAAGAGAACCTTTACGGATTTGGTGTTTGCGAAGAATGTGGCGCGGGCTGGGTATGAGTCATGTCAAGTTTACCGTGACCGCAAGGCCATTCTAGTTATGGTTTGTTCGAAACTCTTCCGACGTGCCAATTCATTAAATTATGTCAATTCATTAAATTAAATTAACTAAATTAAATTAATTATGTCAATTCATTAAATTCGGTGGTTGGTTCACCCAACAGCTTTGTTGGCTATCCACTTCTTTTGGACAGGGTTGCTCTGAAGTTTTAAGCAAATCTTATTACTCCAGGTACAAACCCAAGAAACTCCTGGTAGCGTCCGGCTGACCTTCATGCTCAGCCAAGGTCAAGAAAGCGGCTCGTGCGGTTTTGCGGCGCCGACGGAAGTGCCACCGACCTGGCTTCGGCCGCCGACCCAACCAATTCGCGGCGCCGACGGATTCCGCAGTGAAAGCGTCTAATGACTCGTTCGTTTTGAGGGGAGGGGTGCGCAGAGAAGGATAGGGGAAAAAAGGAAGGACGCGTGCCATCAGAAATGGTATAAGGAGGCGCTGCCTACATCAAAGTTCAGTTCGCGTTCGCGCCATCAGCGGCCACTCCTCCAATCAGCGTCTGTGTTCTGCCTTGTGGTGCAAATGTACCCGCTTTCAATGCGCACACTTTCCCAAAAACAGAGCGCTGGTTAGACAAAACAAGTTTAACCGTGTTCAACTACGGCAAAATTTGCGTCTATGGTTGTCGCGTTCGATGCGCACGACTGTTTTTTAGGGATGAGCGCCGTCCGCGCTCGAGAGAAAAAGTTTGCTCATAACTTCAGCCTAAATTTTGGGTCGTCTGCATGTGATACCCTAAGAGCTAATCTGGTCGCCTACCTCCACAGAGGGAAATGCTTCCCAACAAATCCTGAACTTTCTTGAGTGCTCGCCTGACTGGCTTCCTCTTCGCACGGCTGTTGTTTACATGGCGTATGCTAATCTACGGGTCAGCCGTAGGTGGTCCCAGCAAAGCTCATTCAGGCCCTCCGTATACATATACGCTGCTCCTGAGTACTATTTCCAGCACACTCGCAGCGTCCCGGGCGTTTCGGCCCTAGTGTTACTCGAGGTGCGGGTTCCCTGGGCTGTACTGAAGGAAATGTGGGCTTCTTCACCGGCTGCTCTCTCTCGGGCGCTGTTTGCCCATCGGTCCCTAGATTGCACGCAGTTGCAGCAGCCGGCTGGGAGCGAATAACTCGGCCGCGGTGGCCGCGTTCGGCGTCGTTGTGTACACACGCCCTGCATGTGGTCCTGGGCGGAGTGGTGAGACTCGCAAACTAGCCCCGCTCCCACTGTCGTCCAAGTGCAAGGGAACCAGACGTTATTTCTACCAACGGAAGTGTTGTTCAGCCACGTTCGTTCTTATCGCCTACCTCCTACTGCATTTCCTTCTTAGCAGTGCCGATGCACGGACTGTGCACACTGCGTGCTCTATGCTAATGTTCATTTCTGCATGAACTATGTAATTAATAATACAGTTGGCTCATGTATAAAAGCGGAAAGTATTATCGGGGAAGTGCGACTAAAAATTCAGTCTGTGTGGCGTGCGTGCGTGCGTGCGTGCGGGCGTGCGCGCTTACTATTAAAATTATTATGCCGAAAAGTCGAATTCATCTTCCGCGTGTACGTAGTCGTCGTTTGTCGGTGGAGGAGGGAGGAGTTTCCGCGGTGCGCCTTTCTCGCAGCAGCTCTAGTTTTCAGGTTCAGGTTTAAAAAGGTTCGACCCTTGACGACCACACTGCTCATTGAAAAAGAGAGTGGCTTAATGCGTCCGTGCTATAAGACTGGCTTGACTTGGCTCTTAACTGGGCTCGTGGCTTGAGTTTACTTTACTTGACCTTACTCAGCTCTAGCACGAGGCTTGTTGTATCAGCAAATGCGGCGCTGCACGTTGTGTCGTTGTTAAACTGGTCGGAACTTCATGCACAGCGAGCACCCGTCTGGGTCTACTGTTTCACAAAACCACGATTGAACGCTGCCTGTTTAGGACGCTGTGTGCAGCTAAGCAAGCAACGACGGGACATTGCTTCACTGTGGCCACCGCTTGCAGATGTTTTTCCCACAATACCGCTGCTGTGTTGCTAACTATACTCGGGAACAATTTAAGAACGGCAATAGCTCATGTACGGTATCTCGATCGTATGATGTGGTGTGACTTGGGCACCCTATTGTGAACTTTCCTTTAGATGATTGTGTAGTCTTATTGTCCTTGTAACTTGTTGTGATGCCTGCGTCAGTGGGTATTGATCTGTTTTGTGCACGTGGCTGTGTTGCAGCTGCGGTATCTGCCATACCTTTGTGATAGAATATATATTTATGTGTGCGTTTCTTTTCATAAAATTCAGTTGGAAGTCCGCGCTTGTTTGTAGTCTTTGTGTCGTCCCTGGTCTTTTTTTGCGCTGTGTTGCTCATGGATTACCAACTAGCCGGAACCCTCACGCTTTTAGGTGTCACTCCGCCTAAGCGATAGACCCGGATGTCAATGGGCGCGCCCGTTTTTAAAGAAGATTGCTATATATATGCGTGAGATCGTCTGCCTTTTCTCACGTAGTTTGTTTGTCGTCGCTGCAGTAGTTTATAAGCATATTAGATCCAAAAAACCACGGAAAGGGCTCGTGCCGTGTTTAAAATATTCCCTGTAACGCACTATTTGCGCCGCGCGGAGTAACATCCGGCTGCGGTGATGAGGCACAGCGGCAACTCGGGTACTTAACTCGGGTTCTTATCTTGTAACCGAGTATAATTTTATTAAAGCGAAGGTTTCTATCCCTGCTTCCTGTGAATTCTTCCTCCATTCGAGCCGCTAGTCGAGGAAATCCTTGAAGGTGATTTTCGCATGCAAAAGCATTGCAGTATCCTCCGCTCGGCCGAGTAGAGGAAACAAGTAGAGTAGAGGACGGACTCAGAATACGGCCATATGTCTAGGCTTGTGGCGGGGTCAGGAAAAGACTTACTGCAGGAAAGCCAACTTTACGTAATGGGTTTCACCAAAGGGCACATAAATCACACACCGCATAAAGAACGGGATGTCTTTACATGCACAACTGGTTCCGTTGTGGTAGGCGAATGAAGTTTAGCGTCATACGATTGAGCTATGAGGATGACGATGAAAGATTTCTCTAACAGGCTCACAGATAGCACGTTGATAACGCCACACGGTTAGCCAATAGGAAGCCCAAATGAACGACAACGCTGAGTCAACCGAAGCAGCACATTCAGATGACCCAATGATACAGAATCATAACATCAGATTCGGTTAGCTCAGCGTTGCCGTTTATTAGGACTTTGGCTGATTGAATTGTAGAGTTTGCATTTGCATAGGAGAAAGCTTCGCGTTTCTACAATCTTTCTCCGGAAAGGACTGTTCGATTTTTTTTTTTTTTGAAGGACCATCTTCCGCACGGAAGAGTGGGTTTTTGCGGTTTTCCCACAGTGTCCCGCCGTTTTGAGTGAAATGAAGTGAACAAAAAAGGAACTTGGTTAAATTAGGTCAGATTAAGTTGGGATAGGTTTAGGTTAGTTTTGGATTGAGTTTAGGGTAAATAAAGTTGGGTGCAGTTTAGGTTAGTTTTCATTACGTTACGCCGAAACAGCCTCTTCAGGTAGATGACACTGCGGAGCGACCTTCAAACAGACCTCCCCTTGCGTACCGCAGTTCGTCATTATACATTTTCCCTCTTTTTCCCAGGATGAACAAAAAACCTTGATTTTAATCACGATAAAACCTTATACCGGAGGCTGCTTACGTCTCAGATTTGATCCGGGCAATCAATTTTATCTGGTATATTATTCCTGCAGGAGAACCTATTACTCTTTCTTACGTTTTCTCCGGTGTTTTTTGTTTTGTATGCCGTGGCATATCACTCCACCAAATGTCTGTGTAGGTGTTCGCTTCGAGCTGGAGTAGCAAAAACCGTGTACTAAAGGCTTATTTTCATACAAATACTAAAGGAGGAAAAACAAAAATAAACGGACTGTGCAAATAGCGAGCAAGAACATATGGACGGCTTATTTGGCACAGCGTCGTCTCCAAAACCTTTTCCGCCCACCCTGCAGCAACGTTCAATGAGAAAGTGCAACAGGGTGAAGGAATCATTTCGCTGGAAATTGTTTTTTTCGCTGCTAGTCGGAGGAAAAGGGGGAAAAAAGCTTACACGCGGCAATCTAGCGGCGGGGCTGCTTCGTAAGGCCATTGTGTCCGCCTCACATCGGCGAGTTCCTTTTCCTTCGGCAATAGGAATTGCAATAGGCTATTCTCACAATGGAGACCGGCTCTCCGGGGGCTTCATGTCGGCTGAAAGCTTTACTGCGTGCAAATACACGCGTTGAATCGGGTGTTGCGCTTAAGAACACGACGCAGCTGCACCAGCTCACAGCAATGATGACGAATGGCGTAGTCAGTAATAAAGGAATAGAACAGCGTTTTTATGTGCTCTGTAAGCCTATAGTGTAGCCTAGACGATCGGATGCGTATTTGAAAAACGCCTCCCAGTTCGGAATTGCGCGATAAATGCGGAAGGAGCTCTGCTGAACACCGACAACCTACAGAGTCGGCTTTACATCTATACTCCAAAGAATTGTTCCGAAGACATTTTTAGGGCAATATAGGCAGTCTGGTACCAAAACATGAAGGTCCTTGGCTTTTCTACGTGATGTAATGTAATGTAGGACCTAATGTATCATGTATCACTATGAGGCACTCCACACTCAAGCACCTTTGACGTCGGCGTCACCCCCCCCCCCCACACACACACACGCACACACGCACGCACACACGCACACACGCACACACGCACACACGCACACGCACACGCACACGCACACGCACACGCACACACGCACGCACGCACGCACGCACAAAAGTTGGCTTCACTGTTATACAAGAGTTCGTTCCTGCAAAGACATCTTTCAGGTGAATTACCAGTGGTCGTATATGAAGATATCAAGTGCCTCGTTTTAACATTTCCTCATGCGACAAAAATTTGACATCACGCATCAAGCCTTGCAGATGTACAGACAGGTTTCCTAATTATGTCCATATAAAAAAGCTCACACTAGTGGTGCAAGGGTGGAGAAACAGCAGAGCTGGCGGCCCCTCTCCCTTCGTCGCAGACCAGGCTGTTGCACCCACCATTTATTTCCGGACTTGTCGCTGAACGTTTTGTCCGCAGGCTTTCAAATCTCTTCCAAAGAGGAACGCGTTAGCACGCGCTAGAACACGCGGCCAAGTCCAAAGTCAACGCCCGCGCTACGAACCAAAATGAAATGCTGTGCGCCCGGAATACGATGATAGCTCAATCGGATGGACGCCAATTTCATAACGCGAGGGACCCAGCTTCGATTCCGACTAGGGGAAGTTTGGGATGTATTCCCGGGACCTCCAAAAACACATTTTTTTCTTGATGCTTCGAGGCTTCTGGTGCGACGGATGGACAAAGCTCGGCCTAAACAGCTCTGATGTTAAAAGTTTTTTTTTTTTTTTTTTTTTAGTGCGATGCATTGCCCTGTGAGCCCTGAGTTGCGGTTTCTGTCATGAGACTCACGGTCCACGCATGAGGAGTGAGTCCGTGTGAGATTCCGCTCCTATAGTCGCAAAAAGACATGTTGCATTGCGGCCCCACTGAGCCCAGTCTTATGGTGAAGATTGTTTTAGCTCTAATGATTGGTTTAGCGGGGTCTAGATGCACTGATCTACCATGTCTGTCCGAGTCATGTTAGTCAGAGCCCCGCACTTTTCTTGAAGTTTCTTGTCAAGCTCTACGTCCTTTCTCGGCGTTTATAGCGCCATATGTTGTGATTTTTGAAGATGACATCCCGCTGCCATCGTGGAGGGACAAACCGGAGCGAACGAGGCGTGTGTGGAAATTCGGTGCACCACCGAGAAAATGTAAGAGCCCTGATATTGGAGTCACGCAGTGAATGTAATGTTTTTGTAGGTAGTAGTAACAGTTTATTTTCCATAAAGTGTACAAGGTTATGGGGAAGGATAGGTACAAAATCGCACATAATCAACTTGGCTGGCCCTAACAACCCGTGCAATATATATATATATATATATATACAGAAAGATAGGTCGGTAGTCTACAACGCCAAAGGAGGCATAGGGGTGTGGTTAGGCTCTTTTTTTTTACTACGGTTAATGAAGTTAATATTTGTTTTTTTTTAATATACGGAAGAAAGAAAGAAAGAAAAACACGCGCCCAGAGTGGGGACCGAACCCACGCCTTTCGATTAGATCTCGAATGCCTTACCAATTCGGCTATCTGGGCGACTGTGTTCTCCTTCACTTTCTGGGCTATTTATATTTACTAGAAGTGTATCTGACGCTTGAGGGTGGTAGCCAGCGCCACTCAGACTACACGGGGAGAAGGGGACCTTCTTTTCAACCCCCGAGGCGTGACTAGAACGTCTACAGCCTGTCATGAGCGGCTAACTAGCGGGAAGCCCTCTTATGCTACCTGGGCATCAAGGCTGCCAGAACCGAGACCCTCGCTATATATATATATATATATATATATATATATATATATATATATATATATATATATATATATATATATATATATATATATATATTATATATATATATTTCAGACGGAAGTATAAATTCATATGGAAGTGCAAATTACAAAAAAGTTTCCCCTTATTCCTTAAAGGGGCCGTGACGACAAAAATAATTTCGTTTAGTTTGAAAGAACGAGACAGGTAACTCACTCAATTCTATACTAGCCACCAAAGACGCCCGTTTAACCGAAAAAAGGCAAAAATATTGAAAACATTTCAAATTTCGTGCTACAGTGGCGTAATATGGGCGGGAGTGACGTACTATGAGCCATCAGTAAGAACATTTTTATCAGTATTTTAACTGCATGTTAGTATTCAATGGATACGATCAAACAGAACTAAAAGCCCCACTACACTCGCTGAGTCATGTCGGTTGGCGGCGGTGGCCGCGATAGGCGGCCACCAATCGCAGAAACAAGATTATCTGACGTCGCAGAGACGTGGCCGCCGGAAAGTGACTGGGGAATAGTCGCAGCCTCATCCGTTTTTTTCAATGTCTCAATTATTTGTTTCAACTCTGCCATAACATTGGTAGCATTTTTATGGAGACAAATAAGTCTTCTTAATGAGCCAAATTTGTATTTTATCTTCATGGCCGCTTAAACTTCCCCAAGAAGCGGAGCCCGGAGCTTCCGCATCAGACGCCCCGAATGTCGTAATGCGTGCCTTGCAGGATGGTAGAGTCCGCTGATGTAAGCTGCCTCGTCATGTTTGCCATCTTCTAGTGTTTGAATAATGGCAATTAAAGAGCGCCGCGGAGAAGCGGCGAGGGACGAGATGAAACCAACTTGATCTGAGTGCTTTACTTGACTGTGTGCTAGGGTTATAACATATCAGGTCATTGTCTGCTTGTCTGCCTGACCACTATATTACCTCATCGTCTGCTACGTTGCCATATGGTGGGCGTCCTCGGTTATCAGTCCTGAACAGTCAGCGGACTGCACGGGACGTTATCCGGCGCTCGATTTTGCCATGTATTCTTATGGATCCTCCGGTCCGTGGGCAGTCCTCGGTCAGCCCTCGGACTGCACAGGACTGGTGAATGGAGAACACTCAATAAAGGCATTGCTGCGTGTCTCTTTGACCTAAATGTTTTGGTGATCGCCTGCTAAGTACCACTATCTGGACGTTTATATTATCAGTTCCAGACTCACTGCAGGCTGTCGGAGGCGCATTCCGGCATTAATTTTCCAAGTATGTTCATATGGCCAACAGTATCATAGGACTACCCGTGGACTGTGCGCGAAGAGTCTGAGTGTGAAAACGGAAGAGCCTCGTGAAATGCACCTTCGTCTGCTTGTCTGCTTGACTTAAGTTCCCTTAGTTCTTCGTCTGCTACGGTGCTCCTCCGCATTGTCAGATTGCTTCCTGGAGTTGAGCACCCACAGTTTACTGAAACATCACCTCATCTTTTCCAAGGTATTTGAGGGAGTAATCTATAATAAACTATCGACTTTCTTTCTTAAACACAATGTGATTTCGAAGTATCAATATGGTTTCCAAAAATCTAAATCAACAGAGCAACCATTACTGTACATTAAAGATAAAATAATTGCAAACATTGAAAACAGGCAGTTCACAACTGGACTGTTTTTAGACCTTAAAAAAGCATTTGATTCGATAGATTATAATATTTTGTTAAATAAATTCCAGAGATGTGGAATATGTGGTGCGGCAGGTAACCTTTTAAAAAGCTAGTTGGCTCAAAGAAAGCAGTTTGTTCAACTAAACTCCATTGCATCAGACATATTACAGCTTAAACAAGGTGTCCCGCAAGGCTCCAAGTTAGGTCCGTTACTGTTTATAGTTTATGTAAATGTCATCATGAATATAGAAGGTCCGCAAGAACTTGTAATGTATGCGGATGACACTAACGTATTCTTCACATCTGATAATATAATTAAACTTCACTCTAAGGTAAATGTTTACTCGGAACAATTATCAAATTGGTTATTAGATAATAAATTGCAACTTAACGCTAAAAAGACAACTTACATGATATTTAGGCCGTACAATAAAAATGTCGAGAAAGAAATCCCGACTATATTCAATGGAACCAAGTTAAACCGAGGGACAGAACAGAAGTTCTCAGGTGTTTGGTTTCAAGAACAACTTTGGCGGAATACGCATATTGCTCACCTGTCCACTGAACTCTCTAAGAGTATAGGTCTCATATATAGAATCGGCCATTTGATACCACTATGGTTGAAACAAAACTTATACAATGCTCTCATTTGTTCGAAACTATGCTTCGAGATTTTGGTGTGGGGGACCACAGCTTAAACTAATTATAACAGGCTCATTGTATTGCAAAATAAGAATCTTGCGCATACACTTAGATTATCATGGCTGTTACGCAGATTCGAGGACAAGTCCTTTATTAACTGAATACTCAATGCTTCGAGTTGACCAAATCTATTACATGACGGTTCTGCACACCATTTATAAGCAAAAGACCTACAATCAAGTTAATAATAAATCTTCTGGCTACCATCCCAGGCATACAATACGGCACACTCCAAAAGTAAGAACGAACTATGGTGAGCAGTCTTTCCTGTACCAGTCAACTGAAATATTAAATAAATTGGGAGAAAAATTAAACTTGGACGCCAGTGAACTTACCTTTAAAAAACAGGTCAAAGAAGTGTTACTTAAGCAAAACGCTTGCAACAGTGATATATAATTAAGGGTTTGAAGTATATGTCTATATGTTCCCCTAAAGGTATAAATTAAAAACAATCACAAACTAAAATACATTAATACGTAATTGTGACATAGTAGTGCAATTAATGAAAGTTAATCCGTACGAATTACTGCGTTTGTGTGTACACTGTGATCCTTCTGTGAATTTTAGACCTATGCTTTGTATAATACATAGGAAATGTAGTAATGACTTTGCTTTGTGCTATTTATCTATTACGGGGATGCTATTATGCTTGAATTTGTGAACAGCCCTGTTATTACGCATACTGTAAATCCGGTGGCTGAGGTCTCTGTCAGGCCACGTCCTCCTTTAGTCTCAGCCTCCCCTTGGTTTTGCCAAGAAATAAAAATCAAAATCAAATACTAAAAAAAAAATCTATAGTTTAAGTTTAGGCTTTAAATAGCGTCACCAAAAATGATGTGCCCCGCTGCGAAGTGTTCGTATAGATTTGTCGTGTTCAGCTCTAGCCGTAGCTTTCGTTTAAATATAAACACTTGTATAACGCTCTGAGGAGTTACAAACGTTAACGCTTGCCCTGATTACAGGTACACGTGAAATGTCATAAATTCTAAACGCAAAAATCTGCACTTTAATTAAAGAAAGAGTGCAACTGAAGCAACTGTCCAATGCACAAAACTTCATCGGCAATTGACACAATCACTTCCAGCACCACGTTCCATCGGTAGCGGCTGTATGGCACGCAGATATTAAGAACCCTGTCTTAGACTTTTGAAGCACACAAGCTCTTCAAGAAGTATTCTCACGTCGTGGGAGAGAGAGAGAGAGAGAGAGAGAGAGAGAGAGAGAGAGAGAGAGAGAGAGAGAGAGAGAGAGAGAGAGAGAGAGAGAGAGAGAGAAAGAGAGAGAAAGAGAGAGAGAGAGATAGAGAGAGAGAGATAGAGAGAGAGAGAGAGAGAGAGAGAGAGAGAGAGAGAGAGAGAAAGAGAGAGAAAGAGAGAGAGAGAGAGAGAGAGAGAGAGAGAGAGAGAGAGAGAGAGAGAGAGAGAGAGAGAGAGAGAGAGAGAGAGAGAGAGAGAGAGAGAGAGAGAGAGAGAGAAACGTTAATGGAAGCTGAAGAGGTCTGTCTCGCTAACGGCAGGGCTTGCTACTCCAGTTGAAGGTGACTACAGATGCAATCCGTCTATGTAGTGACTTTAAATCTTCAAACAAACCTTTGTCCCCCTCCTCCTCCCCCCGTTTCTCCCGCACCATTTTTTTATACGGAACGGCTAGTTTACACCAATGGTAATGCGTTCGAAGCGCGGCCGCAATGGGGCGCTAGTGCACAATCTGGTTCTGCTATCTCCTCGATCAAAGCACAAATCGTGGGTGTGGCCTACCAGGGCACTAGTCTGCCGGCAAGGCTAGCTTAACTTCCTCATTGCAATACCAGTAGCCATTACAATACGTACGTTGCGGGATAAAACCTTCCCGTCGCTGGCTGCCTTTACGCTTGGCTTGGCCCGTGCAGCTCAAATAAGGAAAAGAAATGCAGATTTGCGCGGGCCTTACAGAACTCAAACTCGTATTCAGCTGTTACGGTTTCCGGAAGCGCGCTTATTCTATCTCAAAGCCCGCCAAAATACACAAAATAGCGCTGGATGTATTTGCATTTAAATTGGGCGGCGAAGCGCGTCCCGCGCGAAGCAGCGCTTAGTGTTCAACTGCGGGGGCTTTCCCCTAAGGCTTCCGTCGCCAATGAGGCGACGCGATGGCGTACGTATAGCGCTCGGTATTCCCTGTTTCGAACTCCAGCGCGTTGGCCGACTTGACAGTTTGGGGCTCAAATTGTGCCGTCTCTATATATAGCAATCGGCCGTAGTTAAGTTGCTCGCCCTCGGTCATTGTTTTACTCCTTCGCCCTTCCTCAACCGCTTTATTCCCACTTTCAATTTTCGCGCTCAGTTTTTGCTATCTTCTAAGCGGACGTCACCTTCATTGCCGTTCGCTACATAAGGTCTTTATGATCATGGCGGCAGCAGGGTTTGCCTCCGAGCCTAATGCACCCATCGCTTTGCGATAACCGTAAGGCGGAGGGGGAGGAAGTGATTTGGTCCGGGAAAAAAAGAGGGCTGGAGATGAAGGTGTATTTCGATTAACGTCGCCTTTCGGGAAGTGGGCCCCGGTGTGACTGGGATTCGTTACCCACATTTCCGAAAGACCCTTCCAAAAAGTTGAAACATTTTAATTTCCGCTTTGTGTTCTCCGCGATTCTACCTGGCGTCTGCTGCGCAGCTGAGGTA
Organism: Haemaphysalis longicornis; assembly: GCF_048455015.1. NCBI lineage: Eukaryota > Metazoa > Arthropoda > Arachnida > Ixodida > Ixodidae > Haemaphysalis > Haemaphysalis longicornis. Next base: position 48,085,526 of record NW_027526460.1, read on the forward strand.
CTTCCTCGTCTACGGGTACGTCGTTCGCGCAGTGCGGAGGAGGTAGAACGATTCCCGAAGGAAGGCGTTTAAAGAATGAACGGCGGTGGAGTGGAACTAAGCTAAGGTCCACCCTGCCAGTAGTACGGTAGAGTTTAGAGGAGCTCCGAGACCCAATGAGTATTAAGATCCCTTTAAGGGTTTAAAATTGATAGCAAACTTCCTTGAAAACGGCATCCACTGTTATACCCACTACCTTGTAATGAAGAGTAAATAGAAACATTTACATGCCCGTGCGCGTAAAAATTCCCCGGGGCACCTTAACAGCCAACTGCACTCATAATTTCGACCTCTTCAAAACCCTGTTTCCGTATGGGCTGGCTAAAAATACTGCAAGATACAAATTACGACAGCTGAAAGAACATTACCATTCCTTCCTGAAGAAAGTTAAGGGAAGTGCGAAAGCTTTCTCACTGCAAAAGTGAGTCGGAAGTGCGTCAAAACCATCGCTAAAGGAGCGAGCGTCCAACCTTCGCTAAAAGTGCATCTAACCGATCGCCAAACCTTCAAAGACTCACATCTCAAACAAAGAACGAACACATGCGACGATATTTGGCGCTCTAAGTAGACGCCCCCGCGAACGATCTCAGCGTATGCCGATACGTGGTTCATGAGGTAAAGGTACTATGCTATTGCACCCCTTCCTCCTAATCGATGCGTGTATTGTCTTATCTAGAACCGTTCCTTTTACGCGATTTTCAAGTAACTCTTTTGTTACACTGGAAGCCCGGTTACACACACGTGCTGTGTGTCCAGCGATCTTATTAGAGATTTTCGGTCGACCAAGCAGTGTACAAATTAGGTAAAGAGAGCCGCTTCGGTGCTTGGTTCTTTTTATTTATCGTGAGACCTGAACGAACACCCACTACGAACGTGGGGCAGGAAAAGTGGCCGAGCAATAGTCCGTGCGATAGTGGACATATTGTGCAGGGAAAATGCCAAGGCGGGGAACCCCACGTGCTAAAGCTATAGTGACCTCGATGGTGTAATTTTTGGGGCAGTGGAAATACCAAGGCTACAGTCGAGGTAGTGGCCGAAATTCTGGGGAACCCAAAGGGTGAAGGCTATAGTACTGCTTATAGAGGAAATATGGTGGTAGTGAAAACGCCAACGTATTAGTCCAGCCGACGGCGAAAACTTTGCTGTAACCAAAGTGCCAAGGCTTTAGTCCAGCCGATGGCGAAAATTTCGGGGCAGTTAAAGTGCCAAGGCTGTAGTCCAGATGATGGGGAAATTTAGGGGCTTTGAAAATGCCAAGGCTATATTCCAACCGATAGCGTAAATTGTGGGGCAGCCATATTCTGGGGCTATTGCCTAGCCACTGGTGGAAATATTGGGGAAGGTAAAGTACCAAGTTTATAGTGCACCTGATGGCGGAGATTTTGGGGCACTCCAATATCTAAACCTATAGTCCTGCAGATGGAGGAAATTTTGGGGCACGCAAAGTGGCAGGGCAAAGGGCAGGGCAGGGAAAAAGCTAAGGCTATACTATAGCCGATGGCAGATATTTTGGGGCACCCAAAGTGCCAAAACTATAGTGCTGCCGATGGTGTAATTTTTGGGGCAGTGAAATACCAAGGCTACAGTCAAGCCAGGAGCGGAAATTCTGGGGCACCCAAAGTGCCAAGGGTGTAGTAGAGCCCATGGAGGAAATATGGAGGCAGTGAAAATACCAAGGCATTAGTCTAGCCGACGGCGAAACTTTTTCTGCTACCAAAGCGCCAAGGCAGATAGCGGAAATTCTGGGCCAGAGAAAATTCCAGGGCTAAAAATTTGGAGCAGTCAATGCCCTAAAGCAACAGTCCCGGTGATGGCGGAAACTTAGGGGCTGCGAAAATGCCGATGCTATAGTCCAGCCGATTGCGGAAATTTTGAGGCAATGAAAATACCAAGGCTACAGTCGAGCCCGGGGACGGAAATTCTGGTGCAGACCATGGAGGAAATATGGAGGCAGTGAAAATGCCAAGGCATTATTAGTCCAGCTGACGGCGAAAATTTTTCTGCAACCAAAGTGCCAAAGCGGATAACATAAGCTCCGGGTCAGCGAAAATTCGAAGGCCATAGTCCAGCCGATGGCGGAAATTTTGGGGCAGTGAAAGTGCCAAGGCTGTAGTCCAGACGATGGCGGAAATAACGAAGCAATAGTCCCGGCGATGGCAGAAATTTTGAGGCAATGAAAATACCAAGGCTACAGCCGAGCCCGTGCCAAGGCTATACTACAGCCCATGGAGGAAATATAGAGGCAGTGAAAATACCAAGGCATTAGTCTAGCCGATGGCTAAAATTTTTCTGTAACCAAAGTGCCAAGGCGGATAGCATAAGCTCCGGGTCAGCGAAAATTCGAAGGCCATAGTCCAGCCGATGGCGGAAATTTTGGGGGCTGTGAAAATGCCGAAGCAATAGTTCTGTCGATGGCGGAAATTTAGGAGCTGAGAAAATGCCAAGTCTATATTCCAACTGATAGCGGAAATTGTTGGGCAGCCATATTCTGGCGCAATTGTCTAGCCAATAGACGGTATTCGTTGAAAAGTTTAGCGGTCAATTTCTTCGCTTGGCAACACTGGAAACGGCCACAGACATGGCCGATGCGCCACGGACACGGCGCAGCCTGGGCCACTGCGGCCGCACGCCGAAGAAAAAAAAAAACACCGGCGTGCGTCATCTGCTCCGTTCCAATCCGATTCTAAACTGTGGAGCCAACAGAGACGTTATTAATCACACTCACAGTGAACTCGACGCAATACTTTGTGTTCGTCGAAGAGTTTTTAACGTGAAACACAGTCATGTGTTTCACAGTCGTGCTTAGCACGGGCAAGTGCCGCCAGCCCGCGGAGCCCGACGTAACGAGTGGCGGCGCACTCACACGGTTGCATGGAGGAGAAGAGAGGGCCTGATCTGCGGGCCGTGCGCACAACGTCGCCTAGCAACAGAAGCTTGGCCACAGATATGGCGGTGCACACTTGGTTGCCTGCATGCATTCCACGCCATTGAATACCGAGGATAGCGGAAATTTTGGAGAAGGCAAAGTGCCAAGGTGCCAAGGTCCCACCCGATGGCAGAGATTTTGGGGTACTCGAAGATCTAAAGCCATTCGATGGAGAAAATTTCGGGGCACGCAAAGTGGCAGGGCAATAGTCCATGTGATAGTGGAAATACTGGGTATGAAAAATGCCAATGCTTTACCATAGCCGGTAGCGGATATTTCGGGGCACCCGAAGTGCCCCAGTAGGCGTTAGTCCAGCCGATGGCGAAAATTGTATTGCAACCGAAGTGCCAAGGCTTTAAGTCAAGCAGATAGCAGAAATTTTGGGCCAGTAAAAATTACAAGGCCGTGGGTAGAAATTTTGGGGCAGCCAATGCGCCAAGGCAACAGTCCCGCTGATGGCGGAAATTTAGGGGCTGTGAAAATGCCAAAGCAACAGCCCCGCCGATGGCGGAAATTTTGAGGCAATGAAAATCCCAAGGCTACAGTCGAGCCGGGGGCGGAAATTCTGGGGCACCCAAAGTGCAATGGTTATGACAGCCCTTGGACAGCCCAGCCCATGGACGGCCCATGGAGGAAATGTAGAGGCAGTGAAAATTCTAAGTAAATAGACCAGCCGACGGCGAAAATTTTGCTGCCACTGTAGTGCCAATGGGGATAGCGGAAATACCGAGCCAGGGAAAATTCCGAAGCTATAATCCAGCAGATGGCGGAAATTTTGGGACAAAGTCCAAGGCTATAGTCCAGGCGATGGCGGAAATGGTGAAGCAGCCAAAGCGCGGAGCCTGTGGCCCATCAGAAGGTGGAAATTTGGGATGGCAGTGAAAATGCCAAGGCTATTGTCCATCCGATGGACGGATTTTCGGGACAGCCCAAGTGCTGAAGCTTTTGTCCAGACGATGGTTGATATTACAGCAAAGCAGTATATGTCTCACCCCTACCCCCAGTTTTAATTCCGGTGAAGCAGATTTACTCGGCGCCGCTGCGGCGCTCCTCTTCGTAACCGCCGATCCCTCTTTTACAACAGTTATCACAAATATTATTCCCCTCACCACCACTGATGCCTCTTTCCCAAGTTGCGCAGTCGGCTGACGGCGGCCGTATCGCCGTTATCTGATGATTGCGGCGAATCAACACCAGCACGAATTGGTGTAAAGGCGCCCGAAAGACCTGCCCCGCCGAGAATGTAGCCACGGCCGTTGCCGCTTCCAATTGCACCTCGCCCACTAGTGAGTGCCCCTGCCGGTTGAAAGCAACTTGTCCCGGTCAACGCCGGCGTGAGCATATTATTCTTCGTTAGTTTGAAAGCCATTCCGAGCAACATTGTCGCGTCGGTGGACATCGTTGACCAGGTGGTCATAGTTCTTCTGGCGGAAGAATAGATCTTAGTCTGGTCGCATATAAAGTCTTTCTCTCTCCATTCGCCAGTGTATTTCACGCCTGATTAGGCGCCTATCCACCGTTGCCGGTTTAGCGGTGAGCGGGTTGGGGTGAAGGGGGTGGGGCATGCACGCACAGCAGGGCTTAATGCCGCTACCGATGACATACCCGTTGTGGTGGTGGGAGATTTAAACGTGGCAGTCTCATGGCTTAATGCGCGCAGTCAGCTGTCCTCCGCAATCGAGTGGTTGGATCTGGGTTGGTGTGTTGCACAATCAATCAGATGCCTACGACTGGGCAGCGAAAGGGACACCCACGTGTTTGTCCATTAGTACAGAGGTCGAAGCCCTCCAGGTGTTAACTCGCTATAGGACGGACGCATGTCGCTCGCTTGGAGGAGGAAGAGCGGGAACTTTAGCGTCAGCCCGAAGAGAAGCGTGAATGGGCTCGAAAACCACAGAAAGCCGCTGCCGCCGCCGCCATTTCCGCCTGAAGTTCTAGCTGGTAGAGTAGCTGCGAATCCCTCCCGGATGAACATCAACTGGCCCGCTTGGAACGCCGACGTGGGCGAATATCACTCGTTCAGCTTTTTAAAGGGCTTTCAGTGTGACATGTTCGACAGTATCTTTCACTTCTAAGCACTCGCCCATGACCGGTCGCCGGTTTATGCATGTACGGGTTGAGAGAAGAGGGTGATCGGGGTGGGGGGGGGGGGGATATAGGATATAGGGCGCAGATATAGGCTTCATACCCTTACTGATGACATGCTCATATTGTTGGCGCGAGGTTCAACGTGGCCGTCAAACAGCCCAATGCGACCGGTCTGGTGTCATCTGTGGTAGAGTGGATTGGGTTGGCGCGTTGCACAAACAGTAACATGCCTATGACGCGGGAGGGGAAGAGACAGCCCTACGTTTATCCGCTAGGACAGAGCTAGGGTTTGTTCCACATTTCATTCGGGTAATTGGCTAGGAAGAATGCTTAGTCGTGAATCACAAACAAGCGTGTTTTGTTTCGTACACTCCGTGGAGGGCGTGCTGCTTTGCAGGTAATCCTGCTTCACAGAGTGGAAGGGCTCTAACTTTTCTTGGAGCAGTGAAAACTCCAATGGTTGTCCATCAGATCACGGAAATTTTGGGGGCAACTAAGGGGCTAAGGCTATAGCCAGAGAATGGAAATGTTGGGGCTGTGCAAATGATAAGGCTATAATAGTCCAGCCGATGGCAGAATTGGGGAAAAAGTGCAAGGCATTTTGTCCAGACGATGGTGGAAATTTTAGGACAATGAAACTTCTAAGGCATTAGTGTTGCCGTTGGCGTAAATTGTGGGGCAATCCGGACTATAGTCTAAGGCTATAGACTATAGTACAGCTATAGTACAGACTAAGGCTATAGTCCAGACTGTGGCGGACATTTTAGGGCAGGGAACTGTTGTGAAAGCCAAGAAGGTGCCAAGGCTTAGTCTAGCCGGCGGTGGAAAGTTTGGTGCAGGGAAAATGCCACTGTCCAGCCGATTGCGGAAATTTTGGGGCACCCGAAGTGCCACGGCTACAGTAGATCCCATGGCGGAAATTTCGAGGCAGTGAAACTGCCGATGTTTAAGTCCAGCCGATGGAGTAATTTCTGGGAACTCATAGTGTGAAATTTTCACAGAACTAACTCACCTTCGGCGGCGAGTTAGTTCTGTGAAAATTAAATCTGAGTAGGCTTAGCTTTGGCGGTGAGTTTTGGCTGTGTAAATGGCAACGGTAGAGCCGTGCGTTCGGAAGCGAGTTATTGCCGTGATAGTGACAGGGCTATAGCCTTGCAGAATGCGCACACCACTATATATACCTCCAACAGTTACCATGAGACGGAGGCGCACCTCAGAGACCACACACGTTGGACTTAGCTTTCAGCGGCACCAGCAACGAAGCGATTTCCCCGCGACTAGCTGGACATGTTCATCCAATAATTAACAGACAGGAATTCAGTGTTGTTCGTGCAGCCACTGCGCATGCGTTGCGGCGTAGCCACATTGAATTGGTGACTACTGTAGACCACCTGCCTTCGCTTGCTTTTCTAAGGAAACAGCAATTGCTTCAGCGTTTATCAATGACGCCTGGTCGTTCATTCATTGTCTTGCCTCACTTTGGTGTGGTCGTAAGTTATGGCCGTATAATTGATCACAAGCCGAAAACACTAAAGTATACTGGCCGAGCTTGTCTGAAAATCTTCTACGCAGGAAGGCCTTCACTTAATTAAGCCTGAGATCGCGCCTCACCGCGCCAGGTTCGAATGGTGCAGATAGCGCGCAGTTGGCGCTTTTTTTAGGGGTGAAGCACCTTAAAGGAGCCATGAAGACAAAATACAAGTTGGGTTTATTAAAAAGACGGCTTAGTCCTGATAACAATGATACCAATATCATCGCAATCTTCTGACAAATAACGGAGATATTAAAGAAAACGTGTGAGGCAGTCGCGACCCCCTAGCCAATTTCCCGCAACTCTTCTATGACGTCACGGAACCTTGTTTGTGTGATTGGCGGCCGCCTAACTGACCTGTCGCGACGACACATGACTGGACGTCTGTAATGGGGCCTCTAGTTCCATTTGACCGCATCACTTTAATGCTAACGTGCAGTTAACGCACTGAAAATTATGTTTTATTGTTGGCCCGTATGACGTCATTCTCGCTCATAACATGTCACTGTGGCGCAAATTTTGAAAGTTTTTAAATATTTGCATTTTTTTTCGTTAAAAAACATCTTTTGTGGCTGTAATGGAGCTGAGTGAGATACTCAATCCTAGTTCTTTCAAATTAAGCGAAGTTGTATTTTCTCTTCATGGATCCTTTAAAGCCGAGGCTTGTCCGTCCGGCGTCCGGCGTCCATGCTCACGGCACAACACAATGTAAATGGAAACATCTGTGAACAAAAGGTTCACAGAAGGTTAACAAGGACAAAATAAAAGGTTCACAGAAGGTTAGAGAGAGAGAGAGTGTGTGTGTGCCCCTGGAGAGCCGTGCTGCGCATGTGCGAGGTGCATTGGATTGGATTGAATGCAATCGAATTGTATTGGATTTGATTGGATTGGAAATGGGTTTTAGCAGCAGTAAGCACTCTCACGCGTGATTTACGATAAGGACGATCCCTAGTGCTTCGCCCACTCGTCATGATTCAATTCGTCGAGATGCGTGAATTTTTTTATTGCGTAATCAATAGATGGAACATGTCTGCAAAATTTTCGCATCAATCCGCGTCGATCTGTAAGAGGGGAGCGACAGAAAGCCCAGAACCATATAGTGGAGAAAGCGAGTGGAGAGAGCGGCTTAGAGAGTGGAGAGAGCTTCCCTTGACAGTTGGTTGTTTCCAGCGAGACAATAAGTTTAAGCGGGGCTCGCCGGCTGCCTCTGCATGGGCGGATTTTGTGACGGAGTATGAGGGTCGTGCGAGTAACGCAAGCAGTGTATTTATGAAGCCGGGCAAGGCGTTCGCCCAGGGCCGAGCCTCAAGTTCGCAAAGAAGAGGGACGAGATGCTCACGCAACCTTAAAGGGACACTGAGGCTAAAACAGGCGATTGGGTAGCCATTCCACATGGTGTGATTTCCCCTGCGAATTCGCAGATCGCGGCGCCGCCCATGCGGCAAAACCACCTTTTTTTCGTTGCTGCGGCACAGTGACAAATGTTTAAAATGGTCGAGCATCCCCGTCGAACGCCGCTCGTGCGGCTCGTGCGGCGTATAGGGGCCGGACCTGCGGCCAATAGGAACACAGCTAGATGAACGCCACGGCATAACCATCTGCACGCTTAGCAACCAGATGGCGTTTCTTGTATACGCGCGGCGTAAGCGCGGGTGCTCCTGAAACAAACACACGCGCGTTCATAACACGATGTCACGCGCCATTTCCATCGAATGCTTAATCTGTAACCGCGCAAGTGGCGGACATCGCAGCAGGGAAGAAGTACATATTTCAAGAACAACCGGCCGAGGTAAACTGAGATGTGCTGGCAGCTGGGCGCACAGCAAGCGAACCCAGGGTTGTTTGTTGTGTTTGTCTTTTCCGCTATGTGTGCATATAATTGATAAATAATTGGTGATTGTAGTATGAAACCGCAGGTAAACTCATATTTATTGCAAAAGAGTCTGAAACAACTTGCGTAAAATCAACGCCGCCTCCCGTTCGAGACACGACAACGTCTCCCGTTCGAGACACGACTCCGTACAAGGACTTGTACACCCTTGCCTACACCGGAGACGGAGTCTTTGTGGTGACCGTGTACCTCGCGCCCAACCTCGCTCGAGACGCCGTTGCCGCCCAGCTGGACGCGGCTATGGAAAGTGTGCGCGTGCGCTCCAGACCCTCTGACCCCATAGTCTTGGTTGGCGACTTCAACGTTGACGTGCGCAAGAAGAGTGGCGAGTGGCTGGTTGAGTACATGCAGACCAGGCACTCTATGCATTGTCTCTCTGCCGGCTTCGACACGTGCCCCACTACCATTCACGGGAGTTGCATTGATCTGGTCTTTACGCGAAACTGTGACGCGCGTATGCTTCTCAAAGACCCTTTGACCGTGCACTTTAGCGATCACAAGGCAGTGATTGTGGCCGTCAGGTACAACGATAACACAAACAGGTGCTGATGAATAAATGATTACGTTCACACTCTCGTCATTAATTACGCCATTACTCGCAACACACTCATCGGTGCACCCAATGCATTCGCATTTCTGCACGATTCCCTTCGGGGAAGTGCTGGGGAATTTTTTTCTTTTTGTTTCTTACCTATGCGTGTATAAAAACCACTGGCATAATAAAAATGTCTCGTGTTGTTTGCGCTGTTACTATGAAATATGGAACCTGAATAGTCCTCAGCACACCTGCCAGGTTTCCCGAATTATCCGGGAGACATCAGCAGCTAGTGAAGGAAGAAGACGAGAACGCTCGAGGAAGCGCTTGGCGCCACGGTTCTTTTTAATATTATTCTCAAATCAATTTCGAATATGGAGGGTATAACAACTTACGTTTATGCCGATGATATTGCTTTTTACTCATCGGGCAGAGACATTCATGACTTGTGTCAACGCTTGCAAAGCTATTTGGTCTCCCTAGATAATTGGTTTAGCGGGTTACATTTATCGCTTAATGTGAGAAAATGTGCTGTTTTAGTATTTCCGGTTGCCATTCCCATATCATTATGTCTATTGTACCGATAGCAATTCATCCCCCAAGTTACAGAAATTAAATATCTTGGTATAATCTATGATGACAAGCTTACATGGCGTCCTCATATTAAACATGTTGCGGCTAAAAGAGAAAAAGGTGTAGGCGTGCTCCGCGGGCTATGTAACCACAAATTAGGGTTGCGTAGAGCCACGCTGTTAATGATATATCGGAGTTACGTTCGCCCGGTATTAGAGTTTGGCTGCGTCCTATTTTCTGGTTGTGCGGCGTACAAATTACATCCCCTATTTATCGTTGAGAGAATGGCCTTGTGACTATGCTTGGGATTACCAGAATATGTCGTTAACCCTATTTTACACCTTGAGGCACGATTTCCTCCACTGAAGTCTAGATTTCAATTATTGACCGTATTAACCTTTATCAAATTGTTTGACTCCCCACTGCAAGACACGCAGTTCATTTTTCGTCTGAGGCCTGATCTTTTTCAAAGCATTCAGTGGCCGCGGTTCCAGAGCCCCCAGATGGATCTAGTTCAGTTATGGCTTCAGCCACTTCACGCAGACCTTTTTCGGCTCCCCCCTCCTTGTATTAGTGTGTCATCTGTGGAAATAAACTTTGATAATATCTTCCCCCGAATGCAAGGATGTTTCCGGCCCGAATTCTCGATGGATTGCTGGAGGATCATTTGTCAACCCTTCATTCCCATGCCGTCATTGCTACCGATGCCTCATAAGTTGATGAGAAAGCTGGAGTCGGGATATTCTCCCAGTACCTCGATTGGTCCTTTTCAATTAGGTTACCTGATTACACACCTATTTTCCAGGCGGAATTATTGGCAATAATTTTGGCTCGTCAAAAACCTCAGCATAGATTTTCCCATGTTATACTTTCTGACTCCCTCTCTGTGTGTTCCGCATTAACACCCGCAAAAAATTCTCCAATTATCAGCACATTTCGATCATTTGTTCCTCATTAGCTTTGTGAGGTTCGGCTAGTGTGGGTTACAGGACATGCAGGAATCTCGTACAATGAAGTGAGTGATCAATTAGCCAGCATGTCTCTTGGTGGCCCTGTGGTCATGCAATGACCAAATGATAGCTTTCTATTGGGGGCGAGATTTAGGCGTCTACAGCTACTCCAGGCTTATAAGCAAGACGCCCTTCTCTCTTCTAGAGACTATAGCCACCTTCATCATGCATGGAAACCGATGTTTTCTGAAACAAGGATATGCGAGGTAGCAATCACTAAAATTCGGTGCGAAATTGCCCTATTAAACTTTTATCTTTATAAATCTCGTCTGGCCCCATCCCCGCATTGTCCTTTCTGTGACGAGCTGGAAAATATAGAACATTTCCTGTTTAATTGCCGCAGCTTCTCCCCAATGCGACGCACGCATATGGAGTCAACCTTTAAGCGCCTCCACCTTCCACTAACTACTTCCGAAGTTTTGTCACTAGGCGCTTCCACCCTTGCAGTCTGCCACAGGGATGTGTCCGCCCTACACTCCTATGTTGCGGCGACAGGCCGCTTTTCCTGCTAGCCAGCTAAGCGTTCACATTTATTTCATTTTTCTTCCTGACTCTACCTTCATATTTCTAAATTTTGAGATCTAAAATAATAGAGGTCACATCCTGATTAGGTACAAAGCTTCTTGGCCAATCCCCCGCGTGGGTATGCGCCATAATCTGAGACAGGCAACCAACCAACCAACCAGCTACGAACTCGAGCTGCAGCTTCGAGTTTGGAGTGACAAAAACTTCTTGCCTTCAGAGTTCGAAGTCCCAAATGTCATTCGTGGCATTTTTTAGACACCCGAGTTTAGCTGGGTTTGCAGACTGTACGGTCGAAACAAAAATCTCCCGAAAACGCACCCGTGTTTGCCTTATCTTTCTCTTGAGTCCGCGCACATTGCGCCGGAGCTAACTGAACACGGGTACACTTTATCATGGGGGAGATGTACCTTACCAATCCAATCCAACCTAATCGTGGTACATTTGGGGTGCCCGCCGCCTTGGTGTAGTCGCTTGTCTAGTTCAGCGCTTTAAAACTTCACTTGTGAGAACAACACTGACGCCTGTTTTAGCGAACACGTCACTCAGATAAGCTGTGTAATGAGGAAAGCAGAATAGGCATGCTGAATGCTGGCTAGTTTTCCGCACTGAGCCTATGACGTATTATTGGCAGTTTGTTGGGATTGGCTGAGGCCGACGAACAGTGGCACAGTTTTTCGGTTTTTCTGAAGGCCTATTTTTATTGACCTTGTCATGAACACTCGAATTCAATGACAAAATGGCTTTATTGCATCATCTTAATACGGCGGAAGCCAGAAATGTATAGAACAGGTCAGCCTGTGGCGCCCTACAAGTGTTTCTTCCAGCAACCCGGAACAAGCACGGCTGAAATAACGCCAAAACAGCCACATACATGGTAAAATTCGGCATATAAGCGTAAAGGCGCTGCGAGCACAACGCTTTGTTGGTTATATGAGCAATAAATTTAAACGTATATTTGTTTTGGAAGAAATATCGCAGCAATTAGTGTAGGCAACAAGCGGGACTATGAATAACAGCTCGACCTGCATGTTGCGCCCGTCGGAAAGTACGTCCAAGGAGCTTCGACATGATGCTAGTTGCAAACACACGGGTTAAGAACCAACTTGAAACGCGGTCAGAATTCATCAAGAGACAACAAAATACGAAAATAAACCACAAGTTTTATCCCTAGCACGGCCGTTATAAGAAGAAACACAACTGTTGTATGCGGAACAGGAAGACCACGAGGAATGCGGCACCAAACATCTCACGGAACGTCGCACCGGTGAGTTGGATTCATCGGCGAACCAGGCGGGCAGTTGAAAGCTTGCGAAAATGCTTTGACGTGCTTAAGCGACCAATCGCAGACACTGCGAAAGTTTCCCCTATCGCTCCCCAAACAGTGGACAAAGCAGAGCGCCACCAAAAGGAGCTGGGTGGGCGTGAAGCGTCCAAGGTGCGGAACTTCTCGCCCGTTGACTTGGACATCGGACTCGAACGCATCCACGAGGACGTTGGCCGTAAGGGCGACGTCTGTGATAACCTCCATGTACTCTGCGGGTGATCCATTGGTTACACACTCCGTCAGGTCCTTGATGGCGGCGGTGAGTTGGTCGTCCGAGCTGAGCTCGCTATCGGCTATGGTCAAGAGGCGGCCCAGCGCCGAAGCCACTTGAGAGCCCAGGCCGCCGTAGTTGATGGCGCTCGCGAGTGCAGTGTCGAAGAAAGGGAAGTACGCGGCGGGGGGGATGAGCTGGAATGATCGCCGTCCGTCCTCGGAGAGGAACAAGGCGAACAGTTGGAGAGATTCGATGGCTGTCATGACGATGGAGTCATTCGCGCTTCTCGAGAGTAAGGCGGACGTGGCCCAGTTTTGGACTAGCGAGTCATTCATGTTGTAGCCGACGAGATCGTGATCTGGGGTCGTGATGTTGAAGCGCCGGAACGCGGTCGGCATGGCCGACAAGTTGGCGATTGTCGCGATGCTTCCCTGATAATGTGGCCTTCGCGAGAGACGCCGAAGAAAGGCGTCACCAACGGATTTCGCAATGTGCTCGGCGGAGGTTCGTCTGTGGCCGCCAAGGGCTAGTGTGTTGTAGCGATCGAAGACAGCGCGAGGGGAAAAGACGTAGGCTCTAGTGAGGCAGAAGGCCTCGTAATAGACCTGCGCCCTAGGGAAGCTGTTGTAGTAGTTCACGATGAGGTGCTCGTTCGCGTAAAGGGCAGCCACCTGAACCGTGCACCAGGACGCGAAGATGTGCGCCACTATTTCGCCGCGCTCGTCCCAGAAATCTAGAAACGCCTCAAGAAATTTCTTTCCCGCCGTTACGAGTTGCAGCGATTCGCTGATCGTCGGGAAGAGTTTCATCAGATTGAACTTCCATCGGCTGAGGCCCAGTCCCAGATACAATCCGTCGGGCATCGCCTCTGGGCGCTGGCGAACCGCGTACGCATCCATCAGCTTTCGCAATACGGAGCCTTCGGCGGACGCGATGAGACGCTCGTCGCTGTCTGGGTCTCCGCTGCCTGCCGTACCGAAGCTGTCCCTGAGCACGTGAAAGTAACGCTTGAAGCCGGTGTCACTGGCGTGCGGCGATTGCATGACGTAGTGGAAGGCCAAGCCAGGATCGACGGCCAGGGTGGTCTTCTGCTCAGACACGCGCAGCGTCACGCTCACAATGGCGTCCCAGCCGAGCTTGAGCGCGCTGTAGACGAGTGTGAACACCAGGTCGGGCGCGGCGGCATCTCGAGGCCACGTGATGCCCGCATTCTCCAGAGCATTCCGGACGGTCTTGAGTTGGTCGATCTTGTTGTGTAGCAGGCCCCTACAGCTCCGGTAAACGGCCGCAGCGCGTTGGACGCTGTTCTGGTCGTGTCCCGGCGGTGGCATGTCGACGTTGCGGAGGGCACGCGCCACCTGCTCCAGCACCCGTCCGTAGTACTCCTCGCGGACGCTCAGCTGGTGCTGTCTCTCCCAGCCGCTGCACACGAAGCGCGTGAAACCCTGGCAGGGATTCACCGACGCGTCGATCGAGGAGCTCACCGTCTTGCCGTACTCGGAGCACTCGAGGCTCGAGCACACGTCGTCGCCAGTTGGCGCCGCTGGGAACAGGAAGACGTAGCCCAGCCCGACCGTTATGCAGAAGGTGACTGACACAGCACCCCGGAGAATGGGAAGCAGCGGCTCCTTCGGGAGGGCGACCTGCAGATAAAACAGTGTGACGCAGCTGTACTTGCAAGGTAAACTTTGAGTGCGTGAGAAGAAGGTTGGTCAGTTAGCTGCATGTGATATCAGCAGGCGTTCTTAGAGCCAATCTTATTCTCTTTAGCCGACTCTTAACGTTGAAGACACTGCCAACTTAACAACCGATACCGTCACAAAGACAGAACCTAAAAATTGAAAAATAAATCTCGGGAAATTATTAAAGACATGCGAATCACACCACTGGCTCACATAACTGCTGAATATGTACAGCGATAAGAAAAAAAACGTACACAGTTGTTAGATCAAAAAACAGCGCGCAAAAAACCAGGACAGAAAAAAGAGGACAACAACACGAGCGCTGTGTTGTTGTCCTCTTCTTTCTGCCATGTTTTTTTGCGCGCTGTTTCACCACTATGCACAGTTAGAGTCAGCTGGGCTGCTGAACGTGATATAGTTTGTTTTAATGTGTATGTATCAAACCGTTATTAATCGACTTTTTGTGACAACCATGTTCAACAATCTAACGTTCCTACTATTCCCCCGTCAAGTATATTCACGGTCATACGGCGGTTTCAGGAGTACAAACGACGCGCTTTGCCTCATGGTTGTACATTAGAACGCTCGTAACCACAGCCATACCATTAGTCATACCCTTTGGTAGAAGGTTCACCTATTTGAGATAGGAGGCGCACGAAGCCCCTACGCCCTTTGTATGGTACCACTATATTAAGATGTGAATTCTTACCGTTTTAATAGATCGTCAAAGCAATAAACCAGGTAAACTGCTTAGGTTGGCTTTCTTCTTAACACCGGTGGATTGCAGAGAAATGATGCAGGTACATTATTCAAGGACACTGTACGTTTATAACTCAGCAGAAAATGCCTTACGTTGGAGCATGGAAATGTGAATATACGGAATTAACGTTCTGAATAAGCGTACTACTCCCTTCCGTGGTTCCCGCGCACTTGAGGAGTGGGGAAGGGGGGGCATGACCAATTTCTGTCGCGTGTAAAGCGCGAGATGCTTGTAATACATGACGATACGTAGCTTGCGAATGCTAATAATTCATGCTACTTTGATTGATTAATGGCAATAGTCTTTCTTGGGCTACTTAAACCCTAAAATATCTGTCTGTTTGTCTGTCCAACCGTCGGTAGGTCGGTCGGTCGATTCAGCCATCCGGCCCAAAACTAACAATTCTCGAACGAGACGTCTGGAAAGATACTTCAGCTTTGTCGACATGTTGAGGAAGGGGAAAAGGTTGGGCATATTTGAGGGAAAACGCCAATTCACACGTTATATTTATTTGAAAATTAAAGACGGCTTGATATTTGCGATAGCAAAGAAAAGTGCGCGCTGAAAACAATATTTACAACCAGAAATACACGAAGAGCTCGCGCGAGCCTGGATCTCGTGGCACTGTTCCAAGTTCAGCAGTAGCAAAACATTCCAGTAGATGGCGGGAGCAGTGGTACGCGGGGAAATCGAATTGGCTTGAGCCAACCTTCTCCGTGTTTATCGTGGGAGGATAGAAAGGGAGGGGAAGAGGGGAGGGGAAGGAGTGAGGGAGGGGAGGGAGGGGGAAGGGCAGAAGAGGATGAAAGGGGAGGAGGGGGGAGGGGAAGAGGGAGGGGAAGGGCGGAGGAGAAAAGAGAGATCTATGTTCGAGAGGCGGCGGAAGTCATTTGAAGTCAAGTTGAACCTGCAGTAGAGTTCAGAAATTTCGGCTTCGCTTAAGCGAAGCTTATTACTCCAGATCAAACCATAAAGCGCCTCGTTCTTGTCACTCGGACCTTCAAACTCAACCGAAGTCAAACCAATGCCTCATACGCTTGCGCATTGACACCGCCTAATTGCTCATTTGTGCCAAGCGGAAGGGTTCGGAGAGGGGATAGAAGAAAGTAAGGACGCGTGTCAAATAAAATTTGTTTATATCATTCCCCTGAATTCTGTGCCACATCTGTGTCGTGCGCTGAAAAGCTTCGCTGATCATTCACCTTCACAGAGCGGAATGGCTGCTAATTTTCATATATTCGGCGCGCCTTTCTCAATTACTCTCTGGCCATGATCTAAACGTGTGCTGTATTCTTTCGGCCAATATCTATTTTCTGTTCCTCCATTTAGCGCACTTTCATTAGAAGTTTTGCTGCACTAGATTTACAGTCGTGATCACATAACTATTGAAAAGTGCGGTACGGCGCGGTACGGTCTGTCTACAGTGCGATACGGTGCGCACTGTACAGTGCGCTGTGTAGTGCGGACACTGTACATTGTAGTGTAGAGTACACAGTACACTATACACTACATTGCGGTGTGCAGTGCGGTGCAGTGCGGTACGGTGCGGTGCGATTCAAAAGTGCGGTATGGTCTGTCGCCTTACAATAGCACGGGAATACAGGATACGGGGCCGTTAGAGATTTGCCGACATCGCCTCGTTCCCGTCTGGACAGGAGCTGCAAATGATGCTCCAGCAGGAAAGTTCGATTTAAGGGTCGAAGACGGCACAAAACATCGAGAGCATTGCTAAACAGACACAGACACCTTCCTCAGAGTATAACTACGTATACCCCGACCCCAGATATAACTACCCAGATATAACTACCCAGATATAACTACCTACAGATATAACTGCCTTCCAGTTTTCAGTTATGATAAAACAACCAGAAAAAATATGTATACAGTCGAACACGGATATATCGAATTATTGTGTATGTCGAACAGTCTGAACTTTCCCTTGGAAATCCCATGCCAAAGTATAGCGCTGTTGTACGCGTACATCAAACTCCTGATCACGGGTACATTCGATACATCGAACGCTGCGCCGCAAGTGTCCCTGCAAGTACGCTTCTCCTGAGGGAGTAGATGCGATGGTAATGATGACTTCTCGCGGGCGCTGCTCCGCTCGGTGAGAAGGAGGCGGCGTCGCGTCGTCTCGATGGCCTTTAACAGCTGCTCGCACGCTAGCATGGGGGCGGCCGCATGACAGCGAGAACGGTGGAGTGATTGGGTGCGAAAGGAAATAAAGGAAGAGGGAAACCCGACTTGAAGCGCAGTTTGTGGGGTTTTTTTTTTTTAGTGTATAAGCGGTTACCGGTGGTGGCTCGCTCAGGGGGACTTACGGGGCGTGGTGAGAGTGTTTTGTCCGCGGCCCTTGATTCATAGCCACGGTCACGAAAGAACGGAAGAATTTGGATTTAGCGACGATATCGTACAGTATTGAACCAGTACAGGAAGATGTAGGCTGTAGGGGTATTTGAAATTCCTAGCAGCATTTTTTAACGCAAAACTGCGCATCAAACCTGAAGTAAGGCGAAGGCAGCACGCTACGGCCGTTCCGGAGCGTGTCGTGTGCAAAGCGTCTTTGTTGCTCCGCTCCAGACAAGAGGGGTTCGGATGCCGAAGACGACAGCGCTTTTCCGGATGCTACAACGGCACTCGAGTTCGTAAGTGTTGACGACCGTGTGAGAGGCTGTGGCGTACATCACCGATGCCAAAGAAGTGGACCCTACTAGGGGCCTTGACAACGTTCCCAATCACCTACTGCAGTCAGTGTTCAGATTCGCCACTGTTGTGGCACAGTGTATAACACCGGATTTTCTAATTTTGACTGCCTTCGTAAGCTTGAAGACACTGTGGTGAATTTTATGGCGCAGAAGAAGAAGTAAGCGAATCTCGACTTTTTTTACGTTAAATAAAGTGTGGTGGTCGTCGCGCTATGGTTCGAATTTTCCGTGCTGTGAGGAACAAATCGGTAAGCTTATGCTTGTCACAATCTCAAATCTCTCCGTGATGTGCAGAGTTATCCGATAATCTTCGGACAGGGGTATTTTATATTTCGGATTATCGATATATCCAACTATTCTGCGATCCCCTTGGAGTTCGATATATCCGTGTTCGAGTAATTAGCTTCTGCTGGGGTCCATCTCGCGGG
The DNA here is from genome assembly GCF_048455015.1 of Haemaphysalis longicornis. Lineage (NCBI taxonomy): Eukaryota > Metazoa > Arthropoda > Arachnida > Ixodida > Ixodidae > Haemaphysalis > Haemaphysalis longicornis. Next base: position 48,103,760 of record NW_027526460.1, read on the forward strand.
GTACTTCAACAACTTAAATACTAAGCAGTACACTGTCTCTCACTAAAGGTAATGGTATACAGCCAATGCGTACTTCATGAACTTCATAAAAACCTTGAGACAAGAAGGGTCAGCTAAACTACACCGAAAAAAAAAGATGACAAAAGTTATGTATAGTAATAGGAAATTAAGTGTTTTGGGTTTGATAACGCATTTTATCTGGAATTAAACGAATGGAGTTCGGAAGGCCATGCACTCCGTAGGACTGAAGTTCGTGGCAATACAGGTTTACAGGAAAAGAGCAGCCGATGGAAAAACGACGTAAGGAATCTAGGACCGCGCAGAATAGGAGGGGTTGGAATCTTCGGGGATGGAGACCTCGATGTGGGAGTAAATGCGTTACTGCTGCTGCTAGTGATGACGAAACACTATCTGCATTAGTGAAAGATGACGGCACTGAAACCGCATGATAGCAATCTATTCAATGGCAAGCGATCCACAGCATTGCGAACGACAGAAAAAGAGCCGTCGTCACCTGTTCGCTGGCCTTAAAAAAGACATTTGTGCGAAAGCATTAATACAGTTTATCGTCAATGAATTCGTGAAGCCCTCCGCATTTTTCAGTTGATAAGTCACTTGCGCTAAGGTCATGGCATGGTTGACGCGCAATAGGAAGAGCGAGAGAGACAGAATAAACATTGATTTCTGGTAAACGGGGGAGGGCAAATGCGGGTGTCAAAGAAAACAGGAAAGGGTGGCCGTCTTATTCCAGCAGGGCACGAGCTACGGCCGCTGACGTAGCCTGTTCGACCAGTGCAGCCTGGTCCTTGAGCTGGCCGCTTCGCAGCGCGCACTCCCACTGCTCGTAGGTTGGATGGGTGGGAGGTAGGGGCTTGGTAGGGCGCTGCCATACTGATTTGATTTGATTGTAGGGTTTAACGCGCCGACGCAACGCAGGCGATGAGGCGTGCCGTAGTGGAGGGCTCCGGATTAATTTTGACCACATGGGTATCTTTAACGTGCGCCGAAATCTCGTACACACGGGTGTTTTTGCTTTTCGCCTCCATCAGAAAAGCGGCCGCCGCGGCCGGGAATTGAACCAGCGTCCTCGAGCTCAGCAGCACAACGCCTTAGCCCCTGAGCCACCACGACAGGTCACTGCCATACTAAGCGGAGTGTTGTTAATGGGAAGTTGTAGTGTTTGCACTTTAGAGAGTAGGTGGGCGGATGTGGTGTAGATGTTGGTGGTTGTAGAAGGTGTTCGTCTGTAGGCGGCGCCAGATCCGTTCGTTCGCGATGGGATAGGAGGTGTGAGGTGGTGGGTAGGCGGCACGGGAGCGCTACAGGCCTACGTTAGGCCTAACGTCACGTTCTTAGGCGGGCGTCGGCCACCCGTACCCACATCTCGACGTACACCAACTACGGCGCTGCCAGTCCTGTTTGTCTCGTGTGTTTTTGTCAGTTTTGGTATAATTTTTATTGCAAATACTATGAACCAACTAGCCCACTTCTGTTAAACCTAAGCATTAGAAGTTAGGCCTAACATTAGCACATCTAACAACGTGAATTATTACCTATTGGAAAAAAAAAACACTCAATCTACGCCAAGCTGCGGGTACTGCTCCACGTCGTAGACCTCAAACCCAGAGGCTTTGCCTGTGCAGGCGCATACCCGATGGCTGCTCTAGCAAATTGATACGAACTCGCACAGTCGCACCAACCAACCATACCAACAGCACCATATCAATAGCGCGGGATTGGCCAACGCTTGATAAGCTTGGTGCATACCTCAGCATGCACCAAAAATCAATAAGCCAACTACTTAGAGCTCTAGGAAGGTCGACAACAAGAAACCTGTTCCGGTACTCTGCACGCTTTTATGTGTACAACAAAGCACGCCAAAAGGTTGGATACCCAAAGAGTAGCACATATCCGCTGTGGGGTGGTGAACTACGCTTGTTAATGCGGGACCCACGTGCGCCGCTTTCGCTCAATAATCAGTGTGTGGAGAGGCCGAACCATGGAGTGTCAATTTTAAAGCGAAGCGTTATATGCTTCGCCCCCCCTCCCCCCTCCTCCCATGCGCATGCGCGAGAAAACTAGGTTAGAGGGGGGTTGGAAGTAAGGGGAGAGAGATTGGCTGGGTGTACAGATAGCCTGGCTATACTCTCGCGTGTACCGACACTGGTTAAGTGGCAACGGCGCATCGTAAGCAACGAACAAGACTCTCTCGCAGCAGAGCGTGACACAGCTCAGTCGGCAACGGCGGGCAGGGGCGGTGGCGGTGCGGGTGGAGCAGCGTCAGCGAGGCAATGGAAACACGCCATCCGCGGGTTGCTTCCAAATGTGAAGGCCCCGCGTATGCGTAAAACAGCGGCCGCACGTTACAGCTTCGCTGATTACCCAGAGTGCATGGGCGCATTTCTTTTTAATTATCTAGCTCTGTCGCTATTTTCCTGGTTTCTTAACGTTACTTATCAGTTAGACTTGTTTTGAGGCGAGTTGGCCCTAGAGCACAGCTCGATGAGTGCACCTCTCAGGCCTGTAGTGTCTGACCTTGCGGCGGACCCTACTCACCGGTGAAGGGGGGTGGAAGTGGCTTTGGGGCGCCACCTTTCGCATTGCGGAGGCCCTGCGGTCCGTCTCATATGGCTTCTGAGGCAGGACTCCCGAGAGATGCGGCCGGATCCGCAGTTCGACCGACTGCCAAATCTCGGAGATACGGCGCATCACGTTGGAGGCGTAATGGACCGGCTCTGCTCGTGAGGGGAAAATCAATCAATCAATCAATCAATCAATCAATCAATCAATCAATCAATCAATCAATCAATCAATCAATCAATCAATCAATCAATCAATCAATCAATCAATCAATCAATCAATCAATCAATCAATCAATCAATCAATTAATTACACAATAAACCAATCAGTCAAGCAATCAATCCCTCAATCAAGCAAACAATCAACAAATCAATTATTCAACCGATCAATCAATCAATCAATCAATCAATCAATGAGCAGTCTAACAAGTCAGTCCGGTGAATTAATCTATTACGTAATCACTCATTCAACACCCAGTTTGCGAAATAAAATAGTAAAATCCTTCCTTTATAGTAATCGGACAAGCCACCTAAGCAGTCAGTCAGGCGAAATAATTGCTGATCACACTCAGTGACTTTATCGACATAAAATTTTATTCATTGTACTATATATCGAGTGGCAAATCACAAATAAACCACTTTACCAAGTAAATTTACAATAAAAGTATTTCACTCATAGTACTATATATCATGGCTGATAGATGGTAGTAGCAGTGGTGTTCCATGCGGGAAATTTTCCCTTTTTCGGGGAGTTTCTGGCTGCAGTTTAAGCCATAACGGAAGAACGGAATCTTTAATAGAAGCAGAGAGTTTTAGGAGTCGTGGAGTAAAACGGAAGAATAATGTCAGTAAACCGGACCTGGCATCCTTCATTGCTTTTTTCTTTAAAAAGGTTCCCGTAACACTGCGTCAGATTTATGTTTCAATATTCGCAGTCGTGTTCCCCCAAGCCCCAAGCATCCAAGACCACTTCTAATCCAGTTCATAAAACGGGAAGGGGCGTAGAGGAAAGAATACTCCACGAGAAAGAGCCAGCAAAGTGCGAAACGGTGGTGGCTGAAGGGCTGAAGGCTGTTCGCATGTATTCCTGCGCATATATATAAAACGTTATTTCGGGTGCGCCTTTGTCCACGTGCTGTCAAAAAGATTACTCTGGATTAATTTTGACCACCTTGGGCTCTTTAACTTGCGCCGAAGTCTCGTACACACGGGCGTTTTTGCTTTTCGCCTCCATCAGAAAAGCGGCCGCCGCGGAAGGAAGCCGAACCCGCGACCTCGTGCTCATCAGCGCAACGCCTTAGCCACTGAGCCACCGCGGCGGATAATCATTTTGTCAAGTGAATAAAATAATTGTGTGATTATCTTATCAATAATAAATCGATTGATCTGTAGATAAAAATAGTGATTAGATGATTATTTAATTTATTGTTTGATATATCGAATAGTAAACCGACCGTTTATTAAACACACGATGAAATTAATCACTCGGGACAAACTCGGCACATAAGTTTTGGTTGGAGCTAGGGACCAAACTAAAATTAGAAAACTCTTCCCAACAAAATTGCAGGCAAAAGTAACGAGTCGTGTTAAGCTAGTTTTACCAAAGCATGCGAACAAGCATGATAATTTATTTCGGAAGTAGATGCTTAGTATATACTTGGTTCCACTTGCATACTTGCATATTTAGTTCCACTTAGTATGCAAGAGAAATCAAAAAAGACGGGTTAACTATCCCTCTTGTTTTCGGGCAGCAGCGCTCACCATATTTTGGTCTAGTGCAAATTGATTTAAAACGAGGAGACTGGGCTGTCATAACAAAGCCTACAAAACAAAGGAATGCTCGGTAGGCAAAACAATCGCAACGAAACACTGCGAAACAAAAGGCCGCAGAACATTTCTGAATAAACCGACAATACAAAAAAAAAGTTGCGGAAATGAATACGTTGGTTATCTACGATGTGCGAGGACATAGTGTATGTCACAACGCAACATATATGCTACCGAGTCACCCTCATTTATCCATACTCCATACGCTGCTCCTAAATGACAACTACAACGCAAATTTTAAACAAACACTTTATTCATCCCTGCTGTCAATGCTGTCTTCATAGTTAATAGCCAGTATCGGAGCTAACGGTCTTTTTGAAAGATTTACGACGCAATCACTGACATGAACATGACAACAGGGCAGCTCTTGGAAACCGGTCTTGACTGCTTTAAAGCCCGGGAGATGTGAAGTGAAATCACGCGGTTAGGGTAGTCACCATAGCGAAGGTTATGCCGGTCACGAGGTACGCTATGGCTAAAGATTGCTTCACACTGAGAAGCCACTGCAATGCCCCGCCGGAGACCTCAGACCGGGTCCTCATGTAGGTTTAACACTGATGCCGTACAGACAAAAGCAGTTTATGCCGATAGGGTGCTCCCACGAGGGAAAGTGTTTTTCCTCCATGGGTGCTCCCAAAGGCCATCAACCTACAACAACCCTGGTGGGAGTGTCACTGAATCCTCAGCGGTCACGCCAGTGCAACCATTCACAAAATGTTGGAGGACACTTCAGCTTCGCGTTTAGAAGTGGAACGCGAAAGCCGAGCAGAAGCTTAAGCGGATGATCCATTGGATCTTGAAGGCGGCGACTAGACGGCGACTCCACACTGCCCACGCGTTCCCCCCGGGAGGCCGAAAGGCTCCCACCTAGCAGCGCACCATTTTACGCTGGGACGCCAAGTAACGGGCGCGGTGGAAGGCGGTAAGAAGCCGCCGCCGCTTAGCACTTTAACTATAGTAAAATTAACAATAGTTTAACTATCGGCTGTCAGCTATGAGAAGGCAGCGCCACGGCTTGCTGCTCAGCTTGACGTCACCTCTCTGCGCACGCCCTGTTGATCTGTACTGTCGCTCTCTGTCCGCGGATCGATGGCGCAAATTTTTTGCCGGCGCGCAAGATCTATTACTCGCGCAACAGTAACATAACAGCTACGCCGAAAAAGCACACTTACTGGTATCTGGTCGCCTGAAGTCCGGGGTCTGTGTTTCGGTGTCTCTAATCCCAACGTACCGAGAAACGAGATGCGCATCTTCGCTGCAAAGACTGCGGCCGCTGTGGTCTGTGTTCAAGTAAGTAGATGGGGCACTCCTGGCGGTCGGTAGCACGGCACTCTCCACATCAGCACGGCGGCCGGGGTCGCACTTCAAGACCTTCAAGTGGATGCTTGATCGCTGGCGCCGCGTTTTCTCGAGGAATGAGAACGCCGGGTTCATTATGATGTCATGGGTGAGCGCGGGAGTCGGCTCCTCGGCGGCCACGCTCGTCTCGCTGGCGTTGAAGGCGCTCTTTTTGGCTGGGCAAAACAATTTTCTGTGAAAGTCGACTAGAGGCCACAAGGACAAGAGATAAGAAAGGGCACAGGACAGGAGCTGACAGAACAAGGAACAAGACTGGCACAGGACAGCGCCTGTCCTGCATCCTCTCTTGTTCCTGAATTTTGCCCTGGGCCCTGTAGCCGAATATGAATCACGAACGGGCCCAATCATTCACTCTATTAATCCGTATAGCATTTTTGACGGGTACCCCCACAACCAGGACCATGTGACGCCCTGCATATTCACAAAAATGCACATTAGTCGAAAAAAAAAACAACCTGTAATCGTTATAATAGTGTAAATGGAGATATTTGGTCAAACAGATTAAAAAAAATCAAGAAATAAGAAAAATTGAAACAATGAAGCTTTTACGACCAAATCTTACGGAATCATAAATATGCCTCTCATACATCTCCCTCAAAAACCCAACAATTAACAAAAAGAGTCCGCGACAGAACATTGTGATTACGTGTAAATATTGAGATATTTGGTGAAACAGAATAAAAAACCAAGAAATAAGAAAAATAGAAAAAAGATGAAATTTCAGTGAAAATATCTTACAAGATCATAAATATGCGTCGCATTCATCTGCCTCAAAAACCCAAAAATTAACAAAAAAGTCCGCGAAAGAACATTGTGATGCGTATACTGGCGAAAATGGCGAAAAACCTTGTAACGCCCTGTATTTCCACAAAAATGCAGATGTGGCGAAAAAACACGTGCAATCGTTCGAATAGCGTAAGTGGAAATAATTGGTCAAGCAGAATACTGAAAACCCAAAAATAAGAAAAATAGGAAAAAGATTTCACACAAATGACCTGACAAAATCAAAAGGTAGTGTCTATTATCCCGGCAACCGTGAGAATTACCGTCGGAAATTTCTCACGGCAGTCACCTCTTATTGGCTAAGCACGCTACACGGAGATTCTATGGGATAAATATTGACTAAAGCCATGCTTGTAGCTGCCTCTGTAGCGCTGTGGTATAGTACTTTGTTTTAAACGTGGACGTGTCATCGGGATTTTGTTGATACTTTTCTTTACTCTGGTTCTTACTATATCAAAAGATCGACGCACATGACTTCTAGAATTGGTTGAACGACGTTTTTGTGTTCTGTGCCGTTGGGCTGGGTTAGATTAGGTTTGTTGGAGTTGGGCTGGATTTGGGTAGGTTATGATGCGTTCGGTTAGGTTACGCTAGGTTCAGTAAGGTTATGTTACGTTAGGTTACGTTGGGACGTAATATCATTCAGCAAACTTTAGGCCAGCCAACTTTTACGGAAACTGCCGAGAGAATTTCCCGGAGGTTAATTCTCACGGCTTCCGTGAGATTAGACACAGCCAAATCAAAAATATGCATCTTATACACATCCCTCCCCCCCCCCTTCCCGCCCCAAACCCAGAAATAAACAAAAAAGGCCCGCAAAAGAACATTAGGAGTACGCATAAAATAGCGCAAGTGGACCAACTCTGCAGTACCCCTTCTTCGAAAAAAAAAAAAAAACATAATTGAAGTACAGGTGATTCGCCGGTATAACGGTATGTATTTACATCGGCGAAAAGAAATGAAAAAAAAAAAACTTAGAGAAAATAATAAACGGGCGGCGCAGCGAGACAACGGACCCATGTAGAGCCCGGCGTACCCGTCGTAGGACGTTCCGCAGAGGCTTCGAAAACCAAGCGGTTTAAATAGTCATAACCGTTCGAAACTCGTGAACCGATGGCGCGTGTCGTACATCTATTTCCCCGTTCCTTAGCGCAAAGAAAAGTGCCAGTACACTTGAGGCAAAATATATGTAATTAACCGGCAGCGCCTGCGTTCATTTAGTTAGGAACGCTTGCTGGGTTGGATTTTACGATAGTAAGAAAAAAAAAAAAAAAGGGCGGTGAAACGCCGGCACGTGCGGGAGGAAAAGCGAGCCCACAAAATAGAAATTCCGCTAGCGCAGTTTCAGGCAGGTGGCGCGCGAGAACAGCGAAGGCGGGAAATTTGAAATGCGTTGGGTGGTAGCAGTGAGCGGATAACGGCGCTACAGCCCGCTATATATATTCACTGCTTGCACTTCCGACAGCTTCCGCATTGAGTCGGACGGCTTATTTTTTGCTACATGACCTCGGCTAGAAACGCACAAGGAGTCGCGGGCTTGCCACCGCTGGTTCCACACAACTGAACGCGCACGGCTTGCGTGCTCAAGCGTTTCGGAGTCTAACACCGTGCACGTGGCACTCTAGGAGCGTGCTACACTGTAATCTAACCTAGGTTACGAGGCACACTTACCGGTTGGCCTCGGATACGGGGAGGGTGAATCGGAGGCTCGAACCACGGCGCAGGTTGACACAGGAGAGGTCTTCGTTTGCGGGAGGCAGCAGCCGACCGGGCCTGTGATAGCGGGCGGCGGCGCAGGGCTGGCTGTGGGTAGCTCGCCGGCTTCGGCGGCAAAATGGCGGCCACGGTCGGAGGACCCCGAGCCCGTCTTGGAGTGGATGCTTGGGTGCCGGTGCCGCGATTTCTCCCGCGTTTCACGACGAGGCGTGGTTGTGACGCTTCGGGTGGACGCCTCCGACGCTACGCTCGTCACACTGGAGTTGGAGGCGCTCTTCCGCGTCTTGCCTTTCCCTCGCTTTGCTGGAGTCTCCGCGGAGGCGTGCGAGCGCTGGGAGGGCGTCGCCATGGAGGCTTGGGAAAGACAGTGCGGGCTTGAGGGGTGCAGCTACTGTCGTCGGCAAGGCGACCGATGGGGTCAAATGGCGGACCGTAGAATGTTCCAGGCTCGCGAGCGCGTGACGTACCTTTCACGAGAGCCTGATTGCCTTCGTTTTCGTCAGAGCAAAGCGGCGCGTGAAGACCTGAGGTCTCTTAAACACTTTGGGTGACGCAGAAGTGATTGATAACAGCTCCGTATTTTATTTGACCATAAAATTTCTATTGCCAGAGAAGTTGCTACAGTAGCTTCCAACGAAGGGCTCAGAATAGATTTGGACAGCCAAATAAAAGACACCCCTGGTGGGAAGAACATGAGTGGAGGAGGAAAAAAATCTAAACCAGCTTAGACGATAGTGCAAGCCTGATGTCACAGCAGAGTAAAAATTATTCATAGAGTTTTAGTGGCTAGAAGGAATGCGTTTTAAAATGGTGCTAACATTTTGAGCCCTCTGCAGGTCGGCTTCAGGACAGGATGTGCAATGTGGTCTGATCACATAAACCTAAAGAGTCACCTTCATCTGGCTCGTTGTTTTAGAGAGGGTACAGCCGCTGTGACATTCGATGTAGGGAAGTGATATGATTGCGTGGAACATCGTATTCTCTTCGAAAAGGTGGTTCGATTTTCTTTTCCAGAATATCCAGAATATCAAAATTAATCCGAAGCCATCCACTATACGTACACGGCGCGCCTCATCGCCCGCGTTGCGTCGGCGCGTTAAACCCCACAATCAATCAATCAGGAATTCGCTTATGCGCTGAGACATCCTCTTAATGGTCTACCGCCTCTACGTTCACCCTATTCTAGAATTCGGCTGCATTCTTTTTTCGAGTTATCCATTTTACAAGCTCCGCCCATTAGTTACTTTACAAAAACGAGATTTGCGATTGTGTTTGGAATTGCCTAAGTACGTCCCCATTCGGGTTTTGTACTGAAAAGCTTGTATCCTGCCTCTGATTTCTCATTTCAAGGTGTTGACAGTAGAGGCAAACCTTAGTGCAATGAAATTTTCTATACTCCCAGCGTCCTTTTTTGCCCAGCCACGGCCCACGTGCAAGCGTCAGCAGGTGGTGTTCGTCCAGTCTTTGCTGGCCCCTTTAAATACTAACATATTATCTGTGCCTGCGTTTCACTACCAGGATGCGACGCTGGACATTGACTTTGACAACGTTTTCCCCTCTAATGCCAATTACTTGCCGGACAGGACGATATCTGGCCTTTTAGCGAACCACATGTGGTTCTGGCCACAGATGCTCTGTTCGGGAGCAAAAAGATGGTATAGGCATATTTTCATCTGCGCTTGAATTGGCATTTTCTCTGCGTCTTCCAAATTTGACGTCAATATATATTTGTATTTGTATTTATTGTATTTGTTGTTCCGTTTGGGCAGTACAATACAGAAATGACGGGAGGCAAAGCAAAAGGAGGTATACCTTCCTGACTATGCTTCAACCCGCTTGAGCAGCAACAGAAGCAGCTGTAGTGCACAAACAGCATACAATATACAAATAGTCTTCAGACATATGAAGAAAGGAAAAAAAACACATTTCACTTCAATACTCGTAGGATAGCGTAATATATAGATATCACGTCATAATAATTTTTAGTAAGAGCACACATCAGCTCAGGCAACCTAAACCAATACAAGGAATAACGAGGAAAAAGATGGCGCTTTAAAGTACTGGAACATACAAATTTGCATTATTGTAATGATAACTCATTCGCGGAACGAAACAGGATTCGAGCAGCACTTTTGAATTTGCGAACATTCCTGCAACTCCTGGCAATTGAAATAACATCAGGGTAGTCAATGCAAAGCTTCATTATCAAATAATTCATCATCTGCATGCCAGAACTTTCAGAGTATGTCAGAATATGTCAGAATTTTTGGGAATCACGCTGGTTGTTCGAAAACTCAGCGAAGAACATTCTCAGGTGATCATTGTGACGGATTAATTTTCTGTCTGCTCCACTCTATCCACTCTAGGCTTATACCGGCACATGCTAGGGAAATCCGCCTGGCGTGGGTCATAGGACACAGAGGCATCGAAATTAACGAAGCCACTGATTACCTGGCAGACGTAGCACTGAATAGAGTAGCAATGCACGCGCGCTCGCATTCAGGTGTTCGTACACCTGCACATTTAAGCGCTGCTTTTACACTAGGCATTGGACGTAGTTACAAGTAAACCTAACAGAGGGCGCACGTAGTCAAGCAGAGTGCGTAGACAGCAGGGTACCCCATGGTATAAAAGCGGTTGCTCCGTCCGCTCGCCGTTTTGTAGGCGAAGTAAAAGGCCTCTCAGCACATTCACATTGTTTAACCACCATCTCACGTCCCGTGAGGCACCAAGATTGGCGCACACAAAGTGGCAGCTACGGACGTGTATGGCGGGCAAGTTGTTTTGTCGTGTGTGCCGCAAGCGCGACCAGTGGATGTTATGGTCCCAATGGTTCGCTTGATCGGTTTTAGTTTTCCTGTTGCACCCAACCGCTGTCTCGCTCGCTCAGTCACCGTTTGAGTCACGTGAAACGTCATGAAATGGCGCGAAGGATGAAATGCGTTTTTCAATTATTAATTTCTCGACTATTAAAGCATCTTTCGCCACCGAACGAACACTCAGGGGTCCACGCAAAAGAGAGAGAGAGAGAATAAACTTTATTTCGAACTTTCGTCTGAACCAAACTTGCTAGTTTTCTTCAGTCTCCCTTTAATGTCCTACAATGAATTTTCAATTTTTTTAACGGCGAGGTTTATTTGCCCTGCTACCACTAAGGCCGCACAGGGTCTGTGTCTGTCTGTCTGTCTGTCTGTCTGTCTGTCTGTCTGTCTGTCTGTCTGTCTGTCTGTCTGTCTGTCTGTCTGTCTGTTCAACCACCCGAAAAAAAAAAAACAACAGGTGAAATAATACTTGAACGCGACGTATACACAGCCAGTGCCGTTCCAAACTACCAGACCTGCTACCATGGCTCATACATGCCCACTTTCTGTTAGTACCCGCCGCGGTGGCTCAGTGGCTAAGGCGTTACGCTGCTGAGCACGAGGTCGCGGGTTCGATTCCCTGCCGCGGCGGCCGCTCTTCTGATGGAGGCGAAAAGCAAAAACGCCCGTGTGTACGAGATTTCGGCGCACGTTAAAGATCCCCAGGTGGTCAAAATTAATCGGTAGCCCTCCACTACGGCGAGCCTCATCGCCTGCGTTGCGTAGGCGCTTTAAACCTTGCAATCAATCAAATCAAATCAAACTTTGTGTTAGTATGTTACACGTTGAATTGGTGTTGACGACAGTAAATGAAAAAAGAAATGACTACGCGTTAAAAATGGTGTTGAAGAGAGGCGGCGTAAAAGCAGACACTAAAAGATGTCGGAGCAAGCTGCTCCAGGAACAGAAAAAAAAGGTCCCAGCGAAGGGCGCGCGAGGCGTGCGAACGTGAGAAAATTGAATCAAATTGAGCAAACCTCCATTGCCTTCCTCGTGGGAGGAGCGAGAGGGAAGGCAGAAGAGGAATGTGCCAGGGGTTGCAGGAGACTATTTTCATTCGACGACTTTTGCAGCGACGCATGCAGATACCCGGGCAATTTTTTCGTCCTGTAAAGTTCTGCATACAACACGGCAGGTGTGCTGAGGAATGAAAAGCGGAAGCATGTCGTAGTGCGGTAACTGCTGATTAGGAGAAAAAAAATCGCGCATCTCCACGAAGTGAGTCATGACGAGTGGGCGAAGCACTGGGGATCATTTTTACCGTAAATCACCCGTGAGAGTGTACAGCTGCTAAAACTATTTCCTATCCAATCCAATCCAATACAATTCAATTTAATCCAATCCAATCCAATCCAATGCTCCTCGCGCACGCGCAGCACGGCTCTCCAGGAGCTCTCTCTCTCTCTCTCTCTAACCTTTTGTGAAATTTTTATTTTGTTCTTGTTTACCTTTTGTGGACCTTTTGTTCCCCGATGTTTCCATTTGCACGGTGCTGTGCCGTGAGCACGGACGGCGGACATCGGACAAGCCTTGGCTTTAAGGTGCTTCGCCCTTAAAAAGTACTTGAGGTCTATTCGCGGTGGTGGACGACTGAGGAATTCAGTTATCCCCCATGCACACCCGCCAACACCACGGAATGCCGGGAACCCTTCAAGGAACACGTTCGGATGATTGTCACCTATAGGCTGTTCCTAAATTTCAGTTCCTATCTAGACTGTTTACATTTAAAATCCAAATGAGCCCGGTGTTACGTGAAAAATTGACTTCAAACTGCGGCTGTTCGCGTTTGTGTCTGACGTGTCAATGTAGACGTAAAAGATAAATCCGCGTGAAGGGAAGATAGAGATTACTTAGAGGAATATAATCACCACCCCTTTACGGCATTTTTCTTCAGGGTTTACGCTGGCCGACCTAACAGCACCGAATAGATGTTTTGCGAAGCACGTGCGGGAACAGCCGTCCCATCTAAAGCTTGTTCCGCTCAAAATCTCGTTGCGTATTCTGCTAGCCGCGCGCTGGCGAAGCACTCTTGAAAAATATGGCTAGGCGGAGGAACGGGGAACAAAATAACGGGACATTATATAAAGAAAATAAATCCAGAACACTGTGATTCGAGATCAAAAACAGAGATCGTCTTCGTGCCCTCGTCCCGAACAGCCGTCGCTATCTTTATCTACAGAGCCATGTATTTCGTGCGCCTTGAGTTGCAAGTATGTCCGATGTGTTTCCAGTTTTTCGTTGATTTGTTCCTTCCCGTTACTTCCGGTTCGCGGAACAAACGACTCTCACGCCTGATTTCGGAAGTTGTAGAACAGTGGATATGTCGAGTGCGCGAACTGGAGCGCATGAAGGATTCTGCAGGCAAAACACGTTTGTACGTAGCCGATGTCAGGCCATAACCGCCTGTAGTTGCGCCTTGCTTCTTAGATCTATAGGCAAATTATACGTTCACTTGGAGCTAGGGATGGAGTACGATATTGCGATTATGTTACAAAGGGTGGTGGCGACGCTCCCTTTAGGGGTTGTACTGGTGATAGTAAAACATTTATCGTACTTATTTGATGGTAGAAGTGCAGTCTCTTTGAGTGGGGTCTTCAGTCCAATGGTGGTCGCTATCCGGCGGGCCCGCTTGTTGGTATTTGGCGGCAGCACTGGAGAGAGCAGCCTCCCAACAGGAGAGGATACGCATGTGTATAGGAGTAAGCCCGTCTAGTGGTCGCGGGCACTCCCATACTGAATACCTTATTGGTGTATTGTTATACAGTGCGTCATTATTATTGGAGATCTTATGCGTGCTTTACATTAATGTCAACCCTGTGATTTATATTACCGGTTTACTTCACGGTGTTCTCGACCGCAAATTATGTTGTTCACTACTGCGCTGCAGTGCGAAAACTGAAGTTGCACACAGAAAATACGCGTGTTTCTGCGCACAAGCGCTTCTCCTCCACAGACGCGCGAAAGCCACAGCAGGGGTGCCTTAAGCCACGTGAGCGCATTCGGGGGCCACTCCTGACGTTCCGGGGTTGAAGTGTTTTTAAAGCGAAGCTTTCTAGGCCGTACTGATGGCTTTCAATGTCGTGCTGAAAGGCACTGCAGGAAAGACCACTTTGCGCAATAGGTTTCACAAAACGATGGCGATTATGATAATCAAGTGCACATCAAGCGTCCCAAAAAAAAAATGCTTCCCTTGGGCGGAATCGAACCTGGGCCTCCCCTCGCGTTATGAAGCCGACGTCTATCTGATTGCGGCATTCCGACACGGTCGGTGCAGTTTGGACTTTGGACTTTGAATTTTACTCACTTTTCGTGGGAGAAAGCTTCGGGTTTTACCCATTTTTCTCTTAGGAAAAAGGCTTTCAAAATTTTTTTACCCTTCTTCAAGACGACAGTTTTCATTGCGGTGCACCTGAACTTTAAAATCATCTAAAAAAATTAGGGAGCCACTTATGACTGCTTACGTGTAGAATTGCTAAAGTAATATATATTATTTAAGCTGTGCAATTCTTTATGCATAATGACAGTACTGTCGTGATAATGTAGTCTTCTGTTGCGGCACTGTTTTCGTCACAAGAGGGATGCAGGAGGCGTTTTTTTCGAAATGAGTCAAATATGCCCAAGCAAAATTTGAGAAAATAACGAAACTTTGTTATAGGGCCAAAATGTAACGCTGTCAAATATAGTTTGTGATATGTTTTACAAGTCAGCTAAGGAATGTTCCCGGTCACAAATAATTAAAAAAATACATAGCAAACAATTATTAATAGTTTTAATTAATTATTTACTAATATCTTCATCTTCATCAATATCTTCATCTAATATTCATTCCGCCTGATTGTCCGAGCTGTAAGGCGGGAGACCTCAAGGAGGCTACTATGCTGGTTATATAACGCCGAACCAAAACCACACTCCCATCGGGAAAACGAATTAGGCTCATTTTGATCCGCACCACAACAGGATCCGGCGAATTTTTGATACGAAATGCGATCTGCGTACACGTTCGCCGGGCGTTATCTCACCCAATTTGGGCCAACCTGTTTTATAGAAAAAAACTTCCGCATTGTTTTTTTTTTGTCACTACAGTTTCATACGATTTAGCTTCAGTTTCTAGAGTTGGAGCATTTCGGGAAAAAAAAAATAGAAAACAACAACTCATATGTCTGGCGTGTAATCTTCGAATATTAAAGTTGCGGTGGCGTCGGCTGGTGGTGGCTTTAGCTGCAGCGAGCACCTGCTTCTTTGTTCATGGTGCGGTATTTTTTGGCCCCATTGCATCTTTAAGTTATACCCCCGCAGGCAACCACGTTTCAGAGCTGCGGCAGGGGTAGACGCTTCAGAGTCCATCGCAGTAACGGCAGCGCAGGCGAACAGAAGGGAGCCCGGTGCTGTGATCGTGCGCTCTTTACCATCGTCGTTAGGCTCCTCCGAATGAATCGTTTTCTTCTCTTTGATACTATGACTTAGCAGCTGGACCGACACTTTCGGCTACACATAAACGCTGTTAGGTTACACATGTTTTGGTACTTTTGTAATTCGCGTGCTGTGTACTGGTGACATCTAGGTTGGAAGACGTACTCTGCACCAATCGCATGTGATCGAATTTCGCGCCATTACAAGCTCCGTAAAACAAAGCTTTAATCGTTCAGCTTGTCTTCAAAACCCAGCAACGAATAGGTGTCGGAGTTGCCGAGCGAGGTTTTGGTGTGTCAAGCAGCGAAAGCAGGGAATTGTTCGAGACGCTGAACTTATGCCATCACCAATGTTCACGTGGTCTTCACCACGCCGCCCCACACCCCACCACTCTACATTAATCTACACTATACTACACTACACTACACTACACTACACTACACTACACTACACTACACTACACTACACTACTCACGCGTTGTATGCCACAGCCTACACTAGCATATCGAAAATCGCTTCTCCTACCATTCAGCTCGGCCAGCTCGGTGCGAAGGCATCGTCCAGCCGATGAGGCCGAGAGCATGGGAGAGGAAAAATAGTCTTTGTAATCGAGGATTAGTTTCTTTTCTTTTTTCATTTTATTATAAGACGAACACATCGTAACAGGCCGACCTGAGTATGTTACACATGGACACATACAAGGAATCCTGCTGAGAGGAACAATGGCGCTCCCCGCACACACACGCACGCGCGAACGGAGGAGCACATGCACAATGGGGGGGCGAAACTTGGCCTCCACTCGGATGCACATTTGCCTTGAGAACACTGGATGTAACAGAGGTGAGCTAACTCTTACCAAACTCTCAACAGAAAACACGTGGCCCCCTTCCTGGCTCTTTCGGGACAAACAGCCGTCCGGCAAAATGTATAAGATGTACAGGATGATGGCGGCCTATCGTTTCCTATTCGGGAAGGTGGCGACGATCCGGCAGGCCTATCGGAGAGAATGCACTCACAAAAGAAACGCGATGACCAAGCTCGGGTGAGAGCTCAAGAACACACGTACGGGGCACCATACCGTATAAACATTGTCCGCCCTTGACTTTTATCTAACGGGTAACTCGTACGCACCGAAATGGATGTGCCGTATTTACAAGTATAACACTGGCGTTGGCGGCGTTTCGTAACATTAACTAGGGTTCCGAAGGGCGCTTAAGAGTTGCGAACACGGGGATTCAACACCGACATTGTACTGACCTCTGACGCAACGTCTCGAGGAATTGCCCACGCCTTTCTCGCCGCGTGATTGAAACGCGCACGTTGAGAGCCGCCGTTGAGAAGTGACTATATAATATATATACCGGGCCTGTGTGGTTTTGGATGTCTATTATGCCCTATGGCACGGTTCAAAGTTATCTCGTAGGTATTTCTATACGACGCGTGATTTGCTATACACATATACACTGTTCGCACTATGGAGAGTAAGAAGCAGATGGCACGGGTGCAAAGCCTTTGCACAGAGAACCGCGAATGTGGCTCACTTGGCTAAAATGGCGGCGAATTTAAACCGCAACCGAAAGACGTTGCCTTAAAGGGACAGATAACCGATTTTTGTGGAGCGCATGTAGTCTAGCTCATATGAAAGCCAGCGTTTTATATACCGTGTTAACGGCAAGAAACTTCTCAATAAAGAGGCGGAAATAATGGCAATTTTTCACTAAGGTATGTGAAGTTTGAAAGGTGGCGACACGTCTGAACGTGACTCTACGTTACATGTCCAAACAACTGCGTCGATTTCAACGCGTGATGAAAGACCCGCGTGAAGGAATAGGAAAGATTTCGCATTATTGTTGTAAGTTGTTGTTGTAAGTTGTTTTAGCCGGGACAAGTTTTTAAATATCTCTTTTATTCTCACGTGCCATAAACATAGAGTTTCATACTAATATATACTAGAGGGAAATCTGGCGCCACTGTCTAGGGGAGCCGCGCTTCAGCGAGCGTGCCGTCATGTACCGGGCAGGCACGTTCCACTTGTCCTTGGCATGGCTCACGAACAGGCTGGAAAGTTGGCTTTGGCTGCAAAAATGCAACAATATTACTGCAGAAAGTTAATCAAATTTGTTCTGTTATTATAAAATTTAAGCTCTCGATAGATTTATTTGTCAGGGATTATTTAGAAGCTTCATGGAAGATGAACAAAAAACAATGTTACCCATTTTGGCTTCAAGACGAAAAAGAAGCCATGTGGCTAACCAAGCCAAGTAGGCGAGGAACGTCGCTAGCTGCAATGGCGCCGCCCATGGCGGCCCGCGAATGCAGCGCCAGATTTCCCTCTAGTATATATTAGTATGAAACTCTATGGCCATAAAAAGTGTGTTCCCCCACGGCACACTGTCACTGTTGCCAGCCTTCCTGATGGCGGGACACGTATGCCTGGTAGATCTTCGAAAGTTCTAGGGCGCTATCCTCAAAACCGTTTCGGGTTAAGGTGTTTTAAGTGATGCCCTTTCAATCGGGATAGAGAAAATATACGCGACAAAAGTCGGTTGTCGCTCCCTTTAAAGAACGATGTCTTCCTAGTACACAAATCTGGCAGCAAAGGAGTGGTGCTTACCAGCCCCCGAGTTGCAGTCAGTAGCTAGACGTTTGGCTAACCTTGTAAAGAGTACAACCTGCGCCACAATGTTGCTCGCCATCGACTGAATAGTACCAAATCTGTACTCAATCGTACCAGTCCTTCTAGTCAATTGTACCAAATCGTACTCAGTCGTACAAGTCGCCATCGTACAAAGTCTGCAGGCATCCGAGCTAAAGAATTGGCACCACCGCTGGTGTTAGGCGCCAATTTCAACAGAAATATCCTACAGCAGAAGAAACAAACCAAGAAAGCAACCTACAACAGCAGCAACACAAATGAAAAAAAAAAAACCAAAACTCGCAGATGTATGCTAAGAGTTGAAGCAACGCTTCTCATACGTAAATGCGATTTTGCACTGCATCACACCACCTGATTTTGGCGCCACCTGTCCAAAGGCTCACAAAGCTTACAAAACAGATAATTTACACCGCCTCCGCCTAACATCGTTATCAACGTTGAGCGAATGTGGGGAGATGGATGCGAACCATTTAGGCGATTCTCGTGACTTTTGACAGTTTCACTCGAGTAAGCCTGCTCGTACCTTCAGCGCAAAGTATCTAAGATATTATGCCATAACGAAAATATTCCCCAGATTCGTTGAACAGCCTGCTCTTTCGCGTCATTGTGCCTGTCGCTGTCGACTCTGCAAACACTCGCCCTAGAATTAGGGGAAATTTTAAAAGCCGTTTTATTCTATCATAATGTTGAGGAAACAAAAAAAATCCACTTGTATTCAGTTCTCCGAATTAAGATGTAACAAGAACACGCGAGACTGTTACAAGCCACGTCAAAGGCCCAAGCTGAGCTCGCGCCTGTATACTTTTTCCGCCTCCAACAACATGTAGACAGAAAACGCGAAATAACGCTTCACCCATAATGCACGCTAAAACAATGAACTGCGTGTAAAACAGTCTTAGTACTAATGAAATTTGAATACAGGTAACAGCTTCTCCATCAGTATAGATAATGCGACGTTTGTAATCGGCGTATGTTTTTCTGGTTACAATGTAGACTTGGGCCAGTCCTGATAACGGGAAATGCGTCGAACTTTTGCGTGGATATTGAATCAGAAATCTCTGAGGGATTCAATGGGCCCATCGAAATCAAGTACAAAGGTCTGTTACAACGTGCCTCTAAGTATGTCGTCAGCGAAATTCTCTATCGCCACTGGTAAACATACATCTTTCTCTACGAGGCAAACATGCGAACATGAACTACAACGCTAATCACGATCTACCGTCAGTACTCCTAGTGTTTAGATGGATTTTTCCTCAGATGGATATTAGCACAGGTAAGAACCAAGCCTGTATGCTTGGCGAAGGTCGTAGTCTGGCGTGACGCCGTGTGACAGGGACGCTTCAATACTGAGTTTGCGAAGATCACTCGCGCCAATGCCACAACGCTCACTGACAGTTGTAAGCGTCGAACAACTCACAAACGCGATGCCCGCACAGAAAACTTTGGTCATCGCCGGGCCTATGCACAAAAGACGGCACACAAGAAAACAAGGACAAACACTAAGTAACACAAAAACGACGCATTCGCTTGCAACACAACAGTTTCCCAAGCAAATAGTTAATTAACAGGCCGTTGTGAACAGCATTCTTTACAAGCAAACAATTGAAAACATTGTATTCAAACATTCAACGCATTCAATTTTGATTTTAACAGGAATACCTTCCTCTGAAGTATCCATTTGGCAAAGAACGCTAACACGGTCACTATGTACATTCAATATTCCGCAAGCTCCGCACACACGACCCTGGAGGTATACAAAGACGTTCACATACGGACGCTCCTTTAAGTTGGCCTGTTTATGCATACATAAATAAGCCAAACCTCGGCTCGCCATAGAGATCCTTTCTACAGTCACCGAAATGTACAGGGGGCCTCCATAAACGAAGGCAACGAAGGGCCTGCTCGCACACAAAATGTTCGTGCCACAACACCATGATTAGAGGTTGGTGTGAAGGGATGACGGGGTTCAAGGACTTCTTCCTATGTACACTGAAACTTAGCTCTACAAACACTGTCTTCACATCTGCGCAACGCAGGATGGCAAGCGGTTTGAAGCAGCGACCGGGGGTTATGCAAATGCATGTTTGAAGAAACACACGCGGACGACAGACTGCGGCGCCAAAGAGACGCCAAAGCGGTGACCGTAGTCGGTAGCCGTGGTGGAAGATTCACATGCATAAAAACGACTTGACACGTTGGCAAGTTCGGTGGCGTCGACACAACAAGACCTACAGCTATCGCGCGAAAACAGGGAACGTGACGTACAGTAACTCCCCAGCCGAGGCGTCAATTCTATTTGGAGTCAGACGCGGCTCTTTTTGCACCCGAAGTAGACGACCCTACGTGGCTGCTGGCGCGCGTATTCTACTAGCCAGTTGGCGAAAGGGTGACTGGCAGAGGGGGGGTACTCGGGCAGATATGCGAGAATGCATAGTAAAGCGTTGTTTATACTTTGTCCATGTCGGCAGAGCGCGTTGTACTGTTCATAAGTTTTTCGCCTCGCACTAGCTTTCGCTGCAGGTGAACCACTGTAAGAGAGTTTTATCGGCGCCTTCTCACAATCGATTTGGTAAGTCGAAAAGAACGAGCTTTGTGTTGGCGTACTTTGCAGATGAAAACAGTGTGACAAAAATGTCCAGTCACTCCCCAAGAGCACTCAGAAATCAGACACATTTTAGTTGCAGCAACGGAATAACAACAAATTGCCTATTCTTGATGGGAGAACTGCAGCTTTGACTTTCGGAGCGCAATGTAACGACACTGCAAAAGGCTGTACAGCAACTTTTTCAACTCTTCTGGCCCCTTAAACTCTCAAACAGAGACAGCACCCCAAACTGTCCCGCATAGGTAGAAGTTGTGCGCTCGACCCTGTGGTTCAATCTATCTGGTCGCCATGAAAAGCCACGCAGACAGGCCACGTCCGTTTTTCTAAAAACACTCATAGATCAACTTTTTGTTGGCAACAACGCGTTCTGGCGGAGGCATACGAGTCGCCTAAGGCTCGCTAACGTTGCTGAACACCGCATCTAAAGCAGGGACGTAAGGTGCTGCGACGTCACAATACACAACTGTACGGTTGATTGGCAGGAGACCACGCAGCAGTATCCAGTTCACTGAAGCAACGGCACGTTGAAGCGATGATTTAAACCATTCACATTGTTTAACCTGGCGATGGTGCCTCTAAAAGGTGTATTGCGAGGAACGGTAAGTTGTCTTATCAGCTGCTGTTTAGGGCGACAAGTGGTACATTTCCCCATAGACGAGGCTTCTACATTGGTCGTTAAAGAAGGCGTTTCTTTGGTAGCAAAGGAAGTGCGGGCGTTCATACCCACCTCGAACGTGAAAGTTCGTCCCCACAGAGCTGGCGAATAGCCGTGTCTATAAATATACAATAAATTACCATAAATACAACTAGTTTTTTTATAAAATCAACGCCATAGATGCTTCCAAAGAATATAGATCTCACATTTTTCCTGCGAGCTCTAATTAATCCTGCTTTAGTCAGAAGTGGGATTTTTATGCAGCGAGACGGGGCCTAGCCTATCAGGAATATCAGCAGGAAAACCTGCGGACTAACATGGATTCCCTGGAATATTTATCATGCACACATGTTTCGCTACACGGAAGTATCTGTGGGTATTTTGCGCCAACCGAAGTATGATGTTGGGATCGACAATTAAACCTTTTATCAAGAGCGCATAAAACTGTTTATTCTTTAAATCCCCATCAATGTAGTCGGTTTAAAGCGTCAACGATGAATCTTGATATAAATCTGCGACGAATAAATATTATGCATAATTAGTACTAAATGGGATCTGAAACAAAACCCCTCAAAACACGACTCAAAACACGGCCATAATTGTTAAGAATATGCGGCTAATTGATTTGAAGTAAATGTCACAGTTTTTATCCGAGCGTTCATCGCTGCAATGATGTATTTTCAGGTCGTTGAAATAAATCATGGCCCATAAAATGTCTTCATTAAATAGAACGCTACACTGAATCGGCGTTTTTAACGTGGTGAGCGGAACCGGCTTCGAGTTTGTACAAGCAAGCGTTATGTTACTTGAAAATCTAGACATACCAACCAAGCAATGCGGCACATCGTGGTGTGCCCACATAATTCACGCCAGAATAAGCCGCTTATTCCAACATGTTTGCAAGCTTCTACATGCTGCTCTTGGTGCAAATAGCTCTCTGCAGTTCCCCTTCGTAGTCTCAGAAATCAATCCTTCTCTGTAAAGGTTACCATTTCGCCCGGAGGCCAAACGTGCTCAACACTCCTTTTTCGTATGTTCTCAGCGCTGCCGCAAGCAAATAGTAAAAGTAATGCCGTCAAAGAACGCACAAGGCGCTCACCTCTACGTGCATTTTTGTACGTACCCTCTAAACCATCGTTTTGTTTAAATAGTGCCATTTCATAATTTTTGCTTCTCCATACTCTTCTCATTAACATTACAGAAAGCGAGCTTGATTTTTGTTGGCCACCTGTAGCGACGGTCTCAACAGACAAAACGTGTCCCACGCCTTGTTACAAAAAGAGGTGCGACTTCCACCCAAGTTCTCGCACTCCTATCCGCACGTCAACACAGCGAAAAAGTTAGAATAACAGGCTACAAGCACGTGCAACATACTTGAAAACAACGTATCCCGTGAACGTCACCGAATAAGCGATATTTACACATGCGACAGAGTATTAGCACTCTGGAAAAGACAAACAAGGGGTGCACGCAAGGGATGACTAAAATTTACTTATTTCTCCACTCTCGTCCCCGCAATCGCTATACGCTCAAACGAGAAACGGTCAGAACAATGCACAATATACCCTCAAAAGCTGTAAGCCCTGTGCTGAGATATTGTGAAACAATGTTTGCTAGTTAACAGATTCCTGAACATGAGTATGCCGCATTCATGCCAGAGGCCTCGAGCTATGAGTTTTAATTTTACACGTGCCTCCACTGATAACACCGCTCAGAGCATGATAAACGTATAAGTTTGAAGAGACAGCTATGTCTTCTCGCTACAAGTTTATGCGTTCATTCATGCTCCGATAGAGTATGGGAAACCGCATTCTCTTTCCGTACTCTTCCGCCGTATGAATGGACACGTGGTCTTCCCATGCCTGAAGGCAGTGTCATCGTGGTGCTTACAAACATCGGAAACTTCTCCACCTGCAATTTACATTCTTTTGATAAGAACACAACCCGCATTTGGAATATCACATGACGGTCTTAATTAAGCCATCTGAGCTTACATAAAGACCCACCCGTTGGCGGCATGTTCAACAATGTGTTATCAGCAAGGCGTGTTGCTCAGTAGGATGCCGTTATTTTGTTTCGTTAGTGTTAATTCTTGTGATGTCTTCAATGAGTCAACCTTGAATCATTCCTGACACATGAGCAGAAAAGCATCCCAATACATCAGCAAAGTGGGCTTTCTATGGTTAGTTTTATTTTAATTAGTCTTATTTACAACGTCCAAGAAATCTACTTCAAACTGCTGAACCGAGGCGTCAGGTTGTGGCAAACCATGTTGAAGAACCGTTGAACAACTGTACATATGACCAGGCTACACTGTGGGCTCTCACAATAAGGTTTGGCATATAGATATTCTTCTCGCCATGGGACGATCGTGTTGGCGACTAAAAGTTAGCATTTATTGAAGAAGCGAAAACGACTTGACAAACATGTACACACGACATACACAAACCTGTCCTTTTTGCTGTTTCTTGTATAGAGTTAAAGCAAGGGCTTTTGGGTCACATTATATACAGATTTTGTATTAATGTTTTGAGTGCCGCCAAAAGAAATGTAGTGGGCGCATAAAATTTTTAACGCGATTCAAAATCTAATTCCTGGCCTCGATCTGCTTATCGAACGATTTTAAATCACTTCAGGCTTGCGCAGATATGAGCTCATTTATGCTATCTGGTTTTCAGTTTCTGCGAACAACAAAAGAAAAGGACGCCGACCGATTTTTAGTTAGTTTTGTTTGATCTCGGCCCACAATCGGAGACCACAAGCAAATTGGAGAGTTCATTGCAATGTTGAAGCTCGGCGGAAAACCATATTCAGAGGGTTTTAAGGTGCATTGCCTTTGACTCGTAACTAACACGAATCCTTTTCAAAGCCTCCACTCCTGCTGAAAATTCGAAAACGCTGAGAAGACATTTATGATCGTTCTTCGCATTGCGTTTTACAGAGAATGCCGTGATAAATTTGAGCGGCCACGACATTTTATCCTGGGTATGCTTTTGTCAGCTTTATATGTCGCAAAGACGTCAACGCTTGCTAAAGTTCCACAGAACTTGTTCGTCTGCTCCAAATATTCAGTCCGCAATTCTTCTCCTTTAAAAGATAAATAAGCCGTGCATTCTGTGTGGCGGACACCACTTAGCGCAAAATGTTCACAGAAACAGAAAACTGCAGCCATCAGTTCCAGAGGGCGTAGTGTATGTGAGTCGAGTTACACAGCGTGCGACGGGTTTGTTTCATACCGATTCCAAGTTGCCACCGTATTCGGAGCGTACGCAACGAAGACTCGCTCGGATTATGTCTAAGAATAGAGTACATTAGCAGGTACGAGGTAGCTCACGCAGAAACGCAGGGTGTAAAAAACCGAGAGGTGACGACGGAAAACGTGTCGGGGCTTACAAAACGCCGAGCGGACACACCCTCTCGGCAACGTAGCGGAAATTTCCCGAGATTGCCAGCTGGGCTCGTCGAAAATGTTTAGAGCTCGACGTGACGTCACAAAATGACCTCTTGCGTTGGCTTTTAGGGTTACGCTGACTTTTAAAGCACAGCTTTACTACTTTCGTCCAGCGATTTCGCGGCGGATGCGCAAGGTGACCTTTTGACCGGAGACACACCCCCGCGACACACCCCTCGAAGAGTATCGCGTGATTCGCCAGGCCCGCTGTTGGCGCCTACGGGCGCCGACAGCGGTCGCCACCGCCGCTGCGGCCGAGGCAGCCAACCACCCCCTTAGCCTCTCATGCATGCGGTGCTGGATCGTTTCAGGCAACGTGACTCGCCAGGCACCCGGCGAAGAGAACGGTGCGTTCGCCATGAATGAACGCCGCGTTCGCCCGGCCTCCTTTTGAGAGCGCTGCACGGAACCTAACGGCTTTCAGTCGTGGTCGGCCATACAGCTAAACCAAAGGTTCAACCAAGTGAAACCAAGACTCAACCAGACTAAGCCAAGCTTTTGCTTTAAATATCCAAGGTTAGCTGAGCTCAGCCGCAGCCATTTTTGTTTTTCACACCTTAATTCGTGTTGTTTCTTCCCACCTTCATCGTTTATTTTAGTCAGCACCCCCATTTACCGTGTCTCACCGTCTTATCCCGCTAGTTATCGTGGCTGACTCGTACCTAGGCCTAATATGATACGTGCGACACCACTTCTGTGCTTTCCTTGAGTTCTCTGCGCACAACCTGCTTCGCTAGAAATAACGCTCCACTATAACTGAAAATTGCAACATGATCTTAAATTGACGTTATGTGCATATCATTCTTCCTTCTTTTCGTATATTTCTGGAAAATGTAAAGCACTATTCCATACCTCCGCACAACATTAATATATGCCGACAAGCTCGAAAACTCATGCCTGGTCGGATCCAGATGCGGAAAATAGAAAAGAACGAAACAGTGAAAATAGTACGAAAGAGGACCTAATACTCCGCAGTTTAGTATCGAGGTGTTTTGTTTGTTCTTTTTTTTTTAGGTGCACTCATTCACATCTGCAGGACTTCTCACAGAGGAGAATTTCACGTTTATTACTCAGCCCATTTCAGCTCACGATTGTGGAACACTACTCGCGTAAGCGTTTCTTTCAGCATCTTTTGATGGGGGCCTGGCGTTCGATACAAAAAGAATTAATGCCAGGAGACACATTGCGCGGTGAACGGAGCGCGAGCGTTTTGCGCTATAAGTTACTCTTGCGTGCCTTTTCTTTAAATCTTACGTTCTTTTTGTGGCGTCACGCCCGAGCTAAGACCTTCGCGACGAGCCCAGTTCTCGAGAAAGCGCGCTTCGGGAAGCCCTTGTACCGTGATAGAGAAGGATCAAGATAGTTCGACGTTACAAAATTCCTTCAGTGTATCACATCATTAAGGAATACACACGTGCATATAATATATGTATAGGGTATAGAGAATCAGAGACGTAGTACTTTGGTGCGGAACACGTAAATCTCACATCCGCCAGGTCGCCTTGCCTTAAACGGGCCAGAAAAAAACTAAATTATTGTTCCGGCCTTCTGGAAAATATGTTCCTACTTTTTATTGTTAACTAAGCACCATAAGGCTTGTATAAGGGGCAACGTTTGAAAGCTGTGGCAACTCAGTAGGCCTGAATCTAACAACTACATGCCTGAAACGAGCAGCAATTAATCACTTCACACAATGCGCTTGCAATTTTTGATGATTTCCGGTTTCTCTTATCGCGATGAAGGAACCCTTAAGCGCCTCACTCCTCTTTTCCCGGGCTTAGGCAGTAACTGCAGATGCTGTGTACGTTTACATAACAAACACTGCTGTCTACTCATGAAAATCGCTTTTGAGATAAACTTTGGATATCGGTGAGCTAATATTCTGAAACATTCCCGCCGTCAGGCAACTATCGGCCGGTTCTTCATAAGACTGGGCTTGCATCAGTAATTTGCTCACGATTATTCTCCAATCCTGCGAAGAGAAGATTATCGATGAACGAATCGATTGAGTTTAGCTACACTCTCAGGCAAAGCAGTGGTTCAGCTTGACCACAATGCCCTCAATTGACTAGTCCATAAAACCGAAAACGAAACTTTGTCGAATGACGATGTTGAGCATACGGTTTGACTCAATCGTTTGGTCTGCGCTGTGGCATCACGCAATGCAAGGGTGACGTTCTGCACTGCGGTGTGCCACAGCGCTGATCAAAATTTTAAAGCGAAGCTTTCTATGCCTGACTGGTGCCGTCCAGTGTTACGCCCAAAATGCAACGCAGAAGAGCCAACTTAGAGGATGGGTTACCACAAAGGTGCCTCAAGCTCCTCGAGGAAAAAACGCTTCCCGTGATCGGAATCGAACCCGAGTCCCTCGCGTTATGGAGCCTATGTCTATTCGATTGCACCCTTCCGATACGGTCGAAGCAGTTCGGAGTTTAGACTTTGAATTTTACTCAGTTTGCCTGGGAGGAAGCTTCGCGTTTTAACAATCTTTTTCTTAAGAAAGGGACTTCGTTTTTTTAGTCAAACGATATGCATGTTGCTGTCGTTCGCCCAATTTGCTTTGTTGGCGGCACGGATTGGTCACGTGAGTGAATTGTGGCAAAGCTGAGAATGCAGGAACGCAACATTTTATTAGGGAACTATCTGCACCCTGTACTGGTGGGTTAGTTTCGCCGGTAAGGCTGCCCGTTCGCAGTATTTTCTTTTGGATTTCAGAATAATCTAATGTAATACACACAAAAACCCTTCTTCTTCCATTTCCTGATTTTCACTGGATGTTTCTGCTTTTGATCCTTACGTTCTCTAAGCGTTTGGTCATTTGGCTTTGGTTACTTCAAACAACGAGTAGCTGAAGTTATTTCAAATACCACAGTTATAAATCTGTCGTATAGGTAACCAGCTAATCGTCCAGCGTCCTCTTTTTAGACAAATGTGTCAGGTTTTCATCGCCGTTAGACAGGCACCATCATTGTGATCTGTATAGAAGTAGAAACGGCAGATGAGATTAGAACTGAGGTAAAAAAAGGGGGAAGTAAGACAAGGTTGCATTTGATTGTGAATTACCGACATCAGCAAATTTAACGGTACCCTACACACAGTGTTAGAAATGTTGCCCCGCCGGGGAAGGGCCATGTACATCTGAGAGATGTCGAGGAACGTCTTTTCAACGTGCTAAAGAAATATTAACTGACCTAGACACACTATTGTTTTATCCTTGATCATGCGCAATGAGATGTTCTCGTACACGCCCGTGATAACCGGATAAATGTCACTGAGATTATATTACATACAGGAAGAGTCATGGGGCATAGAGACTGTACAAAGCCGTCCGCGAACATATACTGCGGCCAACACAATTTTCTAAAGAGTGCAGGGAACACGAAGAGGGAACTGACGCTCTTGCTGCATGAAGAGGCCACCTACAAACTCACTACGCGAGGTTCAGTCGCGTGCCTATCGACAACGTCATGGGCATATTATTTAGTTAACTTTTAGGGACAGACATTCCCAGCTACACACACACACACACACACACACACACACACACACACACACACACACACACACACACACACACACACACACACACACACACACACACACACACACACACACACACACACACACACACACACACACACACACACACACACACGTACCTATATATTCAGTTACTTTTTGTAACAAGGTCTGGGACGCTTTCAGAAAGATACAATGTCTTGGCAACCCCGTCATCGGAAAATGCACTTACTGGCAATTTGAAACGAACAAAATTCACGAGACTACGAAAGTGCCTCCTCTTGGTCGCTCAACAATGCATCGCTTCCCAACTGCTCGTAAATCAATTCTTGTTCACCTATTGCTCATTCCTGTGACTAGATATTGCACACCCGAAACACGTCCTTCCTATTTATTTTTAAAGACAAGATTAACTTCAAAAAAAAAAACTTAATAGACAGAACAACTTATGCAGCTCCCTTGCAGGGTTAAAAACATCAAATGCACGCTCCCGTGGCAGGTACGTGATGGTAATACTAAAAACACCCAAGATGAAACAACAAAAATGAAACAAAAGAAAATGATACTCCTGTAGCCGTTAGTCAGATACAGAAACATCAGTTTTTTTTTTTATCACCTAGAAATTCATACGAAACTGGAAGCGGCATGATGTGTTCCAATAAGCGTACTGTATAGGTACAGTCACAGTAAAGTGAAATGCGAACGCAGAAATATGAACTGGAACACACGAATAGGGTACTTCTTTTCCAGGCAAGTCCGATTGTCGCCCCGCTTTATCGTCATCATGTTCATCATAATCACCAGCCTATCTATGCCCACTGCAGGGCAAAGGCCTCTCCTATTAACCTCCAATTATCCCGGTCCTGCACGGCTTTATAACAGTAACAAAATTTTGAAGTCGGGCTTTCCAAATACACCACAACCGCGTCGTTATGTCATGTATTCTTCGATTTTACTCGTTGTAGTTCATAGTTTCGTGTTCATGTTTCATTGGTCCGTGACTGTATAGACCCCATTCAACGAGGACAAGGTGTTACCAAACCATGGACAGAACAACTCGCAACGAAGGCTTTTTTTGTGTGTGCGTGGACGTTTTCCGTTTGTTTCCAGAATAGCCACGCTGAAAATCAAAAGAGTGCTTCTGAACATAGCTGCAAAAATGGCAAAGAAACTTGCTTCTCTGGGCTGGAATATTCGGCGATATAAAAATAACTGAAAATGGGCGCCTGTTGGAAATCGTGACAAGGAATCGCAGTAAAAGGAAAAAAAAAAAAACGAAACATATGCAGCTGCAGAAATTATTGCACAGTAAATCCTTCCTGTGAATTTATACAGTGACGAAAATTGAAAAATAAAGCAGGTTTGGAAGAAATAAAACAAAGCAATAAAACTAAGGAATTGGTGGTTTGTGTTTACAATATGTTGGTAAAAAAAGAACAAAGGCGTTTTCTTCTGTATCGGTTCTTGGGTTAAAAAAAAGCTCCTCCTCCTCCTGAACCAAGTACGATTCCCCCTGCATGACCAGAACAACGGTAAAGCGGCACTAACATTCAGTTACACAAACGCTCTCTTTCAGAGACTCCAGAAGAGCTTCCATTTCTCCACGGCTCACATATTCCTTTTCAGCACGGGCGTAAATTTAAAGCTCGTCTTCTATGGCTAGAAAAGCAAATAAGGGATAGTGCCAATACCAATTTTGGATTTTCAGAAACAGTAACGTAAAATGCAGACATCACGGTAAGGTAAACACTGCCACAATACGTCGCTTTGGAGTTTTGGCATGTCGGAATCATTGCAAGTACTTTTGTTTTAAACTTCGTCTAGTCTAAATAGAAGGGACCAGGGTGTGATGCTGCGCTATTCTTAACAACTGCAGCGACAGACAAGAGTATTGCCATCCCATCACCGTTTTAGGTCTTCCGGAAGCTTTAATGAAATTCTCAACGGTAACAGGTATAGGCTTATTTTTATTTTGACCTCATAAACATGAAGTCAGTAGAGGTCCTGTTATTGATGTCCTGATAAGACTCAATTCATCCTAGTGCACGACCTTTAGCGTTTCCTTTCTTGTTTCTTGCTTTTTTTTCCTTTTCCCTATTACTTTAGCTACCCTTATCTCCTTTGATCCCACCTCCATGAATTCTATCGCACTTAAGCCATCCTCATCTCATGCAGCAAGCACTTCCGCTAACAAGGCTGGCTTCTCAAGTTTTTGTTTCAGAGCTCTCTCGTTCTCCATCTCTCTTGGTGCACTGGCTCTTTTAATTTCGCGTGCTCGGAACAAGTATTAGCCAAAACGAAACCGTGTAGACGTCAATATGGTCGCTGATTTGTGGGAGCACCTGTAAAACTATCGGTTCTGGTTGTAGTACACGTACCGTTCAGTGGTCGTGCGCAATACAGTAAATTTATTGTGGTACTGATGTACACAGGCTAAATGTCCCCTTCATACAATTTAAAACGAGTTAAGTTGAAAAGCTTGCAACATTGACCAGTAAGTATACATAATTTTTCTTGGCTAGACTTAATTTTTGTATTGGTTATATAACATATTAGGCTGATTTTGACGATGTTGTAAATCTGTGACCATGCATCGCGGGTGATCGAAAATATGGACTAGATAGCAACAGGGTTTAACGACGTTGCTTATATATATATATTGGGGCGCAGTTTTGGTTTCTTTAAAGCCTGTCTTCTGCGGGAACCTGTAACTCCGCAACGAACTGGAAATTTCTCTAATCTCCAATCTTATCCTTATCTACACCTTGGGGCATTTACACCCTCATTGTAATTTTGAAAGCGTGGAGATAATCGCCGGTTGACACTGCCGATGTATCTCTGAGGACTTTGCAATGTTTCGGCGAGTTCTCGTGTTTACATTTTACATATAACAGAAAACATACGGAGTATTTCCTGTTTGAGTTCTCTGTGCGAATCACGGTAACATTCCGTAATCCCACTCTTCCTCAAGTCACTGTAAACCGTAGTGCACCACCATAAAAGAGAATGAGATATCCGGTGCTTTGCGAGCAAGCCCTTGACTAGCTTAAAGAAGCCCCAAACTGAGCTGTTTAATTGTCCCGCTCTCACGCTAATAGTGTCACAAACAATTCAATTAGCCGTATGGCTGCGCGCAACGATATAAAAGGTCTACTTGGGTTCCTCACTCTACCTCATGTCAAACCATTAGATTTCTATAATAACACGGATAGGTGGGCTAGTTGGTTTGACATCTTAACGGTAACTTTTGTGCACTCGATACAGGTACACAGAAAAAGGTGACACGAACACAACCGCAGTGTTCGTGTCACCTTTTTCTGTGTCCCCGTATCGAGTTCGCAAAAGTTACCCTTAAGATTTCTATGCAGCCCTCCTCTTGACCGAGGAGTTTCTTAAAAATGCGTTTAAAGGACTGACTTAGCTACTAAATGAGTGCAGCGCTGATGTATTGAACGTAAAGGTGTACAGCCTATTCGTACAAATAGCGAAAATGACTCTGGTCGTATCAGTTTAATTCGAGAATGTTAACTTAGTAAGCATCAGCACTTCTCTACAGCGACTTACGCGCCGACAGAAGCACGTCTTCAGATGAACTTCCCTCCTGCACCCCAAAAACGCGCATGAAAATTCGGACCAGTAACTAACACAGAGGTAACTGTGGGGCCGCTAAATGGGCCACGTATATACCTTACAACGAAAAATTAGGTCACAAATCAGCAGTTCCGGTCAAGGCATCACCCATAAGTAAGCTCAGAGTGCCCGATCCCTGTAAGCATTGGGGTGGCTTGTTATGGACGCCTACCTATCAATGCACAAAGGCAGGATAACCTGCACTGTCGATAGCTCTATTCGTCATTCAGGCCTTCCTTGCTTCCTCCGTCATGAACGAAGCGCGATCAAGAATCAGAGTTAACCGGATGACAGCGCAGCGTGGTAGAATATTTTCCACTCTGCCAGCGTCCTCAGCTGCGATCTTCGCGTTCGTGATTGCAGCTTTAATCGAGTGCTTGTTTGGCCAAGTTTGAAGCTGGTCTAAAACACCTCCCGCCTCAACGAAGGTTCGGGTACGTGAACTAGAGCGGGTGAGGGTTCTCCTGTTGACCAGATAAAGTTCTGAGCTTGACTCAGTATTCACGCTCTCTGCCTCTAAGCTAACTCACCAAGAACTCGCGAGAATCCCTAAGAATCCCCGAGAATCTCCGACAGAATTCGTAATGATTGGGAATACGCGACCCCTAAGGACAACAAACAGTGCGACGACAAAAACAGAGGGCAAGGAAGACGCAGCGTTGTGTTTTCTTATCATTCGCTTCGGCCTCCGTTTGTTTGTTTGCTTGTTTGTAATCTCAACAGGCCACGAACGCACTAGGCGAAAAGAAGCACCGTTCTCAGACTTGTCCTGAACTCAGTACGAAATCGCGACTCAAAAAGACAGCTTTTGTCTGGGTGACCGTAGCTGGGACCATTCCTTTCTCTTTTCTTTTTCTTTTTTTTGTTCCATCGTACGTTAAAAAACGGGAAAGGACCAGAAAGAGCTCCGTTTGAAGAGCCGAAATACCAAACTGTTATCGGGCTTGCATTTTGTGAATAGATTAGATGGAAGGTGCTGGCACACACGGCGACGAAAACCGTGGATACATGCGGGGAGTGTCTCACGTCGCCGAACAGGAAGTGACGTACGACAACGTCACCGTCGACGTCACAGTCGTCCCGAAGCCCGGTCCTTGTTCGCATACAGCTAGCCGCCCTGGACCTCGCCTCCGTGCGAGTTTAGTTCGTGCACGTCTTTTGTGTCCTCCTAACGCCGTTAGGCCTCACACCGTTGCTCACAACCTTGGTTGGCGTCCAAGCCATCGCCACGAGGAACCGCGCAGTTGCAGATGTGACGGCACCACACGCGCGCATAAAGAGGTCTGCAGCGGCGGCTCCAGTCACGGCCACGCGAACGGCTTGTCCTGGCTTCGTTTACTCCGCGATTGCTTCTTTTTTCTTTTACTACGCGGTCTCTACATCGCTCTCGCTCTCTCACACAGCACTCGGAAGACGTTTGATGATGGCGTGTAGAATAGACTATAGCAGTAGCAGCGGCGCTAGTTGTAGTAGATTCTTCTCATAAATAACTTTCTATCTTGATTTGGGCTTGATGAAGGTGTCCCGACGCTGAGGGAAACGGCGTCGACTTTGTTGATCCCGCCGCCGCCGCAGTCCGAGGGTAGCGGCGGCCAGAGGGAGGGCGGTGGCAAGAAGGTGTCACGGCGGCGGCGGGGAAGGCGCCGCCGCGCCGGCCTCGCCTCAGGGGCGTGGGAGGGGGACTGCGGCCCCGTGTTCTTGAGGAAGAAGGCCTCCGGCTCGTCTCTGGGCCGGCACAGCGGATCGAGTCTCAGAGAGAGGCGAGGCTGTCTTCGACGCCACCGCCGTCCACGGCGCCCTTGGTCGGTCGCTGCGCGAGGCTCAGCTTTAGCTGCTCGCCCGAACTGCCTGCGCCCGCCGCAGCAGCGGTGACCACAACGGTAGCGCCCGATGGAGAAGAAAAGGATGCGGGGATGTAAGGGGAGGCAAGGGATGGTGAGAGAGAAAAAAATGGAAAAGCTGGATTAGCAAGAAAACTGGGAATCACTGAACCGCACTTTCAAGAGACATGTGATTACAACACAATGGGACTGCGGACACACATCATGAATAGAGACTCAACGGTGAAGCTCAATACAAACCTAGTGAAAACATTTTTTATATTTACCCGGACATTTCGCAGCTAGGCAGTGCGAAGGGATGAGGTGAGAATGATGGATTCCCTCATGGTTTCTCCAGAAATTAAGACAAAATGTAAAGGTTGTCATTTAAGTGGCAATCGCGATTAAAAGTTGCTTTGTGGGGCGTCTACGGCGGCATTGGAGCCAGATAAAGAGTTCCTCTCAACGCAACATGATCTGCATTTTCAAAACAGGAACCAGCGCCTTCCAACTGTTTTGTAATCGTGATACCCTTTGTTGGGGGGCGAGCGAATTCCCCCTCACGGCTAGGGAGATGGGAATTGGCACATAAAAATAAAGGTGAGAGAGAGAGAGAGAGAGAGAGAGAGAGAGAGAGAGAGAGAGAGAGAGAGAGAGAGAGAGAGAGAGAGAGAGAGAGAGAGAGAGAGAGAGAGAGAGAGAGAGAGAGAGAGAGAAATGTATACGCAGGACATGTAGTATGGCTAGCATAACGTAGCCAATGACGTCGCCCGTAGCTAACATAACGTAGCCCAAATTGCGTGAGTTGAGCTCTTCGTTGACTCCAAAAATATGAACGAGTGACACATTATCGAGGCCTCGCAAACGAGCCTTTCTCGCTGAGGGACCCATGTTCCCACCAATTGCCCTTCCGTTTCAATCAGCATAGGGATTTATTGTTTGCATTACGCAAAGCTCTTGTTGCTCATCCCCAATACAGGATCGGCAGGTAGAGGTCCGCCATACCAATGTCAGAAAAGTATAGGCACTTACGCTATTGACTTGTCACATTTTAACAGAATCACGCCTGACATGCAGGGTGCAGCCGTGCGGGACTTGTACGTTTGTTGCCAACAATAGGAGCGAAAAGCTAGGCTTGAAGCAAATAAAGACCCGAACGTAGTCAACATTGGTACAGAAAACAGGCAACAACGTTCTACAAATAGCGCCGGAATACGGGGCGGCCGAAGCCTTTGCCGAAATGTTCCCGGATAATGGCGGTTGAATTCGCGAGAACTCTCAATTTGGCCAAAGAGGAATACGCAAGAAAAATAAACGCACATTCCGTAAAGGCGGCACGTACAACCTCCTGAAACAAAAAAGAAAAAAAAAAAAAACATTTCGGGTGAAAAAAAAAAAAAAAGAGAGAGAAGAGAGTTGTATGCCATCGAGGACATTAAAAATCGGGTCACTTCTAGCTGCCGCGTTGGAGACATCAGAAAGCCCGGGGCGGAGAAGATTAAGCCGGCGAAAATCGCTCTCGAAATAGGAGGGAAGTATTTCCGGAAGTAGTCGCCGCAATGGGACGGCGAAGAATCAATTACGCCGCCGACCCCGGAAGTGTCAACAGAGCGAGCTGCTCGAGGCCCCCTGGTGACAATCTACAGCTCCCCTCGCGCTCTTTTCCTTCAGACCGGTGTTTTTCTTCGACATAGCGCAAACACTACTTTTGCTCACCCGTATAGTAGAGACGGAGCTCTGATAAACGCCCGTCTAGCGACAGGCGCTCTCCGGCCAGTGAATGCTGAATGTGGCCCGGCTATACTGCAGCTTAATCGATTGCAGAATGGCTTCGTTGGAGACGCCTGTGTAGAAATTCTGTTTCGCGGGAGCTTAGTCCCGCCTTTCGAACGCCTCATATCGTTACGGGTCAATTCCCTCCCTCAGCTGGAAACGAACGCCGGGATTATAGTGTTAGAAAAATTAGACGTTTTTACGAGGGTGGGTCAGGGGGTA
The DNA here is from genome assembly GCF_048455015.1 of Haemaphysalis longicornis. Classification (NCBI taxonomy): domain Eukaryota; kingdom Metazoa; phylum Arthropoda; class Arachnida; order Ixodida; family Ixodidae; genus Haemaphysalis; species Haemaphysalis longicornis. Next base: position 48,139,626 of record NW_027526460.1, read on the forward strand.
TGAAGGATTTAATTGTTCAATCGCGTAGAAACCAATGCCGTGCATCATTGTTTGTCTCGTTTCGCAATACTAAATCTGTGACACGACTGTTTTAAGTTCTTTTTCCACGTGGCTGATCTTAGACGATTATCCTTTTGACCCGAAAGAACATTCGACACTCACCCGCATTGCCGCCAACGGCGACAAAGAAAAGCTACGAACCTTTCTCAGAAACTTCGCCGTTTCAGAAAAATTTGTCCTGGTCCATCCCGAACAAGGACAAATTTTTCTTCAACGGCAAAAAATCTGAGAAAGCCGTGTAGCTGCCTATTTGGTGGCATTAGTGTATCTTTTCTTTCTGGCCTTTTAAGGATGCTTTGAAGCTGTTTTGCTCCAGAACGCGAACAGATATGCGGTACCCACCAGCGTTCCTGCATCACGTTTGCCCCAATAACAAATACGCCGCGACCGGCAACCCAACCCTAGGCGTCACGCACCGCGCTAGAACACCTTAGTTACAGCATTTTCAGAGCGGAGATTTCAGCTTCCAATGTAAGCGCTTTATAAATTAAGGGAACGTTGGTGAAAAATTACGCGCTCTTGTATCATCTCCATTCCTTTCACGGTCTACTCGTAGTTACGAACGCCGTAAAGGGACCCTGCAACACTCTCGATAAACGCTTTCGCTCTTTCCTTCACGTCTGGAGGCAAGCTACAGTTATCGCCAGCACGGAGCGGCTTTGCATTATTTGCTCGTCGCACCAGATACTCCTTCCGTTTCTGCTTTGTTTTTGTGGCTTTATTTTTGAAGTTGCTATCGAAAAGCGTTCATTGCTGCAACTGAAGAAGAACCGGCCAACAGCCAATACATGGCGTCAGTGACGTAATTCGGGCCGTCGAAGAACGTTAAGACCTGGAAATGGTGATGATGAATAAACTTTATTGGAGACCAGGTGCTGATGTTAGGGCACCCGCAGACCGGGAAAGAGAGAAAAATCTTTTGAGCGAGTTTCCAAGTTATCTGATGAGCACAGAGCAGTAATTTTTGGCTGAGGTGCTTTGCGACCCGCTAATCTCAGTACTGGTTGTGTTGGGTGACTAGGTTCTGCAAGCATTTAAGATTTCAAAAAAAAAAAAAGTTGAAAAAAGTGTTGCAGGGTCCCTCCCTTTAACATAAATGATACGATAAGATCTCTGCAGCGGCGATTCGCCTTTAATGCTCGCCTCGCCTCCCCTCTTCAGCGCTGCCATTTGGTTGTCGCTTAACACTTCCCCGCCAGGGCGCCAGCCAGGCAGCGGCATCAGTATCCGACGATAAATCGACTGGCCGTCGCGTGTACAAGGAGATGCCTTCTCGTTCCACCACGGCGGTGCGATATCAATTCACGTAAGCGGTGGGCGGGAAAAGGCGGGGCCCCCCCGCCTAATAAACTCCCAGCGACAGCACCCTCCGCCCTTCGCCACTGGCCGTGCAGTACGAGGCATTGTATGCGAGTCAAAGGCCCCGCCGACGACCGCAAACAACACCCTCCAGAAGCGCACAAAGCCTCCGCATCATTCCCCTGCTCCCTTTTCTTGTTAAATGTTTCGATATCACTAGAGTCATGTATTTTATTTTAACCCTAAGAATTAATAATGTGTGAAAGTGCACGCTTTTCCGAGTTTTCAGTGGCGTTGTGGGGAGGAGGCTTTCTTCTGATGTCGGGGGTGTGGTTGTGTCGCACGTTCTTACGGCACAGGGCCGGCTAGCCACACACGTCAAGGGCGGCCGGGTCGATTATGCATCGTGTCGCGAACCGATCGATCGCCGCGCTGCCTAACGGCTTTTCCAATCAGCAAACCACGATGCCGGCAAGCCCGGCTGGTGTCGCATGCAGGTCGCACTCTTTAGAATATTACGGCCGTATTCGTCCCAGCTAATTCGACTGAGAGGGGGATCGCGTACACAGACGCGCGATGCTCGAGATGGCGTGTTGGAAGGCGCGATTCCTGGGGTACGCTCTAAAAACACTTGTGATTGTCTACCTTTAGCAGTTAATGGCGCGATTCCTGGGGTACGCTGTAAGAACACTTGTAATAGTCTACCATCAGGAGTGAATCACCCGATTCTTGGGTTACGCTATAAAAACAATTGTAATTGTCTACCATTAGGAGTGAATGGCCCGATTCCTGGGGTACGCTGTAAAAACACTTGTAATTGGCTACCATTAGTAGTTAATGACCCGATTCCTGGGGTACGCTGTAAAAAAACTTGTGCTGTGGGCCACGCCGAATACCAAGCGCTGTTCGCCTGGAACACATCATTTCTTTCGCCCTTGTTGTTCTGCGATGTAAACGTTTGTCATGTATAACCGACATACCCAACTGTTTTTCGTTATACAGATGGCGCAAACTACTGAAGCTCCATCTCCTCATGCAAAACTACCTTCGCTTCTTACCGACGCAGCCTCTCAACTGTATTTCCAAACGCATACCACCACCACACTATCCCGCTAAGATAAACAGACAGACAGACAGACAGACAGACAGACAGACAGACAGACAGACAGACAGACAGACAGACAGACAGACAGACAGACAGACAGACAGACAGACAGACAGACAGACAGACAGACAGACAAAAACAAATAAACAAGTAAGCAAGCGAACAAACGAACGACCAAACAAACAAACAAACAAACAAACAAACAAGCAAGCAAGCAAGCAAGCAAACAAACAAACAAACAAACAAACAAACAAACAAACAAATAAACAAGCAAGCAAGCGAACGAACGAACAAACAAACAAGCGCATGGTGAGCGATGCAGGTGAGGAGAAACAGTGCACGAAGTGGATGTGTGTGTGCAGAAGGAGAAGAAAGGGCGGCGGTGGTCATGCATGGCGTGTTCATCGTCCTGTAGCTGCCACAGCCCTGTGGGGGGTGGTCGGCGGCGCAGCGCTCACCGGTCGTCCCGCAGGTGCCGTGGTTGACGGAGGTGCCACACGTGCTGCTGGTGGGCGCCTTCTTGTAGGTGGCGCTGTTCATGGTCAGCTTGCGCACGTTCTTGTCCGGGTGGCAGAGGATGATGTAGATCTTGGGCGAGAACAGGCAGAACAGCGCCACGTACGCGCTCAGAGAGATGGACACGCACAGCGTCGTGATCTGGATCTGCGGCGAGATAGAAGAGGGGCAGAGGGAGGGAAAAGGCGTCAGGGTTACCTTGAGACACACATGTACGACATATCGCCACGTTGCCTAGCCCCACGGTCTAGACTGCTTTCAAAGCGCGCCCCTCCACACTCTGCGAAAGGAAATTCCCTCCTGGCCTGTCGCCTTCACCGAGAAGCTTGATTTCGGCATTCCCGCACCGAAAGAAAACATTAAGACCGAAGACAAAATGGCTCCGGTACAAGTATCATGCCAGCAAATCTAAACAAAACATGGCACGATACAGCCACCGCGCTACTTTAAAGAGAAGTTGTGGATTATTTAATGACTTTAGACTTCTTGTGTCTTCTGGTATTGTTTCATCAGTGAACATGACTAGTATTATACGCAGAGAGCCACTAAAGTTAGCGATGTGTCTCCCAAACATGCTTTGTGTAAAAAAAAAAAAAAACTCCCTCGCACTTCCCCGAGGGGGAGAGTGTGTAAGTGTGAATGCACGGTTGTTGATTGCGCGATTACGGTGGATATCGTGATCTTGGAGTGGAGAGGAGGAGCCCAACACCCGCAGTCACTGAGCGGAGAGAGGAGGAGGAGAGTAGCGCCCGCCGTTACGGCGAGGGCTACACGAGCGCCCTCACGCGTCGGAATGCGGAGCGCCCGCTACGCGAGCGAGAGCTCTCCCGCCGGAAGTGGAGAGGAGGCGCCCAACACCCGCAGTCACTGAGCGGAGAGAGGAGGAGGAGAGTAGCTCGCGCCCATCTCCCCCCGTTGCTAGGGAAGACGAGGAGGAAGACGAGGAGCGCGCGCACCCGCAGCTGTTGCTATGCGGACGACGGCGGCGGACGATTCAGGCTCGCTTAAGAAGTGCATTCGCACTTAAAAATGTTGACACGTGCTCACCCTCGCTTTGATCACACACTGTGTGATGGTACACACAGTGTGTGAGACCACCTGCCAACCGTCGAACCTGATCAGGTTTGTACCCGACCTCGAAGCCAACCGCCCCACGTAAAGATACACTAGCCCATATTTTGCGCCAGCCGCAGTGAAACTTCGGTGAAATATAGCGTATACTGCTGTTGTCGAAATGTAATAGTTATGTGAACCGCGCGATACCACCTCAATCTAGAACTCTTTGGAGCAATACGTGATGGAAACATTTCACTGTCGATTCGGCCAAGCTATCTTCAGCTAGTATACCGAAATTGATGTCGATGTTTATTGTATACAAAAACGCTTTCCAACGTAAGCGTACTCGTTTTACATTGTCTACCAAAGTTAAGTTCTCTGCTTCAGCCTAGTTGGTCAATAAATGCCCATCATCATCATCATCACCATCATCATCATCATAATCATCCTCCCGGTTGTGTCCACCGCAGGACCAATGCTTCTCCCATATACTTCCAGCGACGTTTATCGAGTGCTAGCTGAGTTCACCCTTTTCCCCGGCATTTTCGTAGTTCATCCCTCGTACGAGTCCTTGGCCGACCCCAGCAGCGTGTAGGGTATATTGGCAGCCTATTGATATGGCAGGCTGGTCGAAATAGCACGTCAGTTTTTTTACGTAAGTTATTTCACAGCACCACTTCGCCACTGTAAGAGCAGTTTCGTTTCGACACTGTGTCAGTTTGTTTTTATGTTATCAAGTAGAATTATCATTTTTTTTACATTTATTTCCCTGCAAAACTACTACACCTTTTGTGTCGAAAGCGGTTAACGGTTGCCCATTTTTTACACGCTATGGCAACCGCCTAATAATGACCGGAAAGGAAAAAAAAAAAGAACGAGAGAACCAAATCGCTCGGTTCCCTGCTACAAAGTTGCATCCACGCGTAGCGGCCGAAGACACTTTCGCTCCGCCGAGTGATAAGATCTCATTGCATCGGAGGATAGGTGGTCGCAGAGGACCCATAAAACGGGCAGTGTCGGACTCTGCAAACTTCCCGTGCGAGCCTTGAGAGAAGAATCCCGACCATTCTTCTTCACGGCTGACGTCCAATAGCCCGCATCCCGCATTCGTCGAGCGTCGGAATCACCGTTTACCGGTGAGAACGGGAACGAGTCTTTGACGCGGCCACGGTGATATATTCAAAGACCGCAGGGCCCCCAAAGGACCAGTTTTCTGCAAACAAAGCCCGCTAAGTGCGTTCTTTGCACTACGGCTCCCCTGGGTCTTCGCTGAGCCGCGAAACCACGGTGAGACAAAACGGCAGATTATCCGGGAGAAAGAGAAGAAAGATGGGCGTGTCAGAGGCGAAAGAGAACACCCTGCCGATTAGAACAATGGTTGAGGCGAAAGAAAGGATGCGTCTTTGGCGTTATCGTGAGGGACTGAGTATAAATCGTCGACACTGTTTCGATGACGGAGTAGGGCACCTTTATTGGGAACACAGTGCGTGCTACGCACGCGCAAAATTTCTGGATATGCTGAAGGTGTCCCCCGGGGCTTCTCCTACAAAATGAAGCATTAACATTCATTTCTTCGTTCATCTTTTGATATCGGGTCTGAGCGACCTTTCGCCGCCAAAAGGCGTTGTAATTGTGATTGAAGTGATGGCCGCGCAGCCAACGGCTGTAGCTGGGACCATTAATCATGTTCTGGTACGGCACGCACGATGACGGCTCCCATTGGGCCGTAAATTAGGAAACTAGGATCAAAATGCGAGCGAAAGGACGTCATCACTGTGTAACTTATAGGTGGTTGCATCATTAGGGCTGGCTGCAAATGCTTTGGGCTTACGTGTTAGAAGCAGGGCTGTAGTTTGCTGCAACGTATTCTGAGAATGTAATGGCTGTAACAACATACAGCTATTACCTGCGTCATTTTTTTTTCATTTTTTTTCTTAATTTTTCGTCATTTTAAAGCCTGCTCGTGACTTACTTCTCGAGAAATGTGGCCCGCATTGCGTCCAGTCAGTGAAATACCATGCCTCGCTCTCCTTATAACACCACAGACTCGTGTCTTGCAAAGATGCTTGCACACGAAAAAAAAAAAAAAACTACGCTATTTGTGAGTCAACTTTCTTCCGACACAAAAGCGTTTGTTAACGTCTCATTAAGAACGCTGTGGCGAGAAGACCCGCGGCAACAACCCAACTCGTGCTTCGAAGAATCGCGAAGCACGTCAGGGCTTGGGGGAGAAATAACGTTGACAAGTTGAGCGCCCGGCGCGAGGACGCGCAATTTGCTGAGAGAATACAAGCGGTGCCGGTAGAGCGTTAGCTTTGGGCGCCAAAAAGGCGCTGCTTCTCCCTATAACTTCCAAACAACCAGCGGCGAGCGCTCATTTACGCGAACACACGTCGCTCGTACGAGCAAAAAGCCCGCTTTGTAGGCACGACGTTGTCCGGGAGCGCTGAATCCGGCTCTTTTCACCGACGAGGAGGGGAAGCGCGCGCGCTGGGGCCTGAAAGGCTGCTCCGCGCGTATCTCTGGGAGCACAGCGTTGCAGGAGAGTTTCGTAGACTAGTGGGTCATACGCGTCTACATTGAAGAGACGGAAGAAAACAAAGAGTGCACGCTCACTCCTGCCGCTTGCGTTGGCAACCTATGAAGCTTGCAGAAGGTAGTTTGTTAGGCGCGCAAATATTTTGTATATGCAGCCAGAACGTAATCATAACGTGACACTACTTTACACAGTCCTCCAAGCGGTACGTAATATGAGGTGAAAGAGAGAAAAACGGAAAGCAGGAGGGAAATCGAACGCTCTAAACTAAAGAGTGGCGGAAACAAACACACACGTTATGACATAAAGGAGTGAAACGCGGACACGAACAAATAAGCCGCAATACACGAGGCTGATAATGCAGGATCGTCTCCTGATAATGCAAGATCGTGTCCTGCATCTTCCTTCACCGCTTTCCACCTTTCTCCTGTTTGCTGTGTAACACTATAAAATAGAAGAAACTGCGGTGAAATTAAACGAGTTGTTAGTAGCGCAATGTCCCGTTGTCTTGCTGTGTCTTCGTCCCCCCATCGCCTTTTTCGATACAGCTACCACTTGTCTCATCTTTTTGACCTGAAAGCTCCACGTGTAGTCCTCACACTTTTTTCGCTGTGGCGTTATTGCTTGCAAGTTTTCGTTTTTAGCATTTACGACTGTTTCAGAAGCGACTGCACATGTTTCTGCCACCGTGCGTTGGCGTGCACCATTCGGTGCAATGCAGCTTGGGTCACCGCTACTTGCAAGCGGTTCTAACTTTTAGGACGGTAGAAACCCCGGTTAGTAGTCACATACACACTGCGCAGAAATCCAGCCCGAAAACGAACAACGCACATAAATGATGAAAGGTATAGGTAGCGTGTACCCCTTAGTGTACCATGTCTTGTCAGTTATAGGGCGGCAGCTATAATTGCTATCACGAATGGGATTATATCCTTAGCACATAGAAACTTATAACAGCTGCAAAACTCCAACGTATGGATTTGTCTTAGCTAACCTAATACCCATCTCAAAGTAAAAGTTCTTATATTTAAAAGATGTGAACCTAATTTGAAAACAAATTTACAATAAGAAATTCACACACAAAAAAGAAAGCGTAGACCAGACTAAATCCCGCTCGCAAGGTGGAGTTACTTAGTTAAATTAGTGCTCTGTGCAAGCTTTAACAGAAATGCGAGAGGAAGTCGGAAGCTGCGCTCCCCGCATACATAATCTTCAGGCTTACTGCGCTCGCAGTACGAATCTTGCGAACTTGAGTGCTGGAAATTTAACTATCGATCAGGTGAAGTGTTAAACGGCTGCGTGGGGAGAGAATAAATTGCTTTACCCAATGTAGAATCGCCTGTTACCGTGGCCTTGATTCTGTAATATCTATTTATTTTCTTTATTTGCATAGGGTACCGCATGCTACTGTACTCTGCTGCATCGCATGTACCGAGGGCATCAGAACCGTAATCCTTACGAGTGCCGAGATTTTCACTTTTAAGATTGCCTCTTGCCTTCCGCGCCAAAGCGAAGTATGAATGCAAGGCAAGCCGTTGAAGTGCTCTCGGAGGATTAGCTATGACAGAGGAGAAACTTACCAGAATGACTAGCGGTCGTGCTACGTATACATCTCCTTGCCGAGTCTTGAGTGCAAAAACAAACGAATAGCCTATGGGTAACTCCATATACCACCCTCATAATTGCTTCTGACGACGCACACTAAAAGGCTGTGGCAGAGGCTGAATATTTGTTTTTTTTTCTTTTATATCAAATTGGGCAGACGCCGCCAATGAGCTAGTCGAATTATCGAAAAGACTCGCACAATTCCTTTCTCATGATTGACACCAGAGATGTGCACCAGGGACAAGTGCAACGAGAGCGTACTTTTCATGCTCTAACTTAGTTCCGCACGTGCGAATGTGTATATTGAGATGGCTTTCCGCATTATAGTGCCAGTGGGCTCGTGCTCCCATCCCCCCCCCCACCCCCCCTGGTGCATTGGGATGTGCACCAAGGGGGGGAATGGCAGCACGAGCCCACTGGCACTATAATGCGGAGAGCCATCTCAATATATACATTCGCACGTGCGGAACTAAGTTAGAGCATGAAAAGTACGCTTCTGTTGGCTGATGTCATAACGAGCTCACTCGGGAAAGTTTAGGGGTCGTAAAAGTGAAAGGTGAACAGATTAACTGCTCAAAGAACGTACCTTTTCGGCTTGCTGCAACCAACAATGGTTGTTTAGGCACGGCGAAGATAAGGAGTGTGACGTGTCAAACAAAGTTGCGATTCGTTTCGTTCTACGTTTGACAACGCGAACAATGCACGAAGTTCGCTGAAGTACTTTTGTGAATAAATTATTGAATCTCCGCTCGTGCGCTAGTGGGTTCAGTCTTTCCGGTATCTGTTCGATGGCACTGTTTGCTGAACCCGCACTGTTCAGCAAACAGTGTCACCACCACCAAGATCAACAAAACATTCAGCAGAAAACCTACAGAAAGATTAAAACAGCTGGAAGAATGGGAAACAACGAAAAAAATTCCGGAATGCAAATGGCCGTATTAGTTTGGATTCCATCGCCCAGGCTTGGCCAGGCAAGGTATCGTAAAGGCGTTATTAAAAAAATGCTCATGGGGGTTGCGAATAAGGGGGGGGGGGGGGTTTCAGCTCCCTTGCAACAACCGATCGCTTTGAATGGTGACAAAGTGCTATTTGAGCGCAGGTTATACCTAGAATCTTTCCATCGACAGCAGGGCCCAAAACCGAACGGCTGGAAACGGTGCTCGTATAAATAATAACAAACATACAAACGAACCAACTGCTTGTCATCCAGCTACCGGGTGCTAATAGCCCCTGAATAATGCATCAGGCCGTCAGACCTTGTTTGGATAGCCTGGAAAAACTTTTAAACGAGAACGAAGAAAGGCAACATCAAAAGTAGCGCTTTTATTATACGTTTTCTTGTGAATCTCTTCACGCTCATGATTCTGGCGTGTTGTTGTTGCGATTGTTTTGGATGCGATGGAGTTCACGGGATACAAAATGAAGGCCCCAAAATGTAATTAGGGAAAATGTTTGTAGTTGTTAAGTTTCCTTGTAAGGTTGTTCGCGTGCAAGGCGAACCTTCGGTGTATAGCGCTTACCATCGGTCCGAAATAATCTATACCTCAACTACTTCAGTAACAATAATATCATGAAGCATTTTGAAAGTGTTTGGTGTTCAATGCTCTGTGCATGGTCAGCAACCTCCTTTCATGTTGAAGAAACGACTTTTTATGAAGGCGCATTACCTTGACACACACACACGCACACCCGCAGACGCACGCACACGTACGCACGCACGCACATGCACACACACACATGCACGCACGTACGCATGCACATCCGCCACATCCGCGTGTACTGGTGATCATCTAACAGTCTTTGAACAGCTGTTTCAGACACGAAGTTATAGCTTATGTCCTGGAGCAGCACAAACTTGTGTTGTCAAACAATTGTAACATAAGTGCTTTCTTTTATGTAATAATAATGACCCTAATGAGGTGTATTTGCTTCATTCCCAGCACAAGAGAAACTACAAATCACACTGTAAACTTTCTGATACGTAAACGACTAATCGAAGAAATTATGAATAAACTTTTATTGGACTTATCAATTCAGCTTGGCAGAAGTCGGCTGCTATAACTTTTTTGTTAATGAAATATGGTCAGGCGCTGGGCTGTGTTATGCCAAAAAACATTGGCGCAAACTGCAATCTAACTGAACGCGGAGCACAGTAAAAAAAAGATGCCATCACTTTGAAAAATCTCGAAAACTAACGCCTTAAAAACAGCCATAAAAGGCTTCGCGTATAATTTTAGAAGAGCACGGACCGAGAGAGAGCATACAATCATTAACCTTGACTAGGCGACAGCAACACGCTTTTTTGTTCGCCTAAATCGAATGTACATCGTGAATACACCAGCCCATTTTTCTAATTTACCTTACGCCGATTTTAGCAACAATTTGAACTTACTGGTACAAGGCAAATATGTACTAAAAGCTGCATTTCAATCTTTTATCGCCTTATTCTTTGTCATTGTGCCGATGTAATTTAGATTATTTATCTAGAAATACTGCAGCCAAAGATTTGATCCCAGCAAGATGGGCTTTTTATAACATTGTAATGACACGTGAAACAAGCGGGAACGCAGCCTATAAAAATATCAGAAACATTACATGGTACCCTGAACTTGAAATTAAGAATATGACAATTTAATGCATATAAAATTGCTTGCTTAAGAACATCCAGGGAAAGAGAATTCCATTTTGATACTTTCATGGGAATTCTGCCCTCCAAAGGTTACGGAATACATTTCAGAACAAAAATTGTTTCTGGCGATATTTTTTTTATTGTATTGTTTAGATGTTTTTGTTTTGTTAAAATAATAAATTGAAACGAGGCGTAATCCTGTTTCGAAAGCACATATTTCACGGAAGAAACCATGGCCTCCAAGATGTCGAAAACCCTCTGCATTGCAGTGAGCAATGCGCTTCCCTGCCGCATCCATACAGAAGACCCAATAAAAGATCGCGGTGACTCAAACATGCATCAGGTGTGCTCCAAGAGGTTGCACAAAATTGGAGGTTGGCCCCGTCCCGAACAAAATCCAGCTTTCTGGTTAGACATTTACCCGAGTCTACGCTAATCTCGTCATAAATATCCGCGACCAGCAAAACCTCAACGCAGCCTCAAAAATCACAGCAAATGTAGAACACGAAATTCCGAGCAATCTTCGGAGGGCCCTTTGCGGGCTCGAAGACAAATCGGTGTATCTTTCTCCATGATCGAGTGGTTAGCCAAGGAGGAGGGAAGCGTGGGGGTTGGTTGCTCTGCCTCTTCATATCGAAGAAGAGTCAGAGGCTTTCTTGGAAATCCCTCCCGCACGACCGCATGATAGACTTCGAGCATCCGCGGAACAGCGGGGACAGTTTAATGAAGGTGGTCGCCGGATGCCCGCTCCGTGGCTAACCTTCGCAGTGCTGGGATGATTCCTGACTGGTCATTTATCGGGAGGAACTTACGGAGCTAGCAACCTATCATCTCGGCGGGCGGGGCCTACGTAGACGATGTCCGCAATGCTACTGAGCGCCTTTAACGCGGAGTGCCGAAACAACTATAGACCGAGCGGGTTGGAAGTGCCCTCATAACGTAATGCGCGGGCATTTGTCTCTAGTTCGTCTGCTGTAACTGCCGCGTAAGGCGCAGCGCTAGACATATTTGCGGTGTTACGCGATAAGTATGCAATTGTGTGGGTGGTATTTTTCAAAGAGTAGATTTTCCGACAACCAAATATTTGCTCTTAAAATGGTTCCTAGTGCTCGAAAGAGTTACTAATGTTGAGAACTTTTATTACATCCTCCATTTTAATGATATGTGTGGAAGAGGTGCCGGGTTGATAAAAGGGAGCAGGTGTGGCGAGCCCACATTAACTAAAAGGCGCTCTCTTAATGCGAAAGCCATTATATGGCACATAGCACCAAAAAGCTGGCGTTCACGTTGGAATTGGCTTAGCGAGACGGCTCCTGGGTCACGTGTCTTAGATAATGTGACAATAAAGTGAGTCCTCCCATTTACGCTTACATTGTTCGCTGAAGCTGTTAGGTATCATAGCGGCAAGAAGCTAAGCTGGCGGCCTCTGCTTCCGTGTTGCACCCTGTAATAAACACACTTGGAATTTAAAATAAAAACGAAAGAGTGTTACGCTCACCGTGAATTTGTAGCTTAAATACGAATGTTTTAGCAGCCGCCAGCTGGCCACTTCCTCTCGTTTACCGGAGTTAGTGGAAGCGTAAACACAGCCCGTAAACAATGTAGTTATACACCGCCTGGAAGCTGGCATCTTCCTTGTAATAGTCCTCGTGCAATGGAGCACGCTTTACAGGGGAAATGACAGCTACCCGTAACAGAGCGTGCCAGTGAACCGAATAACGAGAAAGAATGAAAGATTACCTAGTTGACTGTTTTGCAAAGGCAGCGGGAAAACCGTCAGTGATGTTGCGCATGCCAATTGAAATTTTAATTCGAACGCAATAAATGACCCATCTCGGCGTTTGTATGAGTTCTTACATTTCAACGGGGCGCGAGGTGACCTGCGGCTCACCAAGAACGCGCCACTCACGGTATAAGCTCAGAAAAAAGGAAAGCTTAGTGACGCAGAGCCTTTGTAACTAAAGTCGCGGAGCCGGAGGAGCTGTGCGCCTGTGCAGTGGAGAAAGGAGGGCGGACTCTGGTATGCGCTGGACCCACTCACCGGGGCAGCAGTCTCCACCGAGCCAGAGCGCTCTGCGCAGTGCACTCCTACCGACGTTGTGGCCGTTACTTCTAAATTATAACGTACACAATACCGCTACATCTGTTCCGCGCCACGTCATCCCAAGACCGCTCGAATGGACATTAACCCTTTCCCATTCGCATCTTATAAGAAGTTGACTCGGACCTTTAATTAGAATTTTGGGGATTTAAACCATAGTACAGCGATGGGACTAAATTCGACGTTTTGTAGTGTTCACGTTGCTGCGGCTGTTTTATCCGATTCGTTCTGTGCTGGCTAGAGGACAGACAATTTGCGGCCTGTTAGTGATGGTTGACATAAATCCCAGTCTACTTCTGTTATAGATCCTGTGGTGCCGAAGTCGTAGCCCCTGCCCGTGGTACCCAAGAGCGAAACCGAGTACCCGGAAAACCACACCTTCATTCCGAGTGCCGGCCCAAGGTCCGATGCCATGAAAGTTCAACCACGCAATAGCTCCCCCCCCGCTGTCTCCCATGCCCTAACCCAGCTCGTGGCACTGTCCACAGTTTCTTCGTCATCCGGCACAAGGTGGTATGAATGGCCACCACCTGAGATTGACCAGAGCCGCCGTTGCACGATTGCCACAATCCCTATTGGTGCACATTTTAAACGGAAAGCTGGTTCAGCAAGTCAGATTACATTTATTTTGTTATCGTTCGAAACTTTGGGCTTTCCCGCAAGAACTGACAGACTTGGGATAAATCACGTCGTTGCTCCAGAAGAATGCGTCACCTAAGGCACTATAGGCTGCACAAAAAAGATTCCTTTTCGCAATCTCGGCCAGTTGAAACACGGCCTCGTTGTTACGATAATACCACAGGGTGTATAGAAAATCCGCTGACTGAAAACACTGTTTGGGAAGCTTAAAAATATGTCAAACATGCTCCGGTGAATGCAATGGCTGCAATGTAATCCGCCGGAGGCGGTAAGAATGGCCTGATAACATACCATGTCATTTTTTTATGTAAGAAAAGCGGCGCGCATGTTAAAGTTCTTGCAATTGCTTGCACCAAAGTATAGAAGCGAACCTTTAAATTCTTTCCGAGAACGAAGCGGAGGTAAACCAAATCAGATTTTACTCTCAAAATATCGCTTGTTGAAAAGGAAGAAGGTAGGGAAGTGGGCAGGGGCACGTGGCGCACCATTATTATCAGAATTTAGTGGTTCGATCACATCGAATAAAGAAGCACGATTGCTCCGTCTAGGGCGCTGGGTCCTTGACTCACGGTAGCTGCCGCGACATCTCTCTGCAAACTTCGCCATTCACTGAGTTTTGATTAGAGGCTGGAATAACCAGTCTACTGAAGAATTAGTCTCGTTTGAGCGGCTTGGAACAGAATATTCAGGATGACTTAATCAAGATAAGGAAAATTATGGTCTCCTGCTCACAGAAAAAAATTATACCGCGCCTTCGGGGAAGGTAAGCCTGAGTGCAACAACACGTATCTTTACAAAACCCTAACGTGTTTCCGTCAATACCTGAGGAGCTCGCGGAGAAAAGAAGGCTTATTTTAAACATTCATTCTTTTCCTTTGAGGCGAAGCTGTAAAGGTGCATTTAAATAGCGGAAGGTAAACCCAGATATCACCTGCTCGATTAGTGGGGCGGAAACTTTTTACTACCACGTAATATACACTATTTAGTAGAATAACGCTTTGAACGAAGTTGCTAATCTCGTACTGCCATGAAAATTTGTCAGTGTGAAAAAGTGTTCCTTTAGCTCCTTCATATATGAGACACAACCCAACGGAGGGGAAGCAGCAATTTACGGAAATTCCTGGTATTTAAAGGTCCTTTATAAAGTAGCAATAAGAATGAGGAAGCACACAGCAACCATACCAATATGTTTGCTTTAAACCGTTTCGGTTTGCATGATCTGAGCGAATGATGTTACCAAACGAATGATGCTACCTACTTGTTAGTGTTGTAGGTGTTGGGTTACAAGTGTGAAAAACGTTTAGTTCTCCTGATGCGTTTCTTTTGTTAAATTTCTCCAAACAAAAATAGGTCACGAGACACTTGAGGCGAATTCGAATACGCCCAGAGACGGCCGCCGAAGGGCTGCGCCCTAAAAATGAAAGGCACCCGCCGCGGTGGCTCAGTGGCTAAGGCGTTGCTCTGCTGAGCACGAGGACGCGGGTTCGATTCCCGGCTGCCGAGCCTGCTTTTATGATGGAGGCGAAAAGCAAAAACGCCCGTGCATACGAAATTTCGTCGCACGTTAAAGATACCCAGGTGGTCAAAATTAATCGGGAGCCCTCCACTACGGCGCGCCCCATCGCCTGCGTTGCGTCGGCGCGTAAAACCCTACAATCAATCAAATCAAGTTTTGTTGGTTTCGTTAATACTGAGACCTGAGTTTTTCTGCTTAAACGCTCAATCACAAAGAGGAAGACATGGAGGCAGAGGACAGTCTGAAAAAAAGGTGATAGCCTGCGCTTCTCTGATGAGGAAATTACAGAGGTGGCTTGTTATTGACGTCGCCTTCACAGCACACGTTAGCGCTCTAGAGTTCTGCTAGATCGCTAACCACCACTGGTCGCACTAAACGTACAAGCTTTGGATGAGCTTGTCCCGAAAAAAGGCTGCTCGCTCGGACGGAAGCGGATCGAAACGCCACAAAAACAGAACATAAAAACAAGTCTGGCTCGCGTATTGGCTCCAGTGGTTCCAATAAGAACGTTCGAGCAGTGTAAAGCACCCCAGAACGGCTGCCGTTTTCTTGAGTGGGACCGCAGTCCTTCAATACCGTTAGAACTAAACAGAAAGCTGACGTCACGTAGCCACAGGCGCTGCCGTTGATGACTTCGCTCGCACGAGGGGCGGCGCTGTATCTCCCCGTGACGTGTCCCACGAGAAGGCCCCCAGTCACAAGGCAGGCTATTTTATATGTCGTTGGGGGGTCTACATGCATGATGCTTCTCAAATCGTAGGCAACGAGGGCAAAGGTTCCTGTGCGTTTGTTATCCGCTGATTTAGATCCGCTCGTCAGCACAGACCTCAACTTAGCTTGTCGAACTTTTGTACTTGTTTGCTTCTGTCATCAAACCTTAATCCTATTTGGTTTTGTAGCGGTGTGATACTGAATAAAATATCCATGCGAGAATTTAAGACCACCGGAAAAACCCGCTGGCTCTAAATTCTCCTTCACAATGCGTGGAATACTTGCGGGGATAACGTCACGGGAGCCTCTGATGCCTTTATATTAGTTTCTCTTGGCGCAGTTTTAGCTGCCTGAGTCTTTGCATTATGCAAAACATCAGCAATGAAGGTACCGCCGACACTTCTCGAAAAACCGATAGTTTGGCGTTAGATGACTTTGCTACGCAGAAAATAATGCACAAAAACTCTACTTCTCGGTCCTTCGTGTACCGTCATCGTCTCAGAATCTCGAACGCTGCAAACCATTTTTAGCGCACCTGTTCGGATGCAGACCTCGCAAATACGCATGCCAAAAGGGTGAGGTAAAATCCTTTCGTAATCTAGGGAATAATAACGAAAACGAATAAAAAACACTGCAAGGCGCAGAAGGGATATTGAAGAACCTAGTACCTTTTTCAGATGCGCTGAGTTTTCCCAAGAATGACATAACTCTGCAGCACGAAACGCGTGGAACGTTGTACAACTACAGGACGCGTTAAGATCCACGTTTACGCCATCTACCAATCAAAACCAAATTACACCTCCATGCTGCGACAAGAACGGGGGACAGCAGCATTAGTAGCAAAAAAAAAAAAAAACTCTGATAGAAAGATGTGTGGAAGAAGCATTGCAAGGGAGAGATCGCAGGCAACAAAAAATGGCGAGCTTTTTGTGCACGGAAACGATATTATAAAGCGCGGAATGAGTATCGAATAAGGACACATTGTGATGAGGAAGATATGCCTAAATCCTTGAACGCAAAGGGGTATTTGCATCGCAAACGCAGTCTATGGAAAAATATGGAGATTCGCTAAATGGTTTCTGACGACGACTAGGCTTAGGAATAAATCCTTTATCTTACCATCCCAGATGGCGTGTTTCCTCTGGTGTTTATGGAAAACGAGCCACGAAGCGCGTTATTTACTTTCTTGTTAGTATCACGAAAAATCATTGTGCTCGTTCATATCGTATTTTTATGGCTGGAGCATGTTTTAAACTCAAATTAGAAAAAACGAGGAAAATGAGTCCGCTATAGTACTCGATGTGACTGAAATATCACAAATAACGCTAGTTTTTAGTGTTAAGAAGTAGGAGTATAAAAAGACACCGTAGCATCGCAATGGCTGTAGTAGTTCGAGTGCTCAAGACTGTGGCAAAACAAAAAGGGCTCTGGCATGAAATAAAATACTCTAAGTAGATAAATTTACTTAAGGTGTAGCCGTCGTCACTTGAGAGCAGCGCAAAGCGTACAAGTCTTCCACAAATTTTAGCGAATACTACAAGCTAGTTTTTTTGTTTTTTTGCAGAAGAACTTTATCTGAAAAATGTAGTTCGATTTACGCGATTAGCATGACCAATGAACCAACGCATACACTGTCCTTACAGGCACCGATTCCGCTTGTCGACTTGAAAGATTCAATAAATAGCTTGGCGCGTTGGCATGTAATCATCTTGCTAATGCGTCACTTTCTTCATAACTGAGCGCTGGAAGGCAGATTTCTTACCAATGTCCCGATGAGAATATTAATGATCACCCTCTGATTTGAAGTAAGGATTTTAACTCGAGTCCCAGAGGGAAACGACAAGCTAACCGCGTGAAACTCCGCGAAAACACTTTCGCTATTTTCCGCTGTGTGCTCACTTAGAATGAAATTGTATGAAGGGCAGTGAGATGGGTCCCTAATGGGTTCAGTCTACCTTTAAACTTGAGAAACTCCCTTTGTCTTTTTACTGACCTTCACACAGCACGCACTTTAGAGCAATTTAAACGCGTGGGCTCCTCTTCGCATGTTGCACCCAGAAAAGGGATATTACAATAAACAAAAGTAGTGCAAATGCAGCCAATACTTTAGGAAAGTAGCAGTCTGAGTATAACATTCACAAGGCTGAAGTTATTGGTAATTGGAGCGCCTGCGTGAAAGCTGCCCTGGGGTCCTGTTTGGCCGGTCGAAATAGAACGTACAGTAAACCTCCCATAGCAACACCGTTGTTGTTGAGAACATTCACGATCTAATCAGCTATGTTGCACTTATACTGTATAAAACGATGCTGCTGTGACTGTCATAAGATTTATTCATTCCCATTAGAAAAACAACGCCCCTGAAAACGGATGTAGTCCAGCGGATAATTTTGCTCTCAAATTTTTAACAAAGTGTCAGTTGAGCAGGGGAAATTTTTTTCATTGTTCTCGCCGGGTTACATAACAAACTACTTCGTCTCAGAAAGGGCTGGATTGCAGATTTGCTACCCAATCGGCTTTAAATGATATTCGGTGTGCTATATTACTTGAAATCCATCCTCCTATTCGACGTTTAAGTAGAAAATAGCGGTTTAAGGTATTTTAGGCCAAGCTATAACATATTGCAAAGCCACTTACCTATCAATCACGCGGGTTCACTTTTTGTGCGCAGTGAATTGAACACCAGATGCCAAATTGCGTAAACATCCCACTTTAACAGCATACCATTCAGCAAAAACGCCCGTGTGTACGAGATTTCGGCGCACGTTAAAGATCCCCACGTGGTCAAAATTAATCCGGAACCCTCCAGTACGGTGCGCCTACTCGCCTGCGTTGCGTCGGTGCGTCAGACCCTACAATGAATCAATCAGCAGCATACGATTTAAAGGGGGTGGTGACGGCGTAGTTACAAACCACTATAGGGGCCGCGCCGATGACAGCCCATGCGATGCGTCAAATCTACAAAACAGTTTTGTAAAATGGGGCTAACAGCCATGCAAGCAGATCGCACACACACTGAGAGCAAGCAGTGCTCCTTCAATACCTACAGTTCGCAAAGTTCCGCCGATGTTCCTGATCTATATAGCTGCTGAATTTGTAGCGCGTTTCACAAATAGGGCCACACAGTAAGACCTCAAGGCTAGTGTTTTCCGCCATACCGTAAAAAGCTCCAACAACGGCGGCAACAACATCCGCTATTCCGTTTCGTAGTCGTGATAAAGTACCATGTTGTGTTCTTCCCGAGAAAAAAAAAAAAAGAGACAAAAATAAAAAGAAAACGGAAATCGCGTTTAACGACATGTGAGCGCTCCAGAACCATCTTGCTTTCTTCAAGCTAGTTCAGCGTGTATTTCACCTCACCATGCAAAGAACAACAAAAGAAAAAAGTTCCGAACGTGGATTGCGTTTACTGTCTGTTCTCTGTGCTTGCAGCAGCAGGGGAAAAAACATGCTAGGATGGAGGGAGGCGCTGCAATTCGAGAGGGCGCTGGCTCGCACAAAGCCGGCGAAACACTATAGGCGACGGGCCTCGGGTGGCCGGCCGGGTCCGCAAATATTGCGTGAGCTGATAAATGAGTTCCAATACGTTGCGCATCCCGGATGAAGCCCGTGCAACGTGTTTCTGCCAAGGGGAGAGGAGAGATTGGAGATACCACCTTCTTTTATTTGGCGCGCGACGCCCTCATTTCTTTTTATTTCCTGGCCTTTCTTTCGCGTCTTTCCTGTTCAGCGTTCTCAGCGTTTTTTTGCACTCTCAGTTTCTCCGCAAACAAGGCACTGCGTCACCCCCTCCGTTGTCTTCGCCTTTCTGGCTCCCTCCGCCTGATCCCGAACTCCGCGCCTTCTCGAATGCGCTGAAACGCCTGTGTGCGTTGCACTGCGCGCGCGATGAAAGGGTTATTTGTAAAACGTCGCGCCACAGCGTTCTCTACTTCTTTTTACTGTTTCCCCTCTCAGCCGCTGCTCTTCTTTCATTGATTCAGCATCCGCTGAGCAATCGCTGCTACTCGCCGTTGCTCAGCCCCGTGCACCCGCCCCCCTCCCCCTGCCGTCCTGCGTCCTTCCTTCTTTCCTTCACACCCGTTTCCACTCTCTCTTTGCATCGGTCCTCCTGAACTTTTGTTTATATTTCCCGCCACTTTTCCGGGTTGATGTTTCGAGCCGCTTGTTTTTCTTGCGCGGGAAAATCAAAAAGAGCGGCGGCCGGCAGTTCAGCTTAGCACTGGGAGTTGCCAGCCGCCCCGTTCCGACCCCGGATTTAACACGCTCTGCAGCCGACAGGCGTGTTTATATTCAAAAGTTGTACGTTACAGCTAATGCCGTTACTACTCACGTTCGGGGCGCTCCCGTTTCGGGAAACAAACGACAGAGGGCGTGCGCGCGCTCGAAAATATCCCACTTCCATGGGGAAAAAAAGTGTAATTGCGCGGCCCCGGTGTAAATTTATAAATACCCCGGTGCAACCTGGCAAAAACGGGTGCGAAAGTAAGTAAGCTGCTTCCGCAGCACCGTTCTCTGCGAAGGTGTCAGGAAAAGACGGTGAGATTTAAATGAAATGGAAGGCGGATGTCGGACAGCTAGGGTGACGGCTGTGTGTTCATCGATAATAATATTTAAACAAAAATTTGCCGGCTTGGGGAGCTTTCTTGCCCGAACACAGAACCGTGTTGTTCGCTTCTCCGTTTTTTCCTTGTTAGGGCGTAAAAGCTTTGCAAACCTCTTCTCGACTGAGCGGCAGTGCACGCTTCCGACAAGAGTGTTTAGCTTGTGGCGTTTAGTTCCTGGATAAACGAGAGCTGGCTTGGCAGCATGAACCGGAACCAGCTGCTTTTGTAATTAAACCGAGTGAATGCGGCTCAGTCAAATTGTGTTTCTGTTAAGATTGGCAATGTTGCAAGGCCCCGAAGGCTGCGTTAGTACGCGAATGGGAACCCACAAGAATGGCGCCACCGAGAAATTACATCGCGACTCAGTGGAACTAGGAAAATATACAACGAGAGCGTTGGAGGAGCTACTTGTCCGGCTCAATGCATTTGACAGACGCCGCTTTTTTTCCCCACAACTAGATGTTAAGATTGTGTTTTCACTTGTCACATTTGCAAACCGTGACTAAATATGTTAAAGGCAGCCGATGATCTCACAGCCGACAACAGCGATGGTGGTTTCGGGTACGTGAACATAATATGTACTGTGACTGGGAGTAAGTTATGTTGAATAGGGGTAGTTAGAAGTTTTCGATGAGGGTAATGCTGCGATTAATAAAAGTACCGGCAACCGATACTCCAACAGCGAGGTGCGGGATTATTGCGCGACTGTATTGGCATCCTGACGTGTTGCTCTTCGTTGCTTTTTAGAAAATTAGACTCACCCTTATACTTTAGGAGTCAAATTATCAAGAAATTATGCCGTGTGGTAGTAGATCGCTAAGTTTGTAAGACATTTCTTTATTTATGTTTTCTTCGCACATTGTTGGCTGAAATATTGCTACGCGCACATTGTTCACGTCTCAGCCGCAATAATAATAATAATAATAAGAAGAAGAATAAAACGACAGCAAGAACAACAGAAGCAAAGGTTGTGATCGTCTGATTATACACTCCTAGATTGAGGCTCTCGCTGTAGGAAATAAGAACAAGTACAGAAAGATCTATTGCTGGTCGTTTAATAATGCGGGTGCATCTCATTCCTCTCCGTCGCGAACTTGGGTCTCTGCGCCATGCGCACGTCTCCTCCGCCTTTACAAGCCCAAAACACGGCTTTTTTTTTTTTTTCGGATGCCTCTTGCGCACCGCACCAACAGTGCTTTGCGTTCTAACCATATCAGTGGTAACGCTAGCTCTCTTTAGCAGCGTCCTTGGCCGCCTGTTGCTATTTTCGTTGTTGACCAGAATCGGCAGTTCGTTGCCGTCATTATCATTCAATCTTTTTGCGCCTGCTCGGCCTGCACTTGTTTCACACTCCTATTTGCGCTGGGAAGCTGGGCGATGAGCATTCAGGCTCCAACGAGTCTCCGTTTCCGCCGCTTCACAAGCAATACGGCCGGCAGCTGGGCGAACGCAGGGCCCCCGCCGCCACCTCGGCTTGACGTCACCTCGCTTTCGGCGCGCCTCGTCGTTTTCAGTTATTCTTTCGCTCTGTGTCCGCGGATCGATGGTGGAAACGTTTGCCGAAATGCGGCATGTATTGCTCACGCAGTAAAAATGGTACGGGAGAAGGACGAATCGCGTTACCCCCGTGTTAGCGCATAAGAAATTTTTCCACACTGACTCAACTGCCTATAACGCCTTTGTGCTTCAGAGCCAGATTTTAAAAAATAAAACCTGCAAAAATAAATACACGGGTGAAAAATGTAGCAAGAAAACACAGGCCTTACTTTGCTTCCGGTTTCAAACAAAATCACGCATCGTACGTGATAGCTGACTTCATACCATAAAAAGAGCTGACGGAAAAATGCCCCGGTTTAGAAGTGGCAGCCCAAATGCGGGTTTCAAAGCATTGACCGTGGAAGCAGGTTACCGACTGCCTGTGTATATCTAGAATTTGTGGATGATTAAATTAACCCGTCAGCGTTACTAGGCTCATTCAGCGATTTCTCGTGGGCGCCAGCCGTCCTTGGCTGCCTTGGTTATCAGCCGTGCTTATGGGCCGTGCTCAACAAGCGTCCGCGGAAGTGCGTCATCAACGCCAACTGGAAATAACTACGGCGGCGAACGCCCGTTTGAAGCTGCAAACGGCCGCAGCCATAACTTGAGAATGTAAGGGAGGAGGCGGACCGGTGGGCTTGCTGACAGTGATACTAAGGCGGAGAATATAGACAAGATACGCGATTGCTGAGGACGTTGGCACGGTGCGTCGAGCACTAGGTGATAGCTTGTCAAGAAATTGCCACCCGTTTATCGAAGAACTAGTGTTCACTGCCGGAAGATTTAACAGAAAAAAAAATGGTGCACTCTGAGCGGCATTTGCGCCCCAGAAACCGTTGCTGCTGGTCTCGCTTTCTAAGTTGACCTTCAGCGCTTCGAGAGCAACTATAGTGAATTCAGAAGCGCCATTCTAAAACGCTTCCGCAACCACAAAGTAACGCTATGGTGTCTAACATCTTAAGACCTAAACGTAGATTTGGTGCCTAAAGTTGTTTCTAGTTGCACTGCTATTTATTTTAGGCGTTTTAACTTCCCTCCATTTGCCAAGAGACGCAACTCAGAACCGCGCGTTAAAAAATAAACAAAAAACCTGTAGACCATTAGCAAGTTGTTTTTATCCAGTCTTCTTTCTGGTGTCACCATGTTCTCTGTTAAGTTGCGCGTACTCGCATACACTGAAAAGTTCATAAACCCATTCTACAATGCGGAATGATACATGGCTGAAAGCTGTGATTACTGAGAAATTACGCGGCAGTGCTCCGTGATGTGTTCGCTCTTTTCGCATAGGCTGTTTAAAACGAAGATGCTACTACCAACCCTTGTCTCTTCCTTTAGATTAGAATTTACAGATATTTATTTACGCGAAAAAAGAGGAATGTAACCCAAACGTACGTTAAAAACGTATGTATACCGTTGCTGGGGCTGCATTCTTTTCCTGATGGCTTGGCTCGTCTTATGAACTGGGTATTTTAAAATTAGATTTACAAAAAAAAGAACGATAGGAATGAACTTATTTCATATACAACGTAGAAAAAATACAGTAGGAGAGAACGAAGTTGTATTTGGGGAAATACAGGCAAGACAAATACGAAATTCAACTGCAATCACCCCGTGTTCACTTTTTGTTGCAGCGAGAAATATCATTAACGTTTCTGCGCCGCCGGTCAGAAATTAACCACTGATGGGCTAGGCTTCAATGACGGCGTACGGGCCCGCACGCGAGAATACCGGATTCGCTCCGAAGTTTTCTCAACGACCTGGCTGTTAGAAATTCCTCTCTACGCATTTCTCTTGCAGTGCGCGCAGGGAAATTCCAACGGAACGTCTCGCCAAAACAAGCAACCGCAGCAGTGACGACAAGCCTTACGGGAGAAACTAAGCGTAGCGATTTTATTTCTTTTTCGTAACGCAGGCCAGGGAGCTTTGTAGCTAGTTTGCCTGCTCCTAACCAAGCTCCTTAGTGTCGCGGCTGTTCGAGAAATTACGAAAGTCATGAGCGAGACACGTGAGGCAAGAAATGCTAGATCATAACACGATGGGATGTGCCAGTAGGATACATTTCAGCCATACGTTCCAAAAATAACGCAGCACTTACTTTTTGCGGTGGCTTCTGGGGGGAAGGTTCCCTTCCCCACAACTTTACGCTCATCAACGTACATATTTTCCACTCGCGTGCAATAGAGAGCAATAATATTCGTTCTTTAATTGAAGAATTCAATACATGATAAGATTCCCCCCGACATTGAAAAAATAATGTAGCGTATATTATACCTACGCGTTTTTTTTTTTTCATCCGAGGCATCTTTTGTAGCAGCCGCTGCAATCACTTTCCCACAACTTGACAATCATCGACGAACATAAATGCCAGCACGCGTACTCGCCTGCGATAGAGAATTAATAAGCTTTCTTGAATTGGAAAGTTTGATTTACTTCCAAGCGGGGCGAAACCTCGTCCCTGGAACTGAATGCGTATGCGCTCCCCGCGGCGGTGGTGCGGCGACCAAACTGGTCTAACGCTACGCAACAGGAAATGTGTTAAATTCCGTTATCATAGGATGTTTTCCGTGGATTCAAAGTTCAAAATTAAAAAAAAAATGAATGAAGCTCACGCCAACACGGAAGACTTGAAGATAGCGAAGCTGTACGCAACATTCATGACCATCCCGATGGTTCAAGTCCCCAATTGCAGCTGATTTGCTTCTTCTTCATCGACGCAACGACCTTTACTCCATCTTTGTTGAAACGCCGGAATCAACTGATTGCTAAACAGCTTCGTTGTTAAAAAATATCTTAACAAACTCCAGTTAGCCACCTTGTCTTAATTTACCACATGTCCTAGTTACAGGCATAGGGGGCACTGCTTTAAAAGGCAAGTAAGAGGTAAGTGACGACAATGTTGCAGGGAAAGGGGCCTTTGTTGCGTCAATTGTTGAGAGGTTCGTAAAGTAGTACAGACGAAGCAAAAAGCTCACCGCTTGGCAGTATTTAGCCCATCAGTAGAAGTAAAAGCTCCATATGTACTGCCCTTGTCATAATGATTTACTAGTGCCTTTGGGCGTCTAGAAGGGTGGCCACCGAGTTGTGAGGTGACGACCAACTATATACCGCCGTCTGTCAACCTTGTCGAGAGTAGTGGCTCACTTAAAGCCAGTTGTAGATCAGTTACGAAAAAAAAAAAAGAGAACGGGAAGGACAGCGTTGTGTATCTGGCCTCAGCGTATATACTGCAGTTGATCTGCCAAACCGTACTCAGTTTTGAAGCTTCTTGAAGTTATTTTTTTAACCTTCACGCCCTTTTTGGTCCTACTCGGCGAAGCACCTAAACTTCGTTCTCTGAGCAAAACAGCGCACCAGGTGCTCACCTGAAACGAGTTTCCCGTGCCGAAGTAGATGGGCACAAAGGCGAGCCAGATGATGCAGGTGGTGTACATGGTGAAGCCGATGAACTTGGACTCGTTAAAGTTCTCGGGGATCTTGCGCGTCTTGATGGCGTACACGGTGCACACGCAGATGAGCATCATGTTGTAGACGAGCGACACGAGGAAGCTCGAGTCCTTGATGCGGCACTTGAGAATCACCTGGTCCCGCTTGCCGTCCGGGTGCTCCCGGCGGACGCTGGGCGGCTCCACCACGAACCACACTACGCTGGCCACCACTTGCACCGAGATAAGCATCAGCGAGATCACCACCTGCGCCACGACATAACAATTCTGTTTTTGAAAAGGAAAGGGGACAGGACCACTCCCTGCGGCACACTCCGGCACGTGCAGCCGAGTGCCGCAATCTCTTGTGTTCTTGGCGTGACCAGCGCGCGCTGCCGAGAGAAGATCGTGCGCTGCGCTGACCCGGGGTGGTTAATGGCTGGTTGCATATCTGGGCATCAGAGGTCGTAGGTTTTAGTATTGGCTACGGCGGCCGTTATTTATGTGAAGGCTGAAAAAGAAAGTCTAGCGTGTACGAGATCTGAGCCACGTTCACGGAGGTTTACCGTAATTCCTGGTGGTTTACAGTGATACAGCAATGTTCACTGGTTTAGAGTAATTCAGGTAGTTTGCAGTAAGTCATAGTCTTTCAGGAATCTAATACTCAATTTTAAAGATCTGATTTTTTTAAACAGTTCACCGAAATTGCGAATAATCAGCAGGTAATTTTAATGTGCCTAAACAACTAGAAAGCTACATTTGAAGGGCAGAAATTTGTTGACAGCCACCAGCGAACAATAAGCAATCCTTGAAACATCTTGTAGCAGAAAGTGCTGGCTGGCTGAGTAGCTAAATATTTATTATCGAGTTTTCCAAATCTGATCTTGCTAAATGACTTGTTAACATTTTACATCCTCGCCATTCAACTTTCAAATGACTCAAGAAATTGTCAGATAAATTGTTCATAAGTTACACGAGGTTTATTTGATTTGGCCGTAGAATCAATAACATACTGACATTCCTCCAGCCTCATTACCCATCACAAATTTACTCAACTGTGTGTATTTGAACTTTCATTTGCATATTTGTTGACGTTGCACGTCCGCGCCACTGATTAAGTAAGTAGAAATTTACGCTGCTAAATTATTTCTCGTTAAATATCACAAGCTTTTTGAGCTGATAGTACTTTTTTTGCTCCTTCGTACTTGCTGAAAGTATGATCCCATACTAGCAAGTCAATATACCACGCTGCCACGTTAGCCTTTTCATTCTTTCCCGGCGCCAAGCTCGCCCAGCGACACACACCTGCGACTTGGGGCTTATGAAGGACGGTCTGCGCGCCGATCTGCGGGCGCTCTCGAAGATGCGCGAGATGCGATTGGTCTTGGTGAGCAGCGCGCTGTAGATGATGGAGAAGCCGAGACCGACCCCGAAGCGCTGCGAGGCGCACGAGGCCGGCGCGGGCTTGAGCAGGAGAACGAAGGTCATGAGGTAGCAGATGAGGATTCCCGAGAGCAGCAGGTAGCTGAGCTCTCGGCCCGACGCCTTGACGATGGGCGTCTCGTTGTTGGCCAGGAACACGACGACCACGGCCAGCGTGAGGATGATGCCCAGGCAGGCGATCACCACGGGCACCACGGCGAAGATGGAGTCGAAGCGCATGTACTGCAGGGTGAGGTTGTAGCAGCTCTGCTTGTGCGCGTACGGCCAGCGGCCGTCGCCGCAGTCGGCGCAGGTGAACTCATCCAGCACGTACTGCCACGGCTCGCAGCGGTTGCAGATCCAACAGCAGGTGTCGCCCGCCTGCACGATCTTGATCTCGCCCACGCCGCACTGGGCGCTGCAGATGGACACCGGAAGGCGCCGGCTGCCCCGGCTCCAGCGGACCTCGTCCACACTCAGTTGAAGCTCGTCCAGCCAGCGGCCCACGGCGCGGTACTCGTACCGAGACGTGTTGGCCTGCCGCTGGTAGTTGTAGATGCGGTACGGCGCCAAGCCGTCGCCCTTGGGGTCGAAGCGCACCACGCTGCCGGCCATGTCTGCGCCACGGGTCAACAGGAGCCCAAGGGTTCGTACCCGTCAAACACAAATAAGTCGAAACACGGGAAGATGGGGACAGGAGACCCCTAATTAACTTACGGAAGCGCAAGTAGGGCGCTATATAGTGGAGGAGCTGAGAAGTACTGATGTTTGACTAGTTGGTTGGTTGGTCATCTTGGTTAAAACCCTTTGCAAAGAAGCGGCGTCAGAGAAGGCTGCACACTGAACTCGGCAGGCACGAATTTGCGGAGGTTAGCCTCCGTCGACCGTTCCTTATTTCCATACCGGCCTTGTCGGCGAACCAACCTTTTGTTGAATCGACGACTGACAGCATAATACTTGAGTACAGAGAGTAAGAAGAAATGGCGGAACAACTGCCACCCGATAAGCAATACTCGATGCCGCTTCGCTTCGCCCTCGCCCCCGAAGTGTGATGTGTCTATGTAGGAGTAGTATGGCAGCCCTACGTTAACCACATTTTTCACCCTTGGGCATCTCCTTTTACCCTGCTTCTTTTTGCAATTTCGTCACCTACTCTGACACCGAAATATTAGGCGACATTTAGTGTCCTAATCTTGAAGAGGTTACGGTAGCAGGGATCTTTTATTTTTGACATTGTATCGTGTCCTCCCTGTGATTTTTTTCTTGCTTAAAGCTCCGTTAAACCAGCTACAACGTTCCCGGATGATTGCGGCGAACGTGTGCCGCGCGAATTTAAGGCAGCACTCAATAAAGGCGTACCCTAACGCAATTGTGACAGAAGGTTCCAAAGTTCTCGTCACAGCCAAACCAAGCAAGCTCCCAAGCTCCACTTCCCCACGGTTATTCGTCAGACTGCATATTTACTCGCACGTATCCGCTGAAGTCTCCATTGCATCTATTCTTTCCTCCAGGATCACCCCCTTCGGCATGATCCTTCTCACTTATACGGGTTTTAGATTACTACTTGCTATGTTCCACAACCGGACGCACAAAACCTATACTCGCATAAGAAAAAAAAATGAAGTAAACCGTATTTGCTTAAAGTTACCGACATGGGAGCTAAACTGCCCCACTGTCGTACTATCAAGCATTTTGTTCTGAACTGTCATTTTTTTTCTTTTGATAAGTGACTGATTTCATCTCCGAGCTCATGTCTTTCAGGCATGGCAAGCGCGATGATGTCATACAGTCACTGCCGCATCCAGCGCCCCTTTCTGTTCAGTCTACAAGAACGACAGGCCTGAATCTAGATCGAGGGTCGCACAAGAGAGGCGGTGGACTGAAAACAACGAACCGATGCGGGGTCTGTGCGTCGTTCTTCGTCGGAGTGCTTCGTTCACAAAACAACTCTTGCACTGGCCTAGCGCTGAACATCTGCTGACCTGAGCTTCGACTTTAACTTCGCTCTCAACTATTTCGAGAATTATTTTGCAATAAAACCAAGTTCCCTTTGTCTTAAAAAAATGAAATTCAACACGCGCCTGCCAGAACACGCAAATCAGAGTATTGAAGACGGGGTATTATACCTTGACTGGTACGCTCGTAGCCAAACCGAGCAACGTCATACATTTACGCGTTCCGAAACTTACGGCAGTCAGCCAAAAAGCAATGCGCCCCTTGCTGACTGGAGCGTGCCGCGACATGTTCCAGCCGTCAAAATCCAGTCTCGCGCTCAGAGTCGCGACATGTAGGCTCAAAGGCGTCGCTTGGGTATCGGAAGCTCCGTGTTTGCCCGAACAGCCCCTCCGTTTCTCTGCATCCGGTGGTGTCACCGCTCGTCAACGCCGGCTTACGAAAGTCGGGGACAGTTACCCTTCCTTCCCGCACACCCTCTCCTTGCTTCCGGAGGAGGAACGGGCAAGAATCGCTCCTTCTTTTCTCTTCGAGTAACCCTTGAAGCGCGGCGCGACAAAGCACAGCGAGAAGCGATAGAGTTCGCTACACTGGAAGCTAGGCCTCCCCAGTGAATGACGCACAAAAGGACTCGGGCGAGCTGAACGCATCCAACGATACTGACTGCACACTTTATTTAAAGAGAAGCTTGACAGTTTTAATAGCCTTATTGGTTATAAATACCGTAAGAGCTGATTAGGTTAAGTAGCTTAACCTTAAGCCGTGCCCGAATTTGTGCATTGACGCGTAATATTACGGCATAATGAAGAGTGATTAAGCTTACCGATAAGCCTTAGGTCAGTAGCCTGGTGGTAGTGAAAGTGGGTCTGAGGGAAATATACGAAGATAAGTTTCACAATATCTATCAAAATATTTAGTTGCGTGCGAGGACCAGGTTATGTGTGACGCCCGGCGCACACCTGGGTGACTATTCCACGAGTTTGATCCGGCATGTTTGGCGGAAGAGTGTTCGCACCGGGAGAGAGGTCGGTTTGATGTTGACTTGTGGCGGTATATATCTAGGTGTGGACAGTGGGAGGTTTCTGTCACTGCCATTGTTTACGATAACGTAGGCGTTCACAGTAACACAACCTTCGCGTTCTTATAAAAAATGTCGCCATACGTTCTGCTAGAAGTATTGCAAAGGCTTCCTTTAGAGAAGAAATGACGCCCGGTGGCGCGAGAGGCAGCAGCGCTCAGTACCTGTCCTCACTAGCATCGTGTTGTTCTCAGTCCTCAAAGCATGCGATTTATACCGTTAGAAAGGGCTGTCATGAGAAGCTCCTCAGATGCGATGAGAATGCACGTACGACGCCATGAGTACGCCAGATTTCTGATAGGTAGCCAAGTAAACCTTCCAGCGTTACACAGATACGTCGGCCAGTGCCCGGGTTCGAACTCTCGCGACACTGCTTGTGAACCGACGAAAATAATATCGTGGGGAACATTGGGACACCACCCTGTTAATTTGCGGGTCGATCAAAGGCGAAAGTCTGTGACGATCGGCGTAATTGGCGTGAAGCCCGCTTCTGAATGCAAAGACCAGTGTTCGATGTGCCTAGTGACGCAGCGGCGCTTACAAAGTAATTTTGTAATTACTTTGTAGCCCAGTTAATCTCTGTGAGCCTAACAGCTAACCTAACATCTAATTAAACGCCTACCCTAACGCCTAACGATGTTGTATTCTAAAAAAGCGTAAATGCAGTAAAATCTTCTCTTAGTATGCATGCTCTTCCGCCAGTATGGAAAGATGCTGGGAATAAAATGTCAGCGTACGAGCTTGTTTGGCCGACGATCAACCGGACATAGAAACACCTGCCACCCTCCTATAACCCCCCCCCCCCCCCCTGTTACAAAAGAATGCATCTTTAAGCGCTCAAGCTACTATTGGGTTGTGATGTGCGCTATTGCGGAATGTTACAAATAAGTGCAGATTTAAGATTAAAACGAGTTGCTAATGCGCGCCGAATCGCTCTCGGTATAACACTAGCACAATAGGAAAAGGTCAAAAGACTAGATATACTACACACACTACAAAACCTAACCGAAATATTGTATTAGACAAATTGTTATTTAAGCCAAATTATCGATCTCGCTTGATTTTCGTATTCATGACTGTTTTTCCTTTCGTTTTACGAATTACGAATCCTTGTCCATGTTTTAAGCCCACCGCTACTTTCCCGCTTTCCCAATACTTTCCCGTTGTATCTGTAAAATATTGCTGATACGCGCAGAAACTAATGCGTAGAAGCACAACTCCCTTGTAGTTCGCTTACCACGCTACCAATGCGTTCAGATGTAGCTCATTAGTTAAAAAAAAAACAAGAATCTATTTCGAATGTCCGAATTGGGTTGCTCGTGCGTCTAGAATCCCGTCCGGTCATTTAAAAAAACATAGTCCATTCCCAAGCCCGCGAATGTATGTACACGTCATTAAAAAAAGGATTTAAATTACTCTGAAAACGAAGCTGGTGCCTATACAAAGGGGTCTATTTCAGTGCAAACCTGCTCATTCATTGTGTTGATAAACAGCAAGCATAAATAAATACCCATGTTTTCGTGATGTGTAGTCTCCCGGAAATTAGAGATGTGATATTTTCGTGCTTTTCTGGGAATAGACCCTTCGCACGCCATTTTATAATTCTGGACTAACAAAAGTGAGAGAGGGTAAAGAATTCCAACAATAATTGTTGCCAACAATATCCAATCTCCAAGACAACGCCACATCCCACTCTCTCCCACCCACTTCTCAATTCTTTCCTCTCGCTCTCTTTCGCGTTTGAGAATAAATCTCTAGTTGCTGGAACGGGACGCCGCGCTCGGCACTTGGCAAAGATCAGAGAAAGACGAAACGCACTGACCCCGATGTCGATATGCGCGTACGCGCCACTGCGCGCAACCGAGAGTGCGCACAGAGCGTTCCTCCGCTCCCGCCGGCATCGAACCGCGACGACCTTTGCTCTTCTCCGCTCCACGAGCGAAGGAGATTTAATTTGCATTCATAATTAATTGCAACGAGTACAACAAGAATTGAGCATTGGTTCTCCCCCCTTTACATTTGAGCAAGAGGAAACAGCGTCCGCATCAAACCCATGTCTACTCCTCCGCCCTGTTTTTTTTTTTCTTTCTTCCTCTCTATCTCTCATTCGGTGCACACTCACTTTCATCTCTCACTGCCTTCCTTTACCTTTTAATTTTTCATTTCTCTCTCCCCTCCTTCCTCCTCTCCCCCTCCCTCTCTCCATTCCTCCATCCCTACCTCCCTCCCTCTGGAGCTTTCGACCGAGCGGAAGCGATGCATTGAGATTTAAAGCGGTAGCTCGGCGGACCGTACACTCGCGAAACACGGCCATTCAACGCTCCGAACATGTGCACGTCATCACTCTTGTCCTCCTCACTGCCCTCGTCGGCGAGCTCGCATGACTGCGACTTCTGAACTCGCGCTGCTGCCGGTTATTCGTCTCGATTTTGCGCCAACTTGCGTATTTTCACGCATTTGTTACTCCTTGTCATCTTTCAATAATTCACCATCTTCCGCCACCCGCTTTCTTTACGGTTCAAGGCGGTCTTTTATTATTCAAACTGGGCTCAATCCGCGTTACCAATTCAAGGCGAGAAAACGTGGCAGTTTTGCCGCGATTTTTGTGGCATTGAGATGATCCTTATTTGTCGTCGTCGTACCTTCCCTATCATTAGTTGTTCGAAGAGCGTTTCACAGCAGTCATGAAAATCAAACCACCGACTAAGGAACACAAAAATGCTGTATTGTAGCCAGGCCTAGTAATAACTGGAATTACCGAGGCGCTATTTCACGCGCCCAGTACCATCGGTTTTCGTGTGCCTTGGCGTCTCGCTTTTATACGCGAAAACTGCTGCCAATATCTAAGAGTCAGAGTTTCCCTACTAGCACATTGTGTGAGTGCTGGGTTCGCCTCAGTATTTTTCACTATATCAAAAAGATGGAAGAACTCAAAACCCGTTCTCACAATTTCTGGTCGCCAAAAGCCTTGTCAAGTTTACAACGCAAATTTTAAATTTGCGAGGCTTCGACCAGTGTGACAGTATTCGAAATAGAAAAACGTTCTGTGCACCAAATCTGCGGTAGTCGTCGGGTTCAATTTTGATCAACTAAACGTGTGCAAATTGGTACTTAGAAAAAAAAAAAAAAAAGAGAAACAGTTTATGCTACGAGTGGCAGTAAGCGAAGTGTGCGTATAAAGACAAGAATGTTTTTTACCACCTCAGTTTTTACTAAACTAGGGTATGAAAACCATTGCACTTGACCGAATCAGCACTGTTAAAAGTGGTCGGAATGCCGGTGATAAGCGAACTTTGCGATAATTTACTACTACTAGGAGCCTTGCTAATGGTTCAAATGTTTTGACACCAATGTTTTCTCTGTATAAATGCGTGAAATAAAATATAAATATTTTCAGTTGTTTCAGCTGACTTGAGGCATAGCAACCTAGAAAGTTATTTGCTTAAAAGCTGAAAACAGTAAATTTTTGAGGTCCCTCGGCTCTACACGACGTAATCTAAACTACCTGCTGATATTTTCCCGTACCTATCAACTGTAGGCAGCGTAAGCCCATCCGAGGTGGCGGGTTGCTTTGACGTGCTTAATACAAGTGTTGTTTGGCAACGTTTTCTCACTCCGTGAACGTATCGAAGTACCTAATCTCGTCTTTGTTCATGTCAAAACCATGTCATAAGGCTGCAGAGTTTTACAGCGATGCATCTAAAACGTCCACTGCGGTGTCTTGTGCTGCGCATGGGCCCAATTTCGAAGCATGTAGAACAATTAATGTTAATACAAGCATTTTTACGGCAGAAGGATATGGCATATTTCTTGTTGTAAGTCACATAGTTGAACATCGTATTCCTACATCCGTCATTTATACAGATTCGTTGAGCGTCGTCCGTGCATTATCATCCGGAAAGTCATCAAAAAACCATGTCATCAATCTTGTCTTCAAAACAATTATGGTAGCTTATTCCTCAAACCTTGGGGTGACTGTGTGCTGGGTGCCAGGCCACTCTGGCATTGGCGGTAATGAAGTGGCGGATGAAATGGCCGCCAATGCTGCACTCCGAAACATAGTAGACATGGCAACACTACCTTACACAGACCTCAAGCCACACATTAGACAACAACTCCGTAAAACTTGGCAATTACACTGGAGTCAACAAACAGACAACAAACTACACGTAATAAAACCACAACTGGGACTTTACATAACTGACTCACACAACAGATACACTGAAGTCGCCCTGGCTAGGCTGCGGATAGGCCACACACATGCGACGCACTCCCACCTGCTCACTGAAACTTCGGGACCCACGTGTAGCAGGTGTGGAAAGGGCCTATCCGTAGTCCACATACTAATCACATGCAAGGCACTTGACACAACACGACACAAACATTTCCCTGAATTATACAGACGACACATTCCTTTGCACCCATCATACTTTTTAGCCGACGAACCAATGTTTTCTAGTCAACGTGTTTTTAAGTTTTTAGCTGAGGTAAACTTTCTGCAGCTCTTGTCATATCATGTGTAATCACCCTGGCCCTATACACCAGCCATCTCCATTGTCTTTTGTTTTGCATCACCTTTACTTTTAGTCACATGTTTTAGTATGTATGGTCTCATCATAATTCAGTAACTTCTTCTTTGGCGCTCTTTGCCCATAGTCGGCCTTGCGCCAATAAAACCTAACTATCATCATCATCATCGTCTTTGTCATGCCTTCTTCGCCAATTTGGCTGTGCTTGTCCCGGTGTATTTGCACTGTGAGCATTGGAGTGGTTTTTCGATTGATTATTTCCACAGTCGCTAAAACACGGGTATATTTTCAAAGATCTACACACTGTCTGGTTCCTCTTGATAACACAGAGTATAGCGTCATATCTTTCATTTATGGAGGCCTATGAAGCCGCAGGAGGGTCACCTACATACCAATTGATTCTGATGAGGGACTTGCGAAATGCCTTTTTAGGGCGGTCTGCGTTGAAGATTCTTCGGTTCACTACGCGGCGATTTCTCTCGTTTGCGCTGTAACTCGTTGATTCGGCTTACCCTTAGTAGTTTCAATGTAAAATTGTAACTAAGTATGGACATAGACTGGTCCGTTGTACTATGCATATAAAGCCTTGATTTTTAAAATAAACTTTACTTCGCAAATTACTACAGTCGTGCGTGTATATAGTTAGAGTTGCTGCATTTTTTCAACAGTGGAGCTGTTTTACAAGCCGTAATTTCGCCGTGGCAAAAAAATACAAACAAAATTCCGAGCGCGTTTGAACGCGTGCGGCGCGCGGCGACCGCCGAGCGTTCCCGGCACGCACAGTGGCAGTATAAAAAAATGGCAAAACCCCCGAGGAAGGAGAAAACGGCGAGCGCTTGTGAGCGCCTGCCTCGCAGCGACCGCCGCATTCCAGGAACGCGCAGCGGCTCTAGCAAAAAAAAAAAAAAAAAATCTCAAGCGCTTTTTTTAAGCGCTACCTCGCATGTAAAAAAACAAAACAAAAAAACCCTCTAGTGCTAATGCTAAAGATGAAACGATACTCTTCTTGGGAGAAGTCACCGCGAGCGGCGCATTCTCTAGAAGCCATTATGGATAATTGGAGGCATGGCTACGACTGTGCGAACCCTTCCCGAGACTACTTGCAGATCCCGCAACCGCTGCCTCGAGTCGGTGACGAAGAGCTAGTGGAAGTCTACAATCCTGAGGATGGGTTTGCATCCATCACTCGCCGCTAAGAAGACGACGACCTCTTGGATGCATATGACGACCATTACTAGCACCGCAACTATGCAAATAAACAATGATGCTGAAACTTAACTGTGTGTCCGGCAATGATCACCTACAACAGCTTCGCCATTCAAGTCTTGAGCGTGAATGCAAGCTTCCCTGAATTTTTTTTTTAAACTTGGAGGTTGCTTTGCGGGTTTTAATTATCGGCAAATCCTAATTACTGGAGCGCAGAAGTGCACGAAAAACTTACCCAGCTAGTGGGGGTAAGCGGTGACACCAAACTGGTTAGTACTGAGGTGACACTGTTCAGTTAAGGATGAAAAAATACGTAGTCATAAAAGTCATAATACACATCGAATGCTTGAGACAGAGCTTACTTTTAACCTATTTTTAAGTTAAATTTACATCGTGTACACACGATTGGGGCGTAATAACGAGGTGCATGAAAACTAGTCGATGGGGAATACTGTTCACCGGCTGTCAGGATGAATTAGTATACTTCGCTGTTGCCTGTAAAGGTTACTTTGCCGCTGTATGAGATTGAGTGTGGTGATGCACGCTTTTCAGGCACAGAACCCAATTAGCGGTTTTGCGGTGGCCAGGTTGTTTATCATGAGCCGCGGAAGGTTTATCTCGCTAGAATCGCAAGAAGAGCGGCACGGCCTGACCTTCGAAGGTGACGTTGAGCAGGTACTTTTTGTACAGCAGGCCTCCGTCCAGGTCCCGCATTGCGTTGCAGTAGAGCTCGTTCTGCGGCTCGCACAGGTGCTCCCACACTTTGTGCAGCGCGTGCGCCATCGCGTACACGGCGTCCAACACAAACTGAACCTTGCTCTCCTGCAGGTACCCGACGGACTCGTCGAGCCTCAGGTTCTTGGAGCACGTGGGCAGCGAGCTGTTGGCGCCTTTCCTCGCCGTGGCCGCGGCCGTGCCGCCGGCCTCGTCGTCGTCCCGGACGACGCACTGGAACACGTCTTCCCAGTACTCCTTGAACCACGGGTTCCGCTTGTTGTTCTCGACCGTCAGGTTGCGCATGTACGTGTCGAAGTCCGGTATGAAGCGGGACTCGAGCTCGATGGTGATGGCTCCTTCGGCCACCTCCTCGAGCCCCTCTAC
This sequence comes from Haemaphysalis longicornis, assembly GCF_048455015.1. Taxonomy (NCBI): domain Eukaryota; kingdom Metazoa; phylum Arthropoda; class Arachnida; order Ixodida; family Ixodidae; genus Haemaphysalis; species Haemaphysalis longicornis. The sequence goes on from NW_027526460.1 coordinate 48,176,250, forward strand.
GAGCTTCTCTTGCTTTCCCCAGCCGTCGCTGGCCACCCAGACGAAGTCTTCGGTCCGGTTGGCCCGCTTGGCCGCGGCCAACACGCCGCGCGAGTCCTCGGCCCGCGTGAAGAGTATGACGCCCCGGGCGTTGGCCTTGAGCAGGAGGTTCTGGTAGATCTGGTCGAAGGTCTCCATGGTGGCCGAGTGGGGGACCTTCTCGTTGACGGCAATGCAGATGTTTCGAGCGCGGGCCTCCCGCGTGAAGGCGGTCATGCCCGAGTCGCCGTACTGGCCCTCCGAGGTGACCAGCGACACGTAGGACCAGTTGAAGCGCTGCACGACATCCACCATGGCGAGCGCCTGGAAGGTGTCCGACGGAACAGTGCGCGCGAAGAAGTCGTACCGGGTCTTGTCGCTCAGGGAGGTGCCAGTCGAGGCGGGGCTGATCTGGGGAATTCGAAACAGGCGCAGTAGGTTCGCCACCTGCGGTGAAGTGAGCGGGAAGGGAACCTGAGGCTCTAGAATGCACTTACAGGATGGTAGGTTGTAATGAAAGGGACCGAAGAAATGTGGCGAGGGCATAAATCAGAAACCACAGCATCAGCTCTTTTTCTCTATATATAGTTACCCCGCAGCCTTAAATTTGTCTATAAATGGTACTGCGCAATAGCAATACATGACATAGAGCCTGGGTATAGTTATGAATGAGTGGGTAAGTAGGGTAGGTAATATGTAATATAGGGTAAGTAATATGAATGAGCTGAAAGCAAGATTATGCCGTTAGAGGTGTAGAAAAGTTTGAATTAGTAGGCGCGATTGAGAGCATATAAGAAGTAGTAATCGGTAAGCTTTTATTTAATGCTATGCGTCAGTACGCATACGTCAGTATATTCGATACATCAGTGCGTGCCATTCCTGCTATCTTTTATCATAGTCGATATATGCCCACGTCCAGCCTGAACCGCGTGTGCGATGTTGTGCTCACGCATTAAAACGTCGTAACAAATGTGTTTTACTTTCTTTTCTATCCGCGCAATCGAAACCTCTGTGGCTCTCGCGTAATCGAAGTTTGCAAAGCGATACTTAAGTGTTTAGTTTCATAAGTGACGCTATTTCTTTGTTCATTTGACCCTCTTGATAATGACGCAAGCATAGAGCAGGGGAAAGCGCTTTATCTGAGCGTCCTACGCACTAGAGGATAAAACGTTGCGAGGCGTCAAGCACAAATTCATGAGCTGCATCAACGGGCTGCGCCTAACTTTGCCTGCCGGCAAGGCAAGCACTTCTTATAACCGGAGTGACGCGTGGCGGTTCTCGCAGATACTCAAAATCAGTAATTAACACGCGCAAGGTTCTCGTCGTGTAGCAAGTGGGTATAATGCACCTGCAGAGACACTTCGGAGTACGAGCCTCCCACGACCCCGCTGATGGCGCGGCTGCTGAAGCGCAGCTTGGGCGGCGCCCCGTCCGAGCATTGGAAGGCGTTGGTGTCCACGGTGTTGAGCGAGGCCCGGATGAACTCGAGCGACTGGTTGAGCGCGTACGTGTCGCTCGAGCAGGTGTCCAGGATGGTTGCGCCGAGCCGGATGCCGCCGAGCAACGACGGGTCCTCGTTGATGCGGTCGATGGCGAACAGCATGGCCTCCAGCCTCTGGATACCGCGGTCCTTGTTGATCTTGCCGCACCGGGTCCGCTCGCCCTTCTCGTGGATCGGGAACAGGCCGCCCAGGATGATGTCGCCCGGCACGTGCGCCTTCATCGCCCAGCCGCCGCCGGGCGGCTCGAGCCACAGCCAGGGCCACAGCCAGAGCCAGAGCCTCGGCGGCAGCCACGCCCACCGCCGCCTCAGCATCGCGCGGGGGAGGAGGCCGGCGCCGCGCCCAGCGGCCCGCTGCCTGCAGCCACCTGCGATGGGGGGTCGTCACGTTGCCTTAGGAATAGCTCATTGCATCTTCGAATGTCAGGTATCAGTGAATACAAGAAAAACGTCTTCGTGAAATCGCCATCAAACACAGTCGTCACCATTATCATGACCGTAGTGACGAGCACGAGAAAAATATCGGAGTTTAACTTTTGAGGAGCCCGATCCCACGGCCTCCCCACCCCATATTAACACCGCTTTATATTTTGGCCTCCTGAAGCTAATTCAGCTGTTGCTACAGTGGAACCCCGATAATACGACTTCCAAGGGACCGCGAGAAAGCGTCGAATGACCTGGGTGTCGTACGACCGGGGTGCGGGTGATTGCCGCCTAGTAGACGGTCTCACGCGACCGGTGGGCTAAGAACTTATTTGAACTACTATATTAAGCGCGTTCTCCTGTAATTTGCGAACCTCTAGCTGAAATCCCAAGTTTAAGAAGAAGTCACGCCTATGTAGTGCCCCCTCCCCTCCATGGCATCCAGCTAGCCCGCGAGCCCCGTGCCTTGCGCGCGCGAGATAAGGCCAACGTGGTCGAGCATATTGAGAGGGGAAAAGGCGAGTGTGAAACTGACAAGGCCAAGTGAAACGAACGATAGTACATGGCGGAGATGAAAAAAAACGGCATTGCCGTACTGGCGGAGACATCCTTTGAAAGGTGCCATGCCGTCGCTATTGGGTCAAAGTGCTCAACACATAGCGGTTTTGTTTCCCACAAGACCCAGCAACACGAAATAGATAAGATCATCAAACTTGGTGAGTAAACCGTGTTGCGGCGAAAATTATAACGCGGTCTTGCTACAGATAATACGGCTGCTGCGGCGGCCAGCGAGTGACCCAAAATGGCAGTGGCAACGGGTACGTACGTTTCTCCACCCTTGCGGCGGACGCGTGTGAATTGAGGCACTCTAGCAAATAAAGGAGCGGAGTTACAACGCGGCTTTGAAAGACACTGATAAGCACAGAGCAGACATAAAGCGAGAGAGAGCGTTGTTAAAGGAAGAAACTTGGATAAAGCGGGAGAGGAAAGTGGCTGTTCGGTCATCGCCGTATCGTTGCGTAGCACGTGTTTTCGCGTTCGTCGGCAGCTCGACGGGAGCTTCAAATTCACGGTCCGCCTGTCACCTGAACTTCGACTTCTCGCGGTTGGCGCGTTGGCGTACTGTTGCCGCGTGGGGCCGTCGCAGGTTAACTCCCGCTCATCAGTACCCTCTTACTTGTTTGCGTTCGTTCAGCCAGTGGTCTGGCCCGCCTGCGGACCTTTGCACATGAAGGAGCGCCAAACGTGGGTTAAGAATAAAGAAGGTTCGGACGAGGCGGTGAAGCGGTGTAAAATATGGCAAAAACGCAGGGTTGTCCGCGGCAGAGTCCGTCGTAATAAGCGGATTGCGTGCACCTGAGCGTCATATTATCAGGGTTTTTAATTCATTGTTTCTAGGAGGAGTTTTCCGGGACCGCGGTGATCCGTCGTAAGAAGGGGGTCGTCGTAAGTTCGGGGGACGTATCAGCGGGGTTCCACTGTAAAAAAAATGACCTGGATGAATACCTTTTTTCAACAGCACAGTAAGAGTAATAGCGAGGTCCGAAAGAGACGGCAAGGTTTCAGAATGGCATCCGGTCCCAGACTAATTGTGTGAAAGATGGTTGTAACATGGCGCTTACAGGCAGGCCTGTGTATTGGGTGTTCAGTACACACTAGACAAACTCACATAGTCCCAACGAACCGGTCAATGGCTAGCAAAAGGTACTATAGGAAAGCACGTTCTAAAGAAATTAGGGGTCACCTGTGAAGCATAATCAGAACGAAGAAGTGACATCTCGCCGGAACAAAGGGTTGGACTGTACACCCTACCTTTGCTCAGCAACATGCAACATGTCCACAATGAGGACCGGCACACGGTAAGAGCCAAGGCTTTAGTCAGGCGTTTCGGGCGCTCAGATGGCGTGGCGCATATGGACGTGACGGAGTACCGTGACAAAGACGCCATGGCCATAGCGGTAGTAGCCATTGCGTACCTTCCGGTACAGCCCGCACGGGGACTCCGGAGGTAAGGCCATCGCACTGGCTCGCGTCTCAACTCCCCCAAAATTCATAGCGATTCTAAATCCGGTATTTGAAACTTCTGGAGAGGTGGGATCTCACCCGAGGCCCAACAAATACCCGAATGTTTTAAATACGATGATGGTTGACGGTTGGTGGTTTAAAGACGATGACGGTTGACACGCGAAGCTTTCTTGCAAGCGAAAATCAAATGGCGAAATGCCAAAGTCAAAGCCGCTGCAATCAAAGTCAAAGCGTCAATGATCAAAGTGCAAACTGCCTGAGAGTCAAAGTCCCTCCTTAATGGCAGTAAACGTATCCCTCACAAGAAAGCTCGCCCGTGTCAGAATTGGACATTTGGATAGACGTCGGCTTCATAACGCGAGGGGCCCAGGTTCAATTCCGAACTCGGGAAGCGTTAACACCGGAACAGTTTAAGCTTTTAGTTCCGCCGTAGAGCCTTACCAGAACACTCAGCCCCGCCGAGCGCATGTGAGCATGCGCCTCGTGGGGAGCACCAGGCGCCGTCCACACTAGCGCATGGGCTTGCGCCACGTGAGGAGCTCGCAAAAAATACGGGGAATGGCTGTCGATTACTATACTCGCTAATGCGAAATTTGTGCACAGCGCGAGCTCCAGTCTTCTCGGTCACGGCGCATAGCTTCTACATCTCAGGAAGTGATTGCATGATGAGCGAACTCACGGCGGCGCGCGCTCCTCTGCCGTTATCTCGCAGCGCGTCGCCGCCGCCGAGCATGTTGTTGCTAACCGTGTTTGAACCTCCCGCGCAAATGTCAATGATGGTAAGCCTCAGCGTCGGCGGCACGAACTCCGCCTCAGGAAGTGAACGCGTCATCGTTGAGCGCCCGACGGCACGCGCTGCTATGGCACCATCTCGCAGGCCGTCGTCACAATAGAGTTTCATACTAATATACACTAGAGGGAAATCTGGCGCCACTGTCTAGGCGAGCCCGCGCTTCAGTGAGCATTCCGTCATGTACCGGGCACGCACGTTCCACTTGTCCTTGGCATGGCTCATGAACAGGCTGAAAAGTTGGCTCTGGCTGCGAAAACCCGACACTATTACTGTAGAAGGTTCATCAAAATTGCTTTGTTATTATAAAATTGAACCTCCAAAAGATTAATTTGTTAGGGATTATGTAGAAGCTTCATGCACGATGAACAAGAAAAAATGTTACCCTCTTTGGTTAATTTTGGCTTCAAGAGAAAAAAAAAAGGTCATATGGCTACCTAAGCAAAGTAGCCGAGGAACGACGCTAGCGGCAATGGCGACGCCCACGGCGGCCCGCGACTGCAGCGACAGATTTTCCTCTAGTATATAATAGTATGAAACTCTATGGTTGTCACCACCCAGCATGTCTCGCTGCTTCCTTCTCACACTTTCGCCATGCGTGGCCGCTGAGGAGCGTCTCGCGCCGGCTCCGCATACCACTCTCATCCTCACACTTTCGCCACACTTTCATCCTCCGTTTTCTTTCTGTCTTCGGTTTTCCTTTCGTTGGCTCGGTAACGAGGCCAACGCCGCCGTCAAACTACAGTAGCGGGCGCAAAAGTGCTATGCTATAGAAATACCGAGTGCACGTGGGTGTGCGCCTCGTGAGGAGCGCCGGCGTCGGTCAGGTCTACCTTCAAGAACACCCTTCCCAGGGTTCATGGTGTTGTTCCTTGCGCGCTGCTCTCCTCGCCAGTTCACGTGCGTTCGCGCCTGAAGTGGGGAGCACAGACGCCGAGTTCCTACTACAGACGCCGAGTTCGTGAAGCCGGTTGCCCCGGGTTCTGGCATGTGCTAACGCAGTCCAGTTTGGGAAAGATGTGACAGTCTGCGGTCAAAACGATCCGGGCCCGCCAATCATGGAGAACTCTCAGCGGCAAGTTCGGAAATCCATGTGAGGTGTAATAGCCGGGTCTCCGACGAAGGCAGACGGGCCGCCAGCTCTGCCTTTTCTCCAGCCTTGCACTACTAGTGCAAGCTGCGCGAATGTTTTGTGCGTGTCATCATCATCATCATCATCATCATCATCATCATCATCATCATCATCACAATGTGCCCTCCCATTGTGAAAAGTTGGCTTTCCCGCAGTGCGTATTGGTTACGACACCGCCACGAATGAGACCATTAAAACTTCGCCTTATAGCTTTAGAGGAGTGCAAATTGTATGGGCGCCAGCACGCTTTGCACTTTCAGGGAAGGACACCGCTCACGAGGCGGCTCGAGGTCTTAGCTTCCGAGACTGCCCGGCAACGTCTGATCTCTTGCTCCGCATAGGAGGGTGGAACCGCATGTTGGCATGCAGTAAAGTAACCACCCATTACCGCTTGGGCAGAACCAGATATACGGCAGTGCACATCACGCTAATCAGACGGCGGGCAGACGCGTGGCGCCTGCTTCAATCAAATTGCTGCCCAAACCCACTGATGTACAGTTGTTGCCACCCCGAGGCATAAGAAAATACGTGCAGGCTTTTTTTAGAAAGGGCCAACCTCGGTACATCCTGTGGGCTTGTCCCCTTAAAGAAATGAGCGATCCCCCAGCTACAAACATAACAACGCCGGAGCAGTGAGGGATAGTACCGCTCAGTTCGGATCCGGACGTTGAGCTACGGCAGTCCAGATGGCCGAAGACGAAGCCAGAGCCGAAGGACTTCTGGCCATCGTCTGATGGCGAAGGGTTCATTCCATCTTTATGTTCTTTTCTTAGAGGAGCAGGTGAGACAAAAAGCTTGACGGGGCCCCCGAGCCTCTTTTTGCTGACAGTAGAGCAAATTTGAAAGGTTTGTATGCACAATTTCAAAAATATTATGATGCACGCTATCCCGTCATTATCATTATGATCAACAGCTTAATTAGGTCCACTGCAGGAAACTTCATCTAATAAAACAAGAAGTAATGTTTTTTCACTTTAGAAAATACAAGACCAGAATAGTAGATATTTCACAGCTTCTGCTCACAGAACCAGAGGACTCCAACATCCCGCCTTCCCTAATCTAATCATGGGAAAAATAGAGCTACGCATTTATTGATTCGTTAAATGGTTGGTAGCCATGTGGGCATTCATTTCGGAATGACCTGTACGAGGCCGCAGCAGTGCTCTTAGTTTTAAAAGAAACCACTACGACCACATGTCCCAGACGAGATCGGAGGCTTGGTATGTATGCATTAAGCCGTTCACGAAGCCGCCGAGCGCCTCCGTACCTTACTCGACACTGGAAGAACCAATCGCCGTTTAACAAACCGACCGTCGGGGGCTCCGCGAAAAGTCATAAAATAGGGTTGTACCAAATATTAGTAGAGAAGTGGTAAGCGGTATTTAATTATTGTAAATAGAGTAAGCAGCGAAAGCAAATACAAGTAATCGCAAACAAATCTAAATACAGGTGCATCTTGGAGGCATCACAGTACGGAAAGAATTTCAAGAACATTGATGTGCTTTATATATTGTCAACGTTTATTGATAACCGAAAGAAAAGACTCCGCGAATCTTTTTCGCCCTCTCTTAAGCAGCAGATGCTGAATGAGGTGAAAACAGAAAAGCGCAGCGGTACGAGTTCGGTCTTTTGATAAGTCGCGCTAATTTCCACTTCAACCCTCACAGAAGAAGCTTCCGTTTACTTCCCGATGACCTCTTAAGAGCAAAGATTCTCGTCTCAGCGAACGAAGTACAATAATGGGTTTGATAATTGGAAGCCCGTCGCTGGCCCCAAAACATAGAACATCCTGTTTTCACAGCGGAATGATTGTAACGACGTTAACACTTAAAGACACGAATGAAAATCTGAGCTCGGCTTGACTTGAGCGCAAACGCGCTTAGAGCCGATTCCCAGTCCTCCAGGCGGAGAAAAATTAAAGCTTTGCGCGGCAATTAAAAGCGCTCACGGTTGAAAGAACATCTTTTCTTGTTTCGTGCGGCGCATGCGCCGAGGTACGTCGCGATGCCTTAGCCGACTGCGCGCGAGGGTCTCTGTCTGTCGAAAAGGAAAAAAAAAAAAAAAAAGTTATGAAGTCAAGTGCTTTTAAGTGACCGAAATGGTTCAGTGAATAACGCGAAAGATCGAAACCCCAGAAAGTTTTGCGAGAACGGCAAGTGCTTTCTTCCTGTTCTTCAGTGAGCATTCACCACAGTACCAAGGGTTTCTATAAGCAGTTTGAAGGCAACTGTAAATGTAACAATAGCGTTTCAAGCTATGTGTACAGTTAAACCGGGATAAAACGAAGCTGATGAAAATTCGCAATTTTTCGTTACATGCAGGTTTTCGTTACATGCAGGTTTCCAGTTAAGGCTCGCATGAATGCAGCCGAAACGAAATCAAAGCTAGACATCACTGATAAACTCCCCGTTCAAGGATTGATTTCACGATGAAAAACTGTGTGATTTGAGCATGCTGCTTTTCAACCAACTTAGTCACTATACGGCACTGCAAAGAAGCATTGTCCCTTACCCCTGTATTCGCAAACGTAGCGCAACTATCACTTTGACTTTTGACACTTTTCGGTGCCTAAACCCGTTTCATGGACCAAACGTACGCTGCAAGGGCGCCTTTTCGCGAACTTGATGCTCTTTGCTGCACTAAAAATGGTTGAGAGGGTGCTAGTTGGAATAGTTTACAAGGCGGCGACGTTCTTCTTTCTTGCCCGCGGAAACGGCGTTTAATCTTGCGAGCGTGCCGAACGTTTTCTTTTTTTTCTGGCAACAGAACTGGTCACGGACGAACCGACACCACAGATACCACTCGAGACGCGCGACTACCCGCCGGCAGGCAGGCGTAGGACCTGACCGACACCGCACTCACACTGGAAGCCACGGTAGTTTGCGGTAAAGGCGAAGTTCCCTAAATTTGGGCATTTCTCCAGCCGATTTTTCAGAAAAACTGCGCAAAACAATGGCTCGTCAACGTAGCGAATTCGTTACATAAACGTTAATCGTCGCAAGCCTTCGTTACATACAGGTCGCAAACATACGGGTTTTAATACGGCTGGGAATGGGGCATTGAAGAAGTTCGTTAAAACCAGGAATTTGTCACACAGAGGTTCGTTACATCCAGGTTTAACTGTACAACCACGGTAACATACCTGCTGGCCGAATCTTATGGCAGCGACTTAATTATGTTCCTCCTACATGGCACTCTAGGAAGGTGCAGTGCCAATACCACTGTGCTTCTATGCAATGAGTTCTGGTTTAATTCAATTCTCTACCGTACATAGCAATTTATAACTTAAGCGAAATACGAAACAGCCTGCTTTTAAGAGATTTCAGTACATGTTGAATATGTTTATGAGCTATAAATAAATAAACACCTACTGCGACGTGGCTGGTAGCCCGATTGATGTTCTGGCGCACAAAACCAAGATTTCAAATTTCATTTCACAGGCCGTTAAGCCCAATGCAAACTTTGCGGGTACCGCTTGACCCCTGATACATTCACTCTGGCACTGTAAATTGCTAAATAGTGATTGACTGGTTCGTGGAACATCAAACCCTTTTATTTAATAGTGTTAGCTTTCGTTTTGATCCAAATTAACTCAGGAAGCCTAGTGAAGTGTATGCCAAAGTACAGTGTAAATGCAACTCTAGATTGTGCGTAAGTAAGTCTACTAGGTTTCTGAAATGGCCAACTTGGGTTTCGCTGCGCGGAACCTGTGCTGTCAACATGTATGTAACGAAGCTAATCAAATACCTTTTGATCAGCCTGTGGCAACCAAATATGTGGTAGTTGCGCACTTCGTTGCGCCTAATGTCCATCGGACCCCACCAAAAAACATGTCTGCTCATACGTACGCCAGAATTACTTTAACTTCAACCTTTTTCAGCCCATTGCACAGCCCGTCGTTGCGTTGGTAACACCAGGAAGTACATCAGACTATCGCTCCTTCTATATAGTGAGGCTACTATCGCAGTTGCTTTTGTGAAAGTTTCCTACGAATTGCATTTTTTTCTCGTTTGTACACACTCTTGAAGGGGAGCCTTTTATGAAATCCACTCTCAGTGGTGAGAATTTTTTTTTAAAAGTGAAGCTAATCCTGAAAGTACCTTTGTAAGACTTTTCGTGAACAGCTCCGTGAAAGAGAAAAAACAACTTGTCATCCACTGTATTCATGTGCGTTAGCGTGAACTCGCCTTTAAGCATTACCAAAAGTTACATTTTCTGTCGGCGTATTCCTCTGAACCACTCAAGTGACATTTTTATCTAGATTGTTGCCAAGCCAGGCCCGACTTCCGCCAAACACAAACCGGAAGACCAGTTGCCAGTCATATTATGCTGTCTTTAACTTGTTTCTAAAGTTGTCTGTGTAAAAAAAAGAGCTCCGAATTAACCGGCTGCTCTTTACAGCAAGAACTGGTTTATAAGGAGTGTGCTTTTCCTTCCCCAGCCCCATAATCTTAGTTTCTAACCCTGCTTACACCCAGCCACATCGCAACTGTGAATTTTACCTGATCACGCAAAACTGTGCGTGCCACCCATCGTGTGCAATCTCATACCCTTAAACGTGATAACAAATCAAGCGCCGACAAAAACGAAAAGATTGTAGAAAGTTTACAGGATATCTAGCGAGGACATCTCCTACGTCTCCCCGCCTTGCCTGCGTTTTTCAAAAAGGAGGATCGGCAATAGTTATGCGAACCCGTTCAGCGTATTCACGCCACGTCCCCGCAAAAGTGCCCGCGCTTACATAAACTTCAGACAAGAAGCATGCAAAGGGGATGTGGGGTTCTGAAACCCTAGATTTACTGTGCATCCTCCCGCCACCCCGCATTTTTTCATGTATTTCTAAACACTGGCGTTCTTGTGTTTAGTGTCTTCAGCCTCGCAAAAAAAACATAAAAAAAAAACGCCGACGTAGCCTCCTTTTCCCCCAGTCGTGCAACGTCACGTCCCGAGGCCACGGCCGAGCTGGTACAGAAGTCCTGGCCAGGCTACGCTTAGTTAGATCACAGAATAAAACGGACTGGAGCCAAGCGATTTGCGCGCTCGAGACGTTCATGCAGTGTCTAAGGTATGCAGGCCGAGCACGCGAAGTGTGCGCACTACAAGAGATGCCAGGCGTGGAACTGGCCCCACTGCTTTTTTTTACTACTCCAGAAGCCGGGTTGCCTACTTTTGAATTCTGAGTCTACTCCGGGAATAAATTTTTGCTCTGGATCGTTCTCTCTTCCAAGTGAAACTCCTTGTCTTCCTTTTTCGTGTTCTCACGGGACTCAAGGAGAGCCAACTTCATTTCCGAATCGACACTTTGTAGAAAAAAGTCGGACGTGACGCAGACCTCATCGCGCTTCTCTCTCACTCCGCCTTACACGTTGGGGAGAGTATACAAAACGGAGAAGTCGAACTCAATACCGAGAATTTCTCGAAATGCTGATCGGTATGCATTCAGGACAGTTTCTAGGTAGAATTTTTGAGCGTTTTGTTCTTCAGTGACTATGCAAGAACACCTTTTTTTAACGTTACTGTAGAGTGCTACCGAGAAACCGTTTGTTTGCCATGCAGGGGCGCAGGTAACTGGAAACGAGACCCCGTTGTCCCTGCTTGATTTTTTGTTTGCTTGCTTGCTTTCTTCCGCATAAACCCGTGGTCTACTGATTCGCTAAAGTCATGTTCATCTCACTGTTTCGACAGGGTCTCTTAAAAGTGCCGATTTTTTCAGCATGCTAGTCCGCATAGGTATCGTAGGCTCCACGTATATACCGCGGGAATTTTCCGCGATTCGCGTCTTATGTACCGTATTGCTGATGCCATATAGCAAGCGTTGCCGACTACGCTGAGCACCACTCTACGCTGAGGAGAGCGTTGACTTGCTAAGGCACCTTGACGACGCGCGTCCGCCCTACTTGCTTCGGGGATGTCCGTGAGCGTGGTTGATCCCCGAAACGGGAACCGCGCACCATGAACGATAAGGAAAGCAGCTGCCCACGAAATCTCTTGTTGTCACTTTCCACTCGTTCACCTCTGTCTTCCAAAAAAGGGCGTCAATTTTTTTCTCCGCGCACACAAAGTTTAAGGTGCTCCAAACAGATGGAAGTAGTAAAAAAAAAAACGAGGATTCCTAGAGCAACACATTCAATCATGCGAAAAACAAAAACGAACAGAAGGAAAAAGAGGCGACGCTGTTGTTTTTCTTGGTTTCTCTTTCACAGTACTTTTTTTGCCATGTGAGTGCTCTCTACCGCTGACTTAGGAGAATAACCACGCGTCAGTCAGCAGCGCGCCGTCAAACGTGGGGACACGTGCGGACCCTGGGGCGACAAGCGACGAAATGGAGTCGCGCTGGAAGCGAAAGTGGGTCGTTCGACACGAGGCTGGCCCGGGGGTAAAGTTGGAAGCTGGGGAAAGTAGGCCATCACCGCCTGACTGTACAAGCAGCCTCCCGGAATGGACTCGATCTGCGGCCCACCTCCTCCGAAGCCGGTAATCGTGGGAGACTGAATGAAACCAACTTAGAAGTGGGCGAGTTTATACGACGCGTCCTTTTTGTGTCTTTTCCGGGGCCGGAATGTATTTTAAACCGTGGCCTGCTGCGCACGTCTGCGGTAAGTTGCTCTCGAAACGACAGAAGCGGATAGAAGAAAAAAAAGATCGCACGAAGAAAAATACAGTCCTTCTTTCTACGAGAAATGGGAGGAAACTAACCATCTCAGTTGTTTATACGTTGGAAGCATTAAGAGCCAGACAATCTTAGGCGACCGCCCACAAGGGAACTTGTTGAACATCCTCCCACACTTCTTCATCATTAAAGCGAGGAGCGGATAACAAGCCCTCGTCCCACTTGGGGAAGAGGGGGATTTTGACCCTGATCCTGACCCTACCTGCTGTCACATCCTTGCCATCCACAAGGAAGAGCATGATACTGTTCCTACGGTCGAGCAGTGGAACGTCCTTCCTACCCCACACCTAGACCCACCTCTTAGTGTATCGAGAGAGGAGATGGACCTTAGCAGCACTATTTATTTTACTTTTCATCGATACGATAAAAGAAGTGGCCGATCACTGCCTCCGATATTAAGGATGCGTGTAGAAGATTTCCTCCACTTTGAATTAAGGAAATTATGTAGACGAGAGCCACTTCAACCACTTAAAGGCCAACTGCGCTCAACATTTCGACCTCTTCAAAACCTCACTTCTGTATACTCTGCCAAAAAAAGAAACCAAGATACAAATTATGCCAGCTGAAATGCGCACGTGCACGGTGCAAACGACCATCAAAAATCGACGATTAAACCGAAATTGAGAAGAGCCGGGCCATTACTGCAAGGTTGAAGTGACGCTGCAGCCGGCGAACGAGCGGCCGGTCGGTAGGACCAAACCTGCGCGCAGCCGCTTCGCCCTCGTAGCACAGCTCTACAGAAAGCGCGCCCCATAGAGTTTCTTAGTAAGTATACTAGAGAGGAAACTGCGCATGAGAATCCATGTCGGCGCGGGTGGTTATGGCCTTATGAGAAGACCACAGCTGCTGGCCTAGCATGTCTACCGAATTCGTAAGCGTCTTCTTGGGTTTGCTTTTTTCACTATGCATTGCTATGTCTACGAGGTTGCGGCTCTGTAAAAAGAACACCCTTTATTTTTTTATTTTCTTAGCTTTGGAGCGGCGTGTTTTATATCCCGAGACAACTCAGCGGCGCATGCGCGGAAGCCGGCGGTTTTGGTCGGCGGCCGATCAGCTGAGCGGCCGCTCCCGTAGCGGACGCCGCCACTAAGTCGCAAAACGACTTAAAACGGGGCCTTGTGCGCCGCGCCGACAGCGGGCCCGGCGAATCACGCGATGCGCTACGCGATGCGCATCCTCCGCGGCATCTCTGGAAGAAAGTAGTAAAGCTTCGCTTTAAAAAATGACTTGGGCTGGCCACGTACTTAGGGGAAATCACAATCGGTGGACTACCTGAGTGACGGAGTGGACTCCGAGAGACGGGTGCAGAAAAAGAGGAACGCCAAATATTCGATCGAGGGACGAAGTTAGGAAATTCGGAGGGAAAGGTTTGACTCGAGCGGCGCGGGACAGGAGCGGTTGGAGGTCGACGGGAAAGGCCTTCGTCCTGCAGTGGACCTGAGTAGGTTTATGATGATGATGATGATGATGATGATGATGCAACAGCGGGGTCCCGACGAAGGGAGCGGGGCCGCCAGCTCCAGCCTTGAACCACTCACTAGTGCGAGCTGCGCCAATTTTTTTCTGGGGGTTACGAGTTCGGCAAAACCGGCACGAGATAACGCCTTTACAGACGGCGCCCTTTGATAAGCATTAAAGATAAATCGGGCGGCTTGTGTTTGTATCCGTTTCAATTTATTTATCTAGTTGACTTGATACGCGTCCCAGACTATACAGGCGTATTCCAGTGTGGGCCGTGCAAACATTTTGTACGCTTTGAGCTTTACGTCTGGTCTAGCGTCTAAATTTTCGCCTTAACAGACCGAGTTTGTGATGGGCAAATCCAGAAATGTTTTTATGTGTTCGTTCCAATTTAAATTACACGCGATTGTCACCCTGAGATACTTAAGCTTACTGGCATGTTGAAGTGGGATATTATTTATGCGAAAGTAAAAAGCAAAGAATTTTCTTGCTACTTACTATCTTGCTAGCCGATTTATTAAAATTAATTTTCATGTCCCACGTAATACACCAGTAGTAAATGTTTTGCAGGCATGCGTTTAACAACACTTTATCCTGGACATTCTTAACAGGACAGTAAATAAAGCAATCATCCGCATTTAGACAATCTTAGGATGCAAGTCATTAGCAATATCATTTACGTAGAACAGAGACAACATTGGTCCTAATACTGAACCTTGCGGCACTCCAGAAAAAACCTGCAAGAAAGATGGTAGTTCACCAGCAATTTAAACATATTGCTTTCTATCTGTAAGGTACGCATGAATCCATTTTCCAATTTCTATGTTAACTCCAAGCCTATATAATCTCTCAATAAGTTTAGTGTGGCAGACCCAATAAAAAGCCTTTGAAAAATCAATTACTATGAGATAAATTTGCTCCTGGTTGTTAATTACGACGGCGAAAGCATGAGACACTTCAAAAATCTGCGTCACTGTTGTCAATTACTGGCGAAAACCATGCCGCTTCAGCACTGTACATACTTTTGAAAATCAATTTTCCCGAAAGCTAATAAAAATGTGATGAAGTATGGAGTAGTTACAGCTTCAAGTTTGAACAGGAGGGCAACATATATGTATGGTTGGGAAGAGCGCGAAAGGAGTGGGACGAATTAATCAATTAGCCAGCTTGCTGCCAATATATATTTCTCCAGTGAAGCTTATGTACGATTAAAACATATGTATTCAGGTGCTAATATTGTTCCTATTGTTCTTGTCCATATAAAACGGTGCAGCAGCGTGCTTATTGGAAATGTCCTTAAAATTCAAGACACCATCAATTTATTACTATAATTTCTTATAGCCCGACTCATTCACTATTATACATTCAGCACACGGCATACAGCGCAGGTTAGGAGCAATATTAATTAAGGGTAAACTATTAGCGCCACTCAGCTTGTGTATTTTAGCGGGCGAGGAAAATCCAATCACCGCTAACGATCGAGACGACGCACTCACGTGAAGCCTATCCCAATTCAATAGGCTTATCAGACTCCAGCCCGGACTTGTTACGGAAGGCATCGCCAATCTACGCACGGAGATAACAAAGCTACTGATCTCCCAGCATTCGAGCGTGCTTCGACGCACAAACACACACTTCCCCAATCCTGGCAGCTAACAAAGGTCAACAATCGCTGCACGAAGAGATGCTTAGGGCGTCGCGACGTAGGGCACTGAAACTGCGGATCGAGTCTCGAGTGGCTTCCCAAGGAACTAAGTGGGTCGGGTTATCTGGGGAGCAACTTTTCTTTTCGTAGTCAACTGAGCGGGTAGAATTAAAGACGGCGAGAGAGGCCGCCGTCTCAGGTGTACCGTAGGAGGGGGTTGAGTAGGAAGACCGGGAAGGAGGCGATACGCAGAGCCAATGGCGAACCAGCCAACAGGGACTCCGGCGCCATTAAGATTAGGCTGTGTAACATCGAGCCTCATTCGAGAGGGACGGGCCTCGTTTATCCAAGAGTTCATTAGGATGCTTCGCGCACCGCCAAAGAAAACTACCTCACCGTTACCTGTGCTGTTTTTGTGCAGAAGTAAGCGGTTACCTTCTCGCAAGCCTGACTTTGGAAACAGATTACCCGCTGTATAAAAGCTTCCTTCTGACCGTGCCCCCCGCCAATAGCCTCGAGGGAGTGGGGTATGTTAGGTACGCGAAACAATGCCAGTATGCTGCCGGATTCTTAATTCGTGGTACGGCATTTCGTCCACGTCAAGTCTATGCATCTATAGTCGTAATCCTGGCCGTTTGCCTGACCAGCCACGCGCCGGAAATCAAACAGGCAGATAGAACGCCTGTTGTTTCTTTGCGTAGGTTACGGTATTCCGCTTACTATTTCGGGTTATGGTTGTACGGTAAGGTTAGGCCTGAGAAGCGTCGTTGGGGGAGTGCCGGTAGATGCAGATAGCAGTAGTTCGTTTGTTTTAGCAAACGGGTAATATGTGCATGTCGGTTGGGAACGGTTTTGGAAAAATAAACGAAACTACGCAACAGCGTTTCCGTCTAAAAGGGGTACTATGTTGGGCTAGTAAAGTGGATGTAAAGTGGATGTGGCGATAAATTCAGTGACATAATAATGGTTTGACAGGCTGGGCAACCTCCTCCTCTCTCTTTGTACGCGCTTGTTGCGTCTTTCCCCGTAAGTGTGCTGTTTATTTTCCGCAACCTGTAATAAAGCGATCAGTTGATAGTCACCGCTTGTGGTGTGTATTTCTGTCTGTCCTTCTTTAAAATGTGCGCTGTTTCTTCCTTTGTAGCTTCCGTCTACGTGTGTCGTCTTGTTTTCTTTTTTCTTGTTTTTTTTTGTTTCACTTTTTAGGACTCCATATTGTCTAACTACATGTTTGTTCCTGATTCATGACTAAAGAAAGACAAACGAAATGTAAATGTTGGAGGTTTGTAAGAGCGATAATTCTAGCTGGTCTAGTCAGTAAATAAAAAAATACGAGATAGAGACAAAACCCCTTAAAAAAACCACGCGCACACCGTAGAATCCACGACTCCCAATCACTGGAACACTAAAGTGGTGGAATGTACGTGATACTAACGCTCCAGGCGCAATAAAATAAAAGTATGGCACTCCGCGCCATTGCATCACGACGTTTCCAAAAATTGCACGTGCATGTCACGGCAGATGAACCGGTATATGGCGGTGAGCCCCGCATGCATTCTTGCGTGCCGAGAAACATTTATGCGCAAGGCGCAGGCTCATTCATTATTCCGAATTAATTCCGGTCTTTCCCGGGACATTCTGGCTAACCTGTGCACGCGCCGACTGAATCCCAAATTTCCGATTGGTACGATTTATGAGAGGCGTTTTAGGAAGGAAAACACAGTTTGTGGCTTTCTTGGTCACCTTCCGAATCAATCAATCAATCAATCAATCAATCAATCAATCAATCAATCAATCAATCAATCAATCAATCAATCAATCAATCAATCAATCAATCAATCAATCAATCAATCAATCAATCAAGCAAGCAAGCAAGCAAGCAAACGACTTTGACGATATCACGGCCCCGTGCACAAGGCAAGCGGCAGCGGCAGCTGGCTGCTAACAAGAGCATGTGCAGTCTTCGTCAAAAATTTGTAGGCCACGGCGAACGTGGCCGGAGCAGGCGCGCGGCCAAGTAGGGTCGCTGCGGTTGCCGCTGTCGGATGGTTGCGCGGCTAAAGGAACTTTCGTTCTTTCCTTGGTAGTGTGGCTGGCGCGATCAAGGCAGCGCGCTGTCAGTTTTTCAGAGCAGACGCTTGGCTTCAGCGCAAGCACATCGCGCCGCTCTCGTCACGAGAGCCCCACAACGAAAGCAAGACCGTAACTTCCCCTCGCCATTTTTAGTTGCGCAAACAGCCGACAGCGGCAACCGCAGCGCCCCTGCTTGGCCACGCGCCTGCTCCGGCCACGGTCGCCGCGGCCTACAAAATTTTCACAAAGATTGTACATCCACCGACACACCCGCTCGAAGTTACTTTAAATGTATATTACCATCCAAGTCTAATGGTAAGTAGATATGCATATGTATAGCAACTAACAGCACCTACTCAAAGCCGCTGCTGAACACAGCGGAAAGCCACGTGCCAAAATTACTAGAGCAACTGAAATGACTTTATGATACAAGAACCCCCTCGCGTGAACACTACGTGGCGACGAGACTTAAAGTGGCTTTCTGAGCACGGCATGCCAGCCAGCAGAGGCACGCTCAGCAGCCAAAACGAGCCAGCCAGTATCCAAGCGACCCGGAAGGTGCGTCGCTGCCGAGACTGCTGTCGAGGGCAGTGCGCTCGCATTAGGAACCCAGTTTTGACGCACTAATAAACCGCCGACTGCATACATATGCTCCCCCCCCGTCTGTTCTGCGCGACGTGTCCTCGTTATCCGCTCCCCCACACGCGTGGCTCCATTGAAGCCCGCCTGCGGCTCCGTAAAAACTTCAAATTAACATGCAACGGCGCGCAGTGCCGCCGTGCACTGCGGGCTTCCTGCCACGACAGAGACCCCCGTTCCGAAGGTGCGCGGTGCGGCGGCCCGCGTTTGAGGCGCATAATTACAGCGCCTCGGGTGCTGTGCCATCCTCTTCCCTCCGCCACCTCAATGTCCGGGTCATCGGTTCTCTCTTTTTCGACTCCTCCACCGCTTCCCTCTTTTTTTGTTGTTGCGTTTGTTCGCGGAATCGGGAAACGCTGCAGAGGACAGCTGGGCTGGGTGAAGGTATCAGAGTTGGTGGAGAGGAGGGGAGCCGTACACAGCGGCTATACAAGCGGCTATCGGCCGAGTGCCGAAGCGAATGTCGCCATGCAAATGAAGCGGAGTTTTACGTTTTCCACTGGGAGTGTTTTTCGAGTGGGGAAACCAAGTTCCTCTCGGTCTCTTCCGCCTGTCGTCGCTCTCTTCGCATTTCAAGTTGTATTTCTGATTCGTCGCGTCCGCGGGATTTCGTCCGCTCTGCCCCTCTTTCGTTTCTCACTTTGCTTCATTGTTATCTAGAGCTCGCTCCATTCGTTTTGAAGATTTCCAAATGCGACACTTTTTTTTTTTTTCACGATGCAATTTTCTCCATTTTCGTCGGCTTTCGCACCCATCATCTCTCCTCACACCAGGTCCTTGGAATTATTTTTTTTCCTGTCACCTCCTACCCACGCTCTCCCCCAAAACTTCTCTCCTCTTCCTCTCCGTCTCTCGTCCCCTCGTTTCCTCGGGGCAATCGATAGGCCTGATCGAAAAGCGGTCCGGATAATGCGTCCCTATCGATCTGCGACACACCTGGATTGCGACGAGCGAGCGTCGCCCCGACGTGCCTTCCTGCCTTCCCGCTTTAGCACCTAGTTACCCTCCTCCCTCTCTTCCTCCTTTCCCCTCCTCCTCTTCTTTCTTCTCCTCCTCGCTTTCCCAGTTACAAGAGCGGCATACGCTACGCGCCTGCGCGCCGATCGAACCGACCTCGTGTCGCCGCTTCGAAAAACGATACTTGTTGGCACGTCCGGAGTGGAAGTATGCCCTCCCAGCACTACTGCAGGTGCTGGTGTGCCCTGCGTGCCTTGTATAGCGCGAGGCGTGTCAAATGGAGGCCGTAAACGATTGGGAGATCGTTTAAAGCGCTCCACAAATAGGGCGCAGTAGCATGAGGCTATTTGCGCAGTGCTCATTCGTCGGGCTGAGCACGTTTAAAAATACTGGGCGATGAAATGAACGAAGACAGTGCGAAGAGCGGGGGAATGCTTACGATCCACATCCTGAGTCTCCAGTCAGTGTCTCATTTAGTGTATGTGGTTTTTTGAACGCGCAGCAGGTAAAAGTGCACGGGCGAAAAGCTTCTGAGGATAACACAAGGTGGTCGGCACACAGGTGAATTCGCAAACAGGTGCATTGATTGCATAGTTGTTTTTACGGCCAATAACGACCCTGTATAGTTACAGCTTTGCCGCTTAACAGCCCGCCGTGCCCGCTGGCCAGCGTATCGGCGTGCCCAGCGTGGCAGCGTACATATAAGAAGTTCGCCCTGTGAGGAACGTTCCATAGATGCGAAGCATATGTGGCTGCTTGTCATATGGGTATCACGCTAAGTTTTCTTGGTATAGAATTGTTGAAGGGACTACACAATGAAAAGACTACAATTACTACACGACTTGATTGATTGTAGGGTTTAACGCGCCGACGCAACGCAGGCGATGAGGCGCGCCGTAGTGGAGGGCTCCGGATTAATTTTGACCACCTGGGGATCTTTATCGTGCGCCGAAATCTCGCACACACGGGCGTTTTTCCTTTTCGCCTCCATCAGAAAAGCGACCGCCGCGGCCAGGAATCGAACCCGCGACCTCGTGCTCAGCAGCGCAACGCCTTAGCCACTGAGCCACCGCGGCGGGTTACTACACGACTTCTAGAGGCAATTACTGTATGAATGAGTGACTGAATAAATTAATGAGGGACTAGCACGACACAATGAGATTGTGGAGGAGGAAGGAAAAAGGGTGGTAAAGCCAATGAATGAATGAATGAATGAATGAATGAATGGATGAATGAATGAATAAATTATGGCTAGAGTTGCGCAAAGAGATTGTGTAGGAGGCGATGGCAAAACAGGGAACTAAAACTACACACCGCCGACCACACTCGACTTGCGTACTCCGCATGTTCTCTTTCACGTCAGCCGCCGCGGCAGCTCAGTGGCTAAGGCGTTTTGCTGCTGAGCGCAAGGATGTGGTTCGACCCCGGCATGGCGGCGTTTCTTTTTTTTTTTTTCATAAAAAGGGAAAGCGAAAACACCCGTGCGTCGAGATTTTGGCGCACCTTCAAGATTCCCATGTCAAAATTATTCCGTAGCCTTCCGCTACGACGCGCCTCATATCCATGGTGTAGCTTCGGCATACAAAGCTCCCAGAACTTTGAATTTAGCTTCCCCTTTCCCCTACGCGTACTTGACGTCATCGCTGACGTGCCTTTTTAGCTAACCGGAGGTCAATCGGTAGAATTAACAACGAAACTCACTGGGTGCCTGGACTACAATGCGAACAAAGTCGTCCGCGCTTACAAAGACCTAAATAACACGCGCACGCTCCAGCCTTCTCACGATGGCACAGAGAAAGAACGCCCATCCAACGCACGCGAGCGTGTGCAATGCAGCCCGCAAGCGAATCCGTTCCGAGGCACGTAGCGTTGACCAACCGTCGACGGAGCGGAAGAAACGGTGGGATTGGATGAAACCGCTTTGTGTGCACCTCCCGTGCGCGTCCTGGACGTACGAGCTGGTGGCTTCACTGTTGACTTCGTTAACGCAAGCGAAAAAAAGAAAAAAAAAAATCCGTGACTTCGTTACGTCGTTTCCTGGACGCCAAGGGCATTTAATTGCCGGAAAGCCTTATCAGCGTTCCCGCACAAATGACTGCACAGCAGTGTGATGTGCCATTTGTAGGGGAAGAGGGAGAGAGGAATGAGGAACGAGAGAGGAAAAAAGAAACGAAGGGAGGCTAACCAGGCGCATAGCCAGTTAGTTACCTTGCACTTGGTAAGTGGTAGCCGGAGGAAAAACAGAAGAAACAAAACGAAAACAGAAACGAAAACAGGAGCAGAGACACGCGCGCACTCATGGATTTTTGTTAGGCACTGTAATCGCTAGAGCAAGACGGTATTGTTTAAGAAACGAAGAAGAGCTTTAATCTCATTCTGTGAAAGCGATGGTAGCGCCCGTTGTGTTAAGATTTCTCCAGCGCGAACGACCAAGCGTCCAATCGGTAGAGAGCGGTTTCAAGTGTACTTCTCTCTATCAAATACTGGGGCAAGGACAGAGCGCACTGTCTAGCGTCTCTTCAGCCCCACGGGCGTCGTGGTGGGCAATCTTGGCTTCCCTGACGACAAGACTGCATAAGCCTCCGTAAAATATATTCCCAATCGGAGTCGGCGGAACAAAGTACACCGGGATAGACACAGCCCAGGCCGGAGACGGCGCTGCAGTAGACGATCCAGGACGTCCAGCCGAGATTTCGCAATGCCAGCTGAATTCTATTGCTTTAGTGTATTCGTGTGTGCGTAGAACTAACCGGCATCGGGGCATCAGCTCTTGATAACTGAAGCAAGGCGCGGTGCGTTCAGTGACGTGGCTTGACCGGGCATCTTCACCAGCCAAATCGTCGTTGATGATTCCACAGTAGTTTTGCAGCCACTGGAACACGAAGTCAAGGCCACACATGATGGCCTGGTGGAATTGCTATAGTCCTTGAACCTCCGACACAAGTTAGTGGAGGGAGCCACGACACCAGGCTACACACAGGCCTTGAAGGGCCACTTTCAAATAAAAAAAAAATAGACCCCCTTCAGGCGTAGGTTGGAATATGCATTAAGGCGTGCCACCAATGGTTAATCGTTCGGTAGTCGGGCAACAAAAAATTGCCTTGTGGCGAACTCTGCTGGTACGACCAGCGCGCCTACCACATATAAATAAATTAGTCTTTTACACGCTGAAGCCACACCTCAGATATGAAGTGCGCTGCAGATGGGCACTACCGATTCCTTTAAACAAGCGGATCATTATATAAGGTGACAGCTTGTCGGCACATGTTTTATTTTATTTTTCATCCTTCAGAAAAAATAAACAGCCTCGATAGTCAGGAATCGAACATGGGACCTCGCACTCAGCAGCGCAAGCAGACCCCTGACCCACTCAGGCGGGTATTCGGCTGCGATAATCTGAAGAACATTGACGCGGCAGTACTTGCTTAGAAGCTACTTGCGCGGACTGGAAATGGTTTACAAAAGAGAGAGACTATAAACATTTGGATTGATCCGACAGGTGCAGTAAACATGTTGACGGTCAAAGCTTAGGTAGTCATTATTTTTACTACTCGCATGAAGACAAAATATTTGTAGTCTTTTTAGAACGGCAATAATGATGATCATTTCTTTTATTAGGAATAAATGTGATTTTCAATTAGTCATGTTGATGTTTTTTTGTAGAGACAATGCACGCTACTTAAACAGACCCTTCACGCCCGGTGCCCCTTTATTACAGCACGGGAATCACCTGCCAATTGCTCTTAAATGGCTATTTTATTTTCAGTCTTTAACGGAAAGGAAAAACGAATAATCCGGATGCTCGCTTGCTGAGGCCGCAGCTGTGTTTCTCGTGCTCAGCATATCGCGCGCTCTAAAGCTTGACTTTGGGCTAGTTGGGTACACATGATACCTTAGGAAACAGCGCGAAAAACTCGGGCAGAGAGAGGGCCAACACACACTAGCGCTGACGAGCAACTGGTCAAATTTTATTAGAGTTGGCAATAAATATAAGACTGAAACAACGCAACCACACGCCAGTATGAGAAAGAAAACCGAGATAAACAAAGAGCTTAAAAAGCGGTGTCGACTCTAAAAGGCGATAAAACACCCAGAACCTTTTTTTTTTTATCCCGCCAGACACTCAATCTCCCGCTTAAAGGGTGCCACGGAAGGCGAACTCACGCATCCCTCCCCCTTAATGCTAATGACTGAAGCCTCAAAGATTTCGCGGGATCGGGCGTCACGATGCCGTTTTAAGGTGCGGGTTTCGTTGAGCATGGGATATCAATTTTTGCTTTTTGCAATTCTTGCAGTGTAAGGCAAGATTGCTTCCTGTACCTGTGCGCATGTTATTTGCGTGCTCACGAAGACGGTCGTTAACGCACCTGCCACTCTGGCCCCCATGGACCCGCGCGCACAAAAGTACGATCTCGTACACTATACAGTCCATGCATTCAAAATATTGTTTTTCATGCTTTTTCCCACATGTAGCCCTGGGACCCTTTCCATCATTGACCGTTGCGCCCAAGGTGGCTAGTTTGTTAGGCGCTGAAAAAATTGTCCGCATTCCTGCCTTGCCGCCTATCTTCTTCAGGGGGTGTGAAACACCGTGTACGTAGGAAATAACATTGAGGTGGGCGCTGGCAAGAGAAGAAACAGCGCATATCGCGAGCTGTTGCTCCTTTTAACCATAAACTTTTACGGGCGCCTTTAAAAAAAAATCATTAGGGTGGCAAAGCACGCAAGTTAAGATTTGCGGGGACTGCGCACCACTTATCTGAAGCTCCAAAATAAATTCCTTCAACCACTTCCAGGTTTCCAAACAACCGGCCATTTCTCTATATAAGCTAGCTCCTCACTTCAAGAACACTTCAGACGGTGAATGCATCCGAGTATTCTGATCGAAGAAAGAAAACAGAGACAGTCAATCCACCATTTCTGGCTCCACTAAAAGTACTTCATTTTTTATGCTTGAGCTTTCTTCTCCGAGAAAGCTGCGTATGCTGTTGGAGAAAGCTTAAAGCACTTTTTTTGTGCGCAAGAACTCTGGACGCAATAGCAAAGAGTATCGGAGTAACAACAAAACCAGAGCGGCTACACACTGCATTGTGGGGTGCGAGACGTCACTACGGAATCTCGTGCTCCCTGATTAATAGAAAGTCGATGAAATGAAACGACCACCTACATACAAATACACTTAAACCTGGATATAACGACGTTGAAAAAAATCTAAATTGTTCGCTACATGCAGGTTTTGAGTTAAGGCTCGCGTGAATGAAGCAGGAATGAAACAAAAATGCTAGACATCACTGCCGATTATTTCACCCTTTAAGGATTCATTTCACCGTGATAAACGCCGTTATTTGCTCCGGCTGCTTTCCTTCGGGCTTAGTCACTATACGGCACTCCGAAAAAGCAAGGGCACTCACCCCCGTATTCACAAACGCAACTCAAGTATCATTTTTGCCTTTTGACGATTTTGGGAACCTTAGCGCGTTTGGAGAACCAAACTTGCGCCGAAAGTGCGTCTTTTCCGCACTCATAATTGTGGAGAGGGTGCTAGCTAAGAGAATGTCCCGGGCGGAGACGGCATTTAAAATTACGAGCTTGTTTTGCAAAGAGAAAAACTCCTCGTTTTCTGGGAGCAGAACTCATCACTGACGAACCGACTTCACAGATAGCAGTAGAGGCGCGCAAATACACGCCGACATCTAGTCCTATAGCATCTAATCGACACTGTACTTTCATGTGGAAGCGCACGGTAGGTTGCGGTGCGGCTGAAGTTCGCTAAAAATCCAGCCAATTTTTCATGATGATGATGATGATTGGGTTTTTATGGCGCAGGCCAGCCAATTTTTCAGAAAAAGCCCAAAAAGAATGACTTGTCAGCGTTATTCGTTAAACCAAGGTTAACCGTCGCAATGCCTTCATTAAATACAGGTCGGAAACACACGGGCTTCCATGGGGGTGACAATGGGGAATTGAAAAACTTCGTTAAATCCTGGAATTCGTTACAGAGAGCTCCGTTACATCCAGTTTTGACTGTACTACGATCCCCACAGTCAATCAAGAATGCTTCCGGTGGTATAAGTACGGCAACTTGACGATCACACGGGGTAGGTACTCACAAGCGTTGGAGAAGCGAGCCTCCGAATGACTAGACGAGACATCAAGGCAGTCTGGTGGCTAAACCTGGAAAAGAGTGCAGTGAATAAGCGTTACGAATCTAGTTCCAACACTGATTGTAAAGTACAGATCACCAACTCGGTTTTGCTGACGTTTTTATACTGTACATTTTCAACCGCGCGGTATTTTTAACTCATCAGTGGCAAGGATCAAGCATTACTCGTCCTTTTTTTCTCGCATATTGAAATAAGGGGGTGCCCTACTCGATAAATGCTACAGCGCGACTCGGGCAAGAAAGATTTGTAGGCGGTCAGCAGCCACCCAACGTTCTCCGTGTAACCTGATTCTATTAGAATTTAAGCAGTCATATTGCATGTAGAGTTAGTTAAAGAACATCACCGGCCAGTCAACCTACTATAGCTATTCTGCTTCAACGCTAGGCTTACCGAAATTCCAGTCTTACCTCGACATTTAGCATGGCTAGTTATTCGTGCGTTCATATATGCACACAGCTTTTCCCATAACGTCCGGTTGCAAGCTGCATCGGCAAAGTGAATACTCAAAGTACATTTGGCGTGGCAGGAATGAAAAAAAGTATGGAGCTCCGAAAGTTTTGCAGAGTGGAATAGTTGTTAGGAAACTCTTCAACGGGACAAAAAAAAAGAGAATACAAACCCCCACGTTTCCGTTTTTTGCACTGTTAGCCCGAATAAGCACACATGAATGCGTCGCCAGGGGTGATACCCAGAAAATGTTTCAGCTGGTAACTGCACAGAAAGACGAATGGATGATACAGAATGTAGTAAAAGGACCCAAAAAGATATGCACAGAGAGGCGGAAGGTTCAACGCAGTGCGCCATTCGGCCAACCTCTCCGGCAGCCAGGAGAAAGAACTCCGGCCGAGTATAGGTTTAGGAATAAGAGATGCCAGCGAGCGGTGAATACCACCGGGTGCACCTGCCGCCGGTGGGCGTCGCACTCGGTGAAAGGATTCTGGGGTCCGCCTTTCGTTGAAAGGCGGCTCGTTTATTTCTGTGGTTGCACCAGCGATGCGACCCAATAAGATGGGAACCGAGTTGAACGGATGATTCTGTTTTCTTGCCTCACGCTTTCCTTATAGCTTGACGATGACGGCACGGATCGCGAGCATAAAGATATTTTTCCGCTGTGATTAAAAGGAGGAAGACTAGGGTGAGAAGAGGGTTTAGTGATGCAAGAGGGATGAACTTGTTGCGATGCTCGTTACTACGTGGAAGATACGAATTTGTCGAAGTAGGGAGACCTCGTTTCGCCAGGGGCAACCGTCACCCAGGCCGCGATCGAGCGTCTCATCCTGCATTTCACCTGGGTACAGATCCCACACATGGGACGTCGTAAAAGTACTCGTTCTATTCCCGCTTTTTTATAGTGCGCAAAGAAAAGTAAATCTGCGTGGGCATGGGTGTATTCACACCCAAATAGATATTAGACCAAGTGAAGTTGTCGAAGTGACCAACTGACTGTGAACCATTTAACCAGCGAAAAAAGACAGGGACCTAGAGACAAGTAAAAAAGACAATCGCTAGATTGTCCTGTTTATTTTTTTTTTTCGGTCCCTGTCTTTTTTTTTCTGGTAAAATGTTTGTAAGTCAACACCAACTAGCCCAACTTCCAGTCCTGACCAACTGACAACTAGAGCCTCAGCTTTACGGGAGCTGAAAGGCATGGCATATCTACCTGCTCTTGCAAAAGTCCACTCTCGGTTTGGCTTGCTCGCCTCCTTACATCGCTGTTACAGCAACGAGCTAGGCGCTATTTATTTGCGTCCTGTTGAAATAAAACAATGTTTTCCGAAACTAAGAAGTTGTGCGGCACTGCGTTAGATGAGCGAGGTACAAGGAGAATACCAAAGGTGCAAACATTCCGTAGCTAGCTGATTTTTTTCGACGATCGTCGTTTGAATGCAAGCCCCTTACTAATCTGTAATTGTGGTGCAGCGTGCAATAAAGTTATCTCGCAGGCCGATAAAACGCGCGTATCGGCATGAAATAAGAGCTTTTGTATGTCTTTTTCCGGCAGGCTCGGCTGCCATAAAACACCATTGTATCTATTCCATGGCATACAAAACACGCAGCTTTATAAATGAGGTTACGCTTGGTTGGTAGACCTGGTTACTTGTTCAACCATTTCGATTTATGGACGTGCACTTTCTTACCGCGACCGACAGCAAGGTTGCGTGTTGCATATGCTAACCCCTGTCACGGCAGCTCGCGTGAGCCCTTTCAAATTCAGCATATCAAGCCCCGCGATTCCAAGGAGGCTTGGTTTACGACCAAGTTGTGATTCATGACCGAACTTTTCCCTTTACTGAAGGCTTCTGGGCGTATCTCAAGAGTCTTTCGGATTGCGGACACCAACACGAAGCTTCTGACAGCGTGCAGGCATCGGATCGATCTTGAAGTTTCAAATATTTGTTTGTAGCCACAACAACAGCGGCACTGAGGTAATTACTTGCGTGATAGTGTATTCGAAGCCTTACTGGTTTGCTTTTCAACGGGCGAACACTATGCAGTATGGAACAACTTAGACTTCAGCTACAGCACAGCCACCTTGGTAGAAATACTATAATTTCTCCCTTTTCCAGGCTATTTACGTCGTCTGGATTGTTTCTGTTGACGTTTTGATTGCCCAGGTGCGAGGTAAATTGGCCTAGATAGTGTTAACTGTAGATGGTTCAGCAATTATTTGAAAATCACGCGTTTTCGCAATCGGTGTGTTACCAACAAGCAGTTGAGGTCAGCTACGGACACCATCCTTAATATTTATCCTCGATAGAAACTAGGCGGAAACAATGTGAGTGAATCTTACACTGTAAATTATAGAAAAGACACGGGCATTTTATTTTATTTCTGGCTTAAAAACTGAAGGATACTCCCACTAACGTGTAAGACTTGAAGGTAGTGAAGCTCTACGCAACCTTCACAACCATCACGACGGTTTAAGTCTACGACTGCAGCCGATATACTTATTCGCTGTCGAAACTACCTTTACTTCAACTTTGTTGCTATAAGGGTGAGCTTCGTTCATGTATTTGAAGTAACAATCATTGGACATCACCTTGGACGTCACTGTACATCTCGCTATGACGTGTCCTTCTCGTTCCGAGCAAGTGTTACCATGAAACCGGCAAACACTGGAGTTTTTTTTTGTTGTTGTTGTTGTTGGTGGTGAATCTTAGCCAATTTCTTTAAGTGGGTGTGCTTTGCTTGACAAACGTGCGCCGGGGACGCTCGGCGGTCATCGCGGGGAACGCACACACAAGCGCTAGGCATTTTCCTGGTTTTGTTAACTGCCCGGCGGTCGCGGCGAGGCGCGCCCGCACGTGCGCGCGCTAGGCAATTTCTTGGCATTTTTAACTGCGGACACGCAAAACTACGATTAGCTAAACAGCTTCGCTGTTAAAACTACCCCGCACCGATTTGCCAGCTTCGGAGGCGTAAAAGAGCCACTTGCACAGGAAGAATGAGGACACCGAAAAACGACACTCTGGACCTCGAACTTCAATCACAGGAGGGAAAACCGGCCAAGATGTTCCAGTATAAACAAGCCAAGTACAACGTAGACAAGGAGCGTCGGGGCCGGCTTTCATCCCGGGGAACTTCCACATCTGCTCGTTCAGCCCTCAAAGGCCAGAAGATAAAAAAAAAAAAAGAAAAGAAAGAGCGAGATGCTAAGACAATACAGAGGCTCTCAGAGGACGAGTATGTGAAAGGAGAGCATAGACAGGCAGCTGGGGAAGGGCGCAAAGCGAGAAGGAACCCAGATGGACGGGAACCGAATATTTTCTCTCGAGTTCTACTCGCTTACTTTTCTTCTCTCTACCGCTCGTTTTGTCGCGACGGTGGTGACACACGTCCGAAGCAGGGATACAGGCGGTAATCAGCGCGGACAACCCCGGTGTCGAGAAGAAGACGGCTCCGCTCCAACCTGGAGAGAGAGGCCCCAGGATTCCACCCTCCGGCCGTACTCGCACAACGCCAGCGGCGCGTGGCGCAATACAGGGCCAGAACCGCGACACGGTGCCACACCCCGAGCTCGGCCCCCCGTTTATTTGTTTTTCCCGCCTGGCTCGTCGTCCTGCTTGTCGCGCGTTGCTGGGCAGCATTACCGCTTCCACGTGTCTTCCCGAGTGCGGGGAAGCATACCGGACTTCCCCCCTGCGCCCAGTGAGCCGAACGACGAGACGGCTTCCCTCGTACACCTCCCGTGGACCGAAGAGAGAAATGATTCTCCATCTTTCTCAAACACCCGCACACACAAACAAGCAACACGCGAGCACGCCGCATCGCAGGAAACGGTCGTTAGTATAGCCGCTCTTGATCTTCTCCTACAGCTCGTTTCCGATGGGAGCGCCCTCTTTCCCCCGAGGTGGTCGGAGTGTACGGCCTTGGCCCGCGCTTGTCGGAGGTGCCCGGGACATCGGCGAAACCGAACCGGCGCTCTGAATGCTCGGGTGGCCCCTAATGCTCCTCCCCCCTGCTCGGTGGCTGCGGCAGTCTTCACCGCCAGATGGGCCGGGCCGCACGCTCCTCTTGCTGCTGCTGCCGCTGCTGTTGTTGGCCTCGTGGCTGTCACCGGCAGCGGTTGCTTCCGTCTTCGTCCCGCACAACGCCCAGTCCGTCGCTCCTTCGGCCAGTATCTTCCTCGCCAAACGATTGCGAACTGCCCCGTCCTTCTCCTGGGGAGAGATGCCAGGAGGCGACAAGCCTCTTTTTTCTTTTCTAGTCTTGTATCTATTTATTTTTTTGTTGCGCAGACGCGGAGCAGCAGATGTGGTGCTGCTGATAGGCCGACCGTTTAGTCTAGTTTTATCGCTTCGGCTGCCGTGTTTTTAATGCGAAATCATTAGTTGACCCTTTGGGTCGAAACGGTCGTCGGCCTCGTAACCAGGAGATGGCAGGCTAAATGGCTGACGGCACAATGAAAACGCAAGTAATTGGGCTGCAAATAAAGGTCCATCTGGCAATCGAAGAAAGGAAATCTGCGTCTATTTTGCAATCGACCCCAGGGCCTCCTAACTGAGAAACGAGCGCACATCCCCAACGCCCCTACGTCTTGAAAGCTCTAGCTGACTAAAAATGAACATAAGGGATGTGTTGGGTCCTTCGACTTAAAATCGTATTTTAGAGACATGTACCCAGACCTACATAATTTGAGCATGATAAATAGAAAAGTACTAATTAGGGCAGCAGCAAAGTGCGTTCTCCCATATTTTTCTTGTTTTTCGATACGAACCTGTTCCGACAGATGGCGAGCCAGCAGTGCGAACGCAAGTTCGTGCCGGCCTGGCGTTTTTGTAGCGTAAGCTACACTGGCCGAGGTTGAGCAGTTTCGCGTGGACCTTGAAGGGCTGTTGTGAGAAAGCGCGAGGAGCATTGGCTTGAATTAGATTGGCTTGGATTGGATTTGGATTGGATTAAATTGGATTGTATTGGATTTCAATCAAATTTGAGTACGGATGTGCAGAGAATTTGGTCTGCACATTCGCCGGTCTGCGCATTCCGGAGTGACGTCATAGCGGCGGCAGACGCACAGGCGCCGTCTTGTGCCCAGCTGTGCGCCTCCGTTGCGGGGTAGCCAAGTCTGACGCTGCAACGGAGCCGCTTGATAGCCGTCTCGCGTGGGTCTTGGAGAGCCGTGCTGCGCATGCACGAGGAACAGTGACCGGACTGGACTGGACCGGGCTGGACTGTATTGGACTGGACCAGACTGGACTGGAGTGGACTGGATTGGATTGGATTGGATTGGAAGACGTTTTAGCAGCAGTAAGCATGATAATAAGCTAATCCTAGACAACCAGGAAACCTCAGAATAACCAGCTGAACCTTATCTCACGCTACGTATATCCTGGCATAGCCGAGCTAATCCACTGCAATTTTTTTAGTGACGTCACGCTTGGATCGTTCACGGCGTCAACTGGTATCTGCAGCTTGACGTACGATGAGTTTGGCGTTGTTTTGCCCTTCGTAGCGGCAACCGTTACGGATACGCAAAGTAAAGTTAGGTTGCGCGGGTATTCGCATAGGCAGGTTGACTATGCACCAAAATAGCTGCTGCATAGGCAACTCTTACCGAAACAATATTTGGCTAACAAGAGCGATTGGCCAACACTTTCAGTCAGGATACCATGAAGAAGGAAAACATTCATGGAATCTTGCACTCCAGCGCACGACTTGAATGGCGAAGCTTTTGTAGGTGAGCGTTGCCGGACACATAGTTTAGTTTAAGTACAATTGTTTATTTGCATAGTCTCGGTGCTAATAATCGTCGTCATATGCCTCGAAGAGGTCGTCGTTTTCTTCGCGACGAGGGGTGAATGCAAAGTCATCCTCGGCATTGTAGACTTGCACCAGCTTTTCGTCATCGACTCGAGGCAGCGGTGGCGGGATCTTCAAGTCATCTCGGGAAGGAGTGGCGCACTTGTAGCCATGTCTCCAATTATCCATAATGGCTTCTAGAGAATGCGGCGGCCGCGGTGACTTCTCTTAAGTAGGGTGTCTTCTAGACGATGCCGGGCGCGAGGGCTCTTTTACGGTACAGAGCGCATGCGCACGACGACACGAGGACGAACGAACGAGCGGCGTACAGTATGACGTGTCTTTCTCGTTCCGAGCAAGTTTTGCCACGATTACGGCAAACGGTGGAGTTTTTCTTTTATGTTTTTTTTTAAATCTTGGCCAATCCCCCTAACTGGGTGTGTGCTCAGGGAGTTTTTCGCAACGCGGCAATTACGACCAGTGACAACAGCTTCGCTGTTAAGAGATACAAGTAGAAAAAGGTGATTGGGTTAATGAGTGAACACGTTCGGCAATATCACACCAATGCTTTCGTATTCATGGTATCAAAGAGTGCTCAAGTGTCCTCGTAATCTTCTCATTTGTTTTTACGCTGTGTAATGCATAACCTAGACGCATATATATACCCTGCAGTGCAGGGGTTACAACTAATTCTACATTACATTTTCCGGAAAAATTATGTCCCGTGGCATGCACATAGGCGTGTAATTTAAATTCTGACGTGAAGTACAACATCCAAGTATTTGTAACCCTGTACTGTCAGTTGCGGAGAAGTTTTTTTTTTAATAATCTGTATGCTGCAGATGGCAGACGGCTGGAATTGTCCCCTTTTCCAGTCACACCTAACGCGGGATTATTCTGAATTTTGTGCATACAAAAGCGATTGTACAGCGAAGAAAGGAAGTAGGCATATAGGAGAAGAAACTTTCCGCCCTGATCCGCACCGCTGAAAGAAACGCTGAGCACGCATAATTTTGCCACTTGGTTTGGAAATATTTCGTTTCTCTGGAAGCACTTACAAATATTGCCCGCTCCGTGCCAGCTATCTCGCACGACCCGAAAAACAGAACAGAAAACGCGTCAGAAAATCTCATAGATGTGGAGCACATTGTCATCCCCGAAGACAATGCCTTATTTAATTATTTCTCTCGCAGCGGTCCCTCGAGCGTTTTCATCGCATAAAGCGCTCTATCTCACAATTTTGAGCCCAAAAAGAAATAAAAGTAAAATTACTAAAAGTATTTCACGACGTTCTGAACAATGTCATCTATGCTGTGCTCACAGCACTTCTGTATACCATTTTCACAATGCACGGTTTCAAGCTATCCTTCGGATTTGCATGTAGGTTCCACCCTAATTGCTGGGCCGGTCGCCTCCATCTTCTCCAGGATAATTTCAGCGTTGCTAAACGACGAAGTAGGATAATTCGGGAAATAATAATTTGCGATGAAACATCGTGTAACAATCGATAGATTAAAAGATGAATTAATTCCGCGTTGAGCGGGTTCAGCATCATTTTATTGTAGACGGTTGGTAGAAAAAGCGCGACGTTGGTTCGAAATGGTTTCAGAGGCGAAGCTGGAACTTGAAATGACGATCACCCAGCAAAAAACAAAACAAAAAAATACTTGCCCTTTTAAGTCATGCTGCAAATACCAGTTAATGTTCCTTGGGGTTGCGACAAATGCTGAGAAGTTTAACAGAACTTTCCATCACCGCCCTTATTTTCTGCATCGACTTCAATTCATACCTTTGTCAAAAACAAAGAAAAAAAAAACGGACAAGGCGGCCTGGTAAATTTCTGTCCCTTTTGGCTATATTCAGTCCCTCCGGGAGGTGTTTAGTCGATTATAAGATAATTAAAAATGAAAATCGTATAATTACCACGTTAAGCTCAGTCGGTAACAACTTAGAAGCGTGTGGAAACATCAAACCGCTGTTGGAGGCCATCCAACCATAAAATACTGGTACATTTATTGTTAAAACAAGGCGGAAAGTTTTCTGACTGAGCATTTTCTTTCTAAATAAGTAGCATTTTCTTGTATCGTCCCGCTGACCCCACCTGCCCAAAGCTTGTCTTTCTTTCCCTCACTGCAAACGTGGAATGTTTCCCCTATACTCGGTGACAACTTAAGAACGGCACCGGAAGTTGCCGCTGTGCCTTATCACCGTAGCCGGATGTTTCTCCGCGCGGAGCAAGTAGGGCGTTACTGGGAATATTTTGAACATGGCATGAGCCGTTCCCGTGATTTTTTGGACTCAATATGCTTATAAACGACTCCAGTGACGACAAACAAACTGCGTGAGACAAGGCAGACGATATCACGCATTCATAGCAAACCCCTTTTAAAACGCGCGCGCACTGACGTCACGGGTCCGGCGCTTTGTCGGAGTGATACACTACATGAGGTGGTGCCGTTCTTGAGTTGTAACGTTGTGATGACCAGTTCCCTGATAGCGCATGCGCGGAATGTGCGCCATTTGGCGTCGCAAGCGGTCGCGCGCCGGCAACGGCGAACGCGCACGGAGAGCCGTCGCTGTTGTCAAGCTACTGCAACAAGCTGCCGTAATTCAGCAACCCGTTATCAGTAGCGCAAAGCATACGACAGAGATAAGGGGAGTGATAGAGCATACGAAAGCTTGCCGCAAATGCACGCATGCGGCCTGAACGATATACACTCGGAGCATCATTTCCGGTTCACTTCCTGTTACTTTGCCTGAGTAGTTTACGCATGCTATTAAAATTACCGTGCCACCCCTTGCACAGAGGGCAACACACTTGTCTATAACACCGGTTTCGTACTGATAGCCTTATCTTCCCTAGGCCGAAAAGCATTTGAAGAAAACTATTGTGTCATTCTGAAGTCTTAACCATATATTTTGACCTCAACGTTTTTTTGTGAGAAGTTTGAGTCCGCAGTCTTGCGAGGTAACTAGTTGAAGTTGAACTCGGTGTTATAGACACGGGTGTTGCGCACCGTACTTGCCTTCCCGAGAGCTGCTCATGGGAGACGAGTATGACAATTAAGATATGGGTTCTCTCGTGTTGGGCAGAACCGTCTTGAAAATGTATTAACAATTTCGCAAGTTTCACTTTCCAAATAGCTTACCACTGCGCCTTTGTATAGGCTTGTTTACTTCAATACGTGGCTTCAGCAAAGCGTTGTGCGGAACATTAGTTGCAAGACAGGTGATTCGCACGCTGCGATACAACAAAAGCGAAAGAGGAAAATATAAGATAGGGACAAATTAGTGATGGTGCCGTGTAGGGCAGGCGAACTCAATGCCTCGTTCGAGAAAGAAAAACTGCACGCCAGCGTAGGAGGATTTATGGCCATTAGCGCAAAAACCACAAAAGCGGCCAAATGAAGGTGGAAGGTGGAAGACAACTTGACAAGGCCAAGAGTGAGCAAGAAGCCCGCAGGCCTTGTTAAGCAAGCGACGTTACCAAAGTGAGAAAAAGAGAAAGAAAGGAAGGCAGATAACGCCGAGGGGCGTCAAGCGATTACAAAAACGAAAAAGAAAATCCTTTGTGCGCTGTTTCAAAACAAAAGAAGACAAAATCCACCATCCCCGCTCGTTCACAAGTGCGGTATTTAAAACTACAATGTAACTCTACAGAACAAAAAAGGAAATAAATCAGAGAACAAAAAATAATAAACAACACGTGAACACAAAATCGAGCTGTCTCGCTTGAGAGAGTTCCCTATTGTTCTTTCCACTGCTGTAAACGCAAAAGTTTCTTCCGCGCTTCACTTGCACCTCCTCCTGTGCCTTTCTTCAAACTTTTTTCGCCCGTGTTTTACTGGAGGCGTTGCGCGACGATACAGCGTGCCGCGCCAGCACGCTTCGTTGAGATCAAGTAGTCGCTTGCGAGTCCCGCCTCCACATTTTACATTCCCACACTTTTTTGACGGGTGATTCAACGCCGAAACTTGGATACCCGGCTGCGTAGACAATGCGAGCTCGTCAATAAGCGCTCCAGCACGGGAGCCCTTCCCTCGCGCGTTCTACCTGTAAAGCTGTCACGTGTATCAGACAGGAATTGTGTCAGACTTTGCCGTTTTGCTGGGAGCACGCGCTCTTGACGCGACTGTTTTTCGTACGGGAAAGTATCCTTCATGGGACCGATGACGTCCTGTTAAGAAACTAATGCATTTCCCCGTAGACCGGTTGGTCGACCGAAAAGCTCTGACAAGATCTCTGGACACGCGGCCGGCGCCTGCGTGAAACCGTTCTTCGATTATGTCAAAACGATTACTCGAAAATTGCGAACGGTTCTCGATAAGACAATACAAGCGTCGATGACGAAGAAGGAATGCGTATGCAGATGTAGAGCATGCAGATGTAACTCCGACGTATACAGATACGTCGTATGCTGATGTAACTCCGACAAATAGTAGTATTCTCAAAATCTCAAAAAATAGCAGATTACTCGCTTCGCTATCATCAACATCATTAGCATATTTGCGCCTAATGGATGACGTATGCCACTCCTATTAATTAAGATGTTCCAGCCGATCGTTTTCCTGTGAGAGAGCATTGTTTGTGCCCTAGGGAGCCTTTCCAGTGTTGCTGTACCTATGCAGTGTAGCGTCACTTGGCATCCGAGAATGCTATGTTTAATCGAAAAAGCCAGTAGTCCACACGCGGGGATACAGAGTTGGGTGACAGGAACCCCGCACACATGCACAAATTATGCAGCATTTAAATAGCAGCGCTTTCTAATTTCGTATTTCTGGACTTGGTCCGTATCGTAGTTTGCATACTTGGCTTTCTTGATCCTTGGCTGCGTTTTACCGACCAATATAGAACACCACAGGCAGCCTGTAGCCGTTAGAAGTAGACGCTTGGAAGAAAATTTACAACTTCCCAGGAAGAAAGTTACAGGAGTAGGATCAGTACTTTTTATTCGAAAAAAGGGGAACCCATGATCCAAGTCGGGCGAATTGTGAAGAAGCAAGTAAGTTTGTTAGCCTCGATGCGATGCATTATGCTCATAAAAAGTGAATCCAAGTAAGATTGCCATTCGAAACGGGTAGAACCATAACATTTGTCTTGGAAGACGGCTCAAAGGGGATGTTATAA
The DNA here is from genome assembly GCF_048455015.1 of Haemaphysalis longicornis. Lineage (NCBI taxonomy): Eukaryota > Metazoa > Arthropoda > Arachnida > Ixodida > Ixodidae > Haemaphysalis > Haemaphysalis longicornis. The sequence goes on from NW_027526460.1 coordinate 48,213,115, forward strand.
GTACCCGACCCAGAGCGGTAGCGAATAAAATCCGAATTGACGTGAGGCTTCACTAGCAGAACTAAAACGCCTTCTAGGGCAGAAAAAAAAAAGCTACAACGGAGTGAAACCCCGTTGCCGACCGTGCGTAGGTCGCAAACATCGAGAGCAAACAATTTTATGCGGCTCGAAGGTCGGACCAGCGGGGAAGAATGAGGAAAGGGGAATGGGGGCTAGCACTGACACGAGATCGGGACGAGCACCGTGGTCGTCGAAGAAGGGGCCCACACACGCTTTCACGATTCGGCAAGCACAGCGGAGAAGCGACCACGCGCTCTCCGCGACACTGGGAGCTGCTGATTCGCTGCATGCCTAATGAAGCGGACGGTCAAGCGACCCGTACTTGGGCACCGCGCATGGCTTGGGCGTTTGCTGCCCCCAGAAGCTTAGGCCTCGAGGCAAGGGACAGCCGTATGGTGCTTCGGGATCTGTCCGCCCCAGCTCCTCCTTTTACACGTATAGTCGCCGTGTTAGTTCTCAAGCAGCGCCGTTATAGGCCGTGCGCCCTCGCGAAGGCGCCCCCGGCATCTCTCACGCTGCCGGACGATCGTCGTGGTCTTTCTCCCGCAAATAGTGGCGGCGCACGCGGCTACAAAGAAGGAGGAAGCGTCGGCCTTGCGTGAGCATGTCCGGCTCAGGTTTTTACGACGGGCCGTATTCGCAGGACAGTGACCAGAAACGGCGTAAAACGGCGAAACCGAGGCGATCTTGTGTATAACGCGCGCTTTAGGGATGTCTGCCAGCAAGTGCGGTAAGCGGGGGATAGTCGCACGGGGAAGCGATCCGCGTTTAAATGCGGCCTGCAATAATGCGTCTCTCTTTTTCTCGCTTTATCCTCTGATTCGCGGGCACCGGGACAGCTTGCATAACTGCAGTCGTTCCTGTTCAACTTCCCTACGTTCACTTCTCTCTCCACTCTTTCTCTCTTCATTATCTCTCCCCTTTCTTTCCCTATGCGCTCTCTTAATCGATCGCTCTGCTCCCTTTACTATCTGCCCTCACCTGTCTGTCTGTCTGTCTGTCTGTCTGTCTGTCTGTCTGTCTGTCTGTCTGTCTGTCTGTCTGTCTGTCTGTCTGTCTGTCTTGCCAAAAGGCGGAACAATTAAAACAAAGCATGCCCGCTGTACGCTGCTACTTAAGCAACTGCGTAATTACTTCGTCAACGTTGCATAACATTTTGTTACCTATGTCGTTGACGTTTCGTGACTAACACGCACTTCGTATCTGAGGGAAGCAAAACGGCTGTGCAAAAATCGAAAGATTGTTACAGACAAGAGCTCACTAATACATGGTGTCGGCTGAATGGTAATCTTTTCAAAAGCGTACCAGGATATTTTGAAATAGACATGGGCTTGGAAGCTAAAACCTGCATACATACATACATACATACATACATACATACATACATACATATATACATACATACATACATACATACATACATATGTAGGTCTGAGGCCGCTACCTTCTCCAAAGTATTATTTCTATCTGGTGACCATCTTCAAAGCCCTCTCGTTCCCTACATACATACATACATACATACATACATACATACATACATACATACATACATACATACATACATACATACATACATACATACATACATACATACATACATATAAAGGCGTGGGTTCGGTTCCCACTCTGGGCGCGTGTTTTTCTTTCTTTGTAATTAATAAAAAAATAATGTAACGTCACTAACGGTGAAAAATAGTCTAACCATTCCCCTATGCCTTCTTTGGCGTTGTAGACTACCGGCATCTCTTTCTACATACATACATACATACATACATACATACATACATACATACATACATACATACATACATACATACATACATACATACATACATACATACATACATACATACATACATACATACATACATACATACATACATACATACATACATACATACATACATACATACATACAAACGAGCAAAAGTATTTCATAAAGCTTGCTCTAGTAAAACCTATATTTCGTACAAATAAGGGCGTTCCATTCGCCCGATTTCGTGCCGCGTTCCTCCGTGAAATACTCGACAGAAACGCGTTATTTTTTATCCAACTTGAAACCAACGATTTTCTGAATAATTTTCCAATAACATACGCGCAAAACGTAACCCTGTTAGAATATTCCGACAGCCGGTCGTTCACCGGACAACCATTACATGACCTCCGCGCCCTGCAGGCGTTTCACAAGCGAGGGATTGCGATACTTCCACCATACGCGATGGAGACAAATCACGACTCATCTAAAGCATGCCCCGACGCTGAAAGGGCGACGCTCGTGCGATCCCCAATTTCCAAGCGAACCTTGCATGATTTGTTATTGCAGCGCCACCTTTTTGATGAAAACGTTCTTGAAGCACTTTTCTTCTGCTTCCACCCTCACGAGACCAGACGGATTGCTGTCCCCTAGACTCATTCATGAATCATTTGAGGAAGGGGTCGGTGTAACATTAAAGAAATCACGCTGTAGCGGTCTCTTGAAAGTCTGGTGCTTCGGAGACGAAGGCCTGTGTCAGGCGTCGGATGGGGCGCGTCGTCATGATTGCGACAACCGGTGGTTCCATAGCGTGTTAAGGTGAGAATTAAAAAAAGCATGGTTTGCGAATATGGTGACGAAGATATATTCGGGCCCGTAAGCATTGAAATGTCCTTTGAGGGGTGGTAACTGCAGAGCGCTGTGGGTAGGTTGAAAATTGCGTCACAGTTTCGTAGTACCAAAAATTTCGCTTCATATCAAAACAGATAAAGTTGTTAGGCCTATCCAAAGATAAGAAAGCGCTATATTTCCCAACAAACGCAAAAAAAAAGGAATATTGGTGTCTACACAAACAAGATACACGCATGAGTGCTTTCTTTGGTTTTAACCGGTGGTGTGAACAATTTTCAATACCGCAAGTTTTCCGTTCTGTTGCATATCAAGACGCCTCATATGCAAGTGGACTTAGATACTACGTGTGTACGTAAAACACGCTGTTTTATGGGAATTTGAGAAGGAAAAAAATGAATTTCAGTCGTATAACTTATTCGACCTCGCAGAATGTTTTCATTTTTCTTTTATTTGTGGGGGAGAGGGAGCTCAAAGTGGATAATTTTGTATCAGCTGATTTTTTATGAGTGTAACGCAGAGCTGACGACATTCTGAATGGTGTGGTAAAGTCGAGCTCCCTTGCAACTACCCTGACTACTACGGCGGATTCTTGCACGGCGCCAAATGGCGACATGCAAGGTAAAAAAAAAAAAAAAAAGAAACGTTAGCAGAATTAAAATATCAGGCATATAGTGTTATGTTGGTACAGAAAAATGTGTTTGCACGATGACTGTAGAAAAAAATGCTACTGACGCCTTTGTACACGCTTTGTTTGTACATATATTTCCGCGTTTGTACACACTAGGACGAATAAATTTCCTTCAAAATACCGGTCCACTTCCGGTTTTCCGTTCGGTTCAGTTCCGGTTCGGCACACTAATATATATATATATATATATATATATATATATATATATATATAAGACAGAAATAAGAATTGGCAGTCAAGAAAACCTCAGAAAGCAAAGGGGAGGATGTAGTTGGTTAAGATAAAGCATTTGGAAAATAAGAAAGTGTAGAAAAAATGCCCGCCAGGTGGGATCCGAACCCACGACCTCCAGAATACCGATCTGGTGCGATAACCACTACGCTACCGGCGGGGCTACTTTAGCCTCCACTTTCTGTGGTATTTATGTTCAGGTGTTTTTGTTTCCTGCGCTTGGGGGTGGTAGCCAACGCCACTCGGACTACTCGGGGTGAAGGGGACCTTCTTTTTAACCCCCGGGCCGTGACTCGAGCGTCTACGACATGTCGAGAGTGGTCGACCAGCGTTGAACCCTCTTAAGCTCCCTATGGCACCAAGACTGCCAGAACAGAGGCCCTCGCTATGCATGTAGCGAATCAGAATAGGAAATGAGGGGCTCGTTGAAAATAAGACAGAAATAAGAATTGGCAGTCAAGAAAACCTCAGAAAGCAAAGGGGAGGATGTAGTTGGTTAAGATAAAGAATTTGGAAAATAAGAAAGTGGAGAAAAAATGCCCGCCAGGTGGGATCCGAACCCACGACCTCCAGGATACCTGTCTGGTGCGATAACCACTACGCTACCGGCGGGGCTACTTTAGCCTTCACTTTCTGGGGTATTTATGTTCAGGTGTTTTTGTTTCCTGCGCTTGGGGGTGGTAGCCAGCGCCACTCGGACTACTCGGGGAGAAGTAGAACTTTGAAGACGGTAGAGAACACAAGAGAAGAAAAACTTTGAACAAGGTAAAAGCACGATTGTGGCCTACGTTTTAGCAAACAGAACTTGCTTTCCTCGGGAACTTGCTTCCCTATCGAAAGGCGTGGGTTCAGTCGCCACTCTGGGCGCGTGTTTTTCTTTCTTTCTTCTGTATATTTAAAAAAAATGTTCACTTCATTAACCGTAGTAAAAAAGAAAAGAGCCCAACCACACCCCTATGCCTCCTTTGGCGTCGTAGACTGCTGACCTATCTTTCTGTATATATATATATATATATGCAGTAGAAGAAACTTCTCGTGGAGCCAGAAGAAATATTTATTAAAATGGTTGACTCACGATTTAAAACAAAAACAGTGGTTTTCTGACGTTTCGACTGGAGGACCAGTCTTCGTCTGAGTAACGGGTGAAAACGGATGAGTACTTAGATGAAGACTGCTCCTCCCAGCGTCAACCATTTTCTCATATATATATATATATATATATATATATATATATATATATATATATATATATATATATATATATATATACAGAAACATAGGTCGGCAGTTTACAACGCCAAAGGAGGCATAGGGGTGTTGTTAGGCTCTATTTTTTACTACGGTTAATGAAGTTAAGAAGTGTATCTGACCCTCAAGCGTCAGATACACTTCTAGTAAATATAAATAGCCCAGAAAGTGAAGGAGAACACAGTCGCCCAGATAGCCGAATTGGTAAGGCATTCGAGATCTAATCGAAAGGCGTGGGTTCGGTCCCCACTCTGGGCGCGTGTTTTTCTTTCTTTCTTTCTTCCTTTTATTAAAAAAAAATCTTAGCTTCATTAACCGTAGTAAAAAATAGAGCCTAACAACACCCCTATGCCTCCTTTGGCGTTGTATACTGCCGACCTATGTTTCTGTATTTCCTCAACGAGCCCCTCATTTCCTTACTATATTATTCTGCGAAAGCTTAGCGAGGGTCTCGGTTCTGGCAGCCTTGATGCCTAGGTAGCATAAGAGGGCTTCCCGTCAGTTACCCACTCATGACAGGCTGTAGACGTGTGAGTCACGCCCCGGGGGTTGAAAATAAGGTCCCCTTCTCCCCGTGTAGTCAGAGTGGCGCTGGCTACCACCCTCAAGCGTCAGATACACTTCTAGTAAATATAAATAGCCCAGAAAGTGAAGGAGAACACAGTCGCCCAGATAGCCGAATTGGTAAGGCATTCGAGATCTAATCGAAAGGCGTGGGTTCGGTCCCCACTCTGGGCGCGTGTTTTTCTTTCTTTCTTTCTTCCTTATATTAAAAAAAATCTTAACTTCTTTAACCGTAGTAAAAAATAGAGCCTAACAACACCCCTATGCCTCCTTTGGCGTTGTAGACTGCCGACCTATGTTTCTGTATTTCCTCAACGAGCCCCTCATTTCCTTACTATATTATATATATATATATATATATATATATATATATATATATATATATATATATATATAAGACAGAAATAAGAGTTGGCACTCAAGAAAACCTCGGAAAGCAAAGGAGAGGATGTAGGAGGTCATTGAAACAGATAAAGAGTTTGGAAAGAAAGAAAGTGGAGAAAAAATGCCCGCCAGGTGGGATGCGAACCCACGACCTCCAGAATATATCATCATCATCATCATCATCACCAGCCTATCTACGCCCACTGCAGGGCAAAGGCCTCTCCCATTATTCTCCAATTACCTCGGTCCTGTGCCAACTGTGACCAATTTATCCCCGCAAACTTCTTGATCTCATCTGCCCATCTAACTTTCTGCCGTCCCCTGCCACGCTTGCCTTCTCTAGGGATCCACTCTGTTACCCTTAATGACGAGCGGTTATCTTGCCTTCGCATTACATGCCCTGCCCACGTCCATTTCTTCTTCTTAATTTCTACTAATATGTCTTTAACACCAGTTTGCTCCCTGACCCACTCCGCTCTGTTCTTGTCCCTTAATGTTACACCTATCATTTTACGCTCCATTGCCCGCTCAGTCGTTCATTATTTAAGTTGAACCCTCTTAGTGAGCCTCCAAGTTTCTGCCCCGTAGGTGAGTACCTACGGGGCAGAAACTCACCAGAGCACCAGATATATATTCTGGTGGTACTCACCAGAATATATATATATATATATATATATATATATATATAACGCAGGAGCGCAGGAGACTTGGCGTCCTTCAACCCAACTACTTTATTGGCAACTTCCATTTCCTCGTCCACCACTATTGCACCACATCGTCTCTTGGTGGCTAATCTCCCATACCGGCACAGTAAACTGCACCATCCCTCTGCGGGGCACCACAATCACACACACACACACACACACAGATATATATATATATATATATATATAATATATATATATATATATATATATATATATATATATATATATATATATATATATATATATATATATATATATATATATATATATATATATATATCCTGTGAATGTAATTTTGCAATATCTCGTTTCCGCGGCGAAGTTTACCGCAGTGCAGGGAAGTAAACACAGCACTGACGACGCGAACTTCCGCTACTTACGCTACCGCCAGCGCGCCTGTGCGGTTATTCTTCACACTTTCCACAAATTCCAGCGACTACGTTCCCGCGGATTTTCACACTTTGTTTCCCCATGCCCATTTCCTCTGTCGGGCGCTGCGCAGCAGGTCCATGCCGCGCGCAAGACGCAACGGACGCTCCGATTCATCAATTCACCCATATCTGATCAAAGTGTTCTTCATCGGCAACCCGGTACAGTCAAGCAGAAAGGGTGAGTTTGTAGCGCTGTCACGTTACACGGTTCCCACAAGGCACCGTCCGCTTGCCCGCCGGCGAGCGTGATTTATAGCCGCGCGAGCGAGGCACACCCCGCGTTTGTGCCTTGTCGACAGCCCGCCGCATCGTTTGGCTCGGCTACAAAGAAACTAGCTTCGCTGCACCCCGCTCCGGGCCTGCCCGTGCCTCACAGGTGATTCCGAGCAAATAACTTCCCCACCTGTAAAGTCATCTATCACGTCAGGCAACAAAGTATTGGAAAGAAGCTTGCCGCGCGAATTAGGTTTTTGGTATTTTTTGGGGTCACCCGTGTGCATGGTTTAAGATGGCTATGCTATATATATACATGGCTCATTTTTGCATTGAGCTCTCGGCACGCGTCTTTTGAAGATGACAAATAACCGAAATGAGAGGTGAGGCGATGGCTTCATGATTAACTCTGAGCGGTGAAGTAAAAAAGAGAGGCTTTTATTATTAGTTACTGATATTGTGGTTGAATGTCCATAATATTAAGTGAAGATAAAGCTTATCAAACTCTCGCCGTTCGATCCTTTCTAGCGCATGAATAATTAGGACGACTTCACCTTGCTAGCCAAGCTTGGCGCATCTCAAAAGCAACGCCACGTATAGTACACCACCGCTTTGTGGAAGGTAACATGGTGTAGATTTCGACTATTCGGCGGGGTTAAACTCTCAACCCATCTAAATGGCAGAATAGTAATGTGTGGATTCCTGCAGATCTCTTCCAGAACACCAAAGGGGGCAAATATTTTGCATAATTTCGCAGTTGGAACAGCCTTGTTTTTCAAGCATAAATTACATTTTAGTTAGCAAGACGCAAGTAGTATCCGCGTCGGGATCTTCCGCATGCAAGAAGCGCGCAGACAGTGAAAACGAAGTACGTAGCGCCATCTGGCCATGCCTGAGTGTAACCTGTAACATTATCCTGAGTTATTTTCGCAAGTCCGCTGACAATGCAGTGAAGCAATTAAATAAACGGTCGTCACCTGCGCTCCTGACATGCGCCGTGCCACTGATTAGAAAGTATGAACGTTGCGATGTGGTTTGAAAGCAAGCTCATCTTCTAGTCGCAAGACGAAGATTACATGATCAGTGGAATCGACGAGGTGCGCGACTATAATGGGAGATAAGGAAGCAGACAAAAAACAGAGGCAGAGCGAGACATCCCGCTGCTTCGAAACTTCGCGTACGTGTCGACTTCTCGCAACTGTGAAAAGATTGTGCGGATCAGCGTCCACGCTCACAGACACGAAGCCGCGCGGTACGGCCCGTCGAACAGAACTGTGCACTGGAAGACTAATGAACTCATTTTGATGTATTTAGTCGCTTTTCTTTACCTTACCTACCCCCCTGGGGTAAGCTATGGGAGAGCATTTATGAAGTCAATCGCAGCGGGTAAGGGTGATACGCGGCTGATTTTATATCCCTGACAACTCGAACGCCCCCAACTGGGCTCAGGTGTCTATACTGCGGGAGGAACAGCACACGAAGCTTATTCTATCGTATGTGGGCCTATCAGACAGCCTAATTCGCACAGGCCAACTCCTGTCTGCCCAATACGCTCAACTACGGCTGCATAACGCGCCCAGTGTGTGTCAGGGAGAATCCTCGACCACCGCAGCAAATCTCAGACTTTGGTCTTAAAACAGGTCTCTCCAAGGGATAGCATGGCGGAATGGCGGAGGGTCATCCCTCCTTACATCTCTAAACTACCCCCTGGAGCGCCTGCTTTGTGGTACCCGGATGACACCTCACCACCTTAATAGTGTATTCATTAACTCTGCCAAATGTGTCTCTGTGTGGTTCTCTATATGTGTAACCAACATTGAAGTGCGCGCAAGCCAGCACTTAGAGCGTCACGGACAAACTTTACGTGAACCCCTTTCTCCTGTGGTTGCTCCATTAACAGCGGAGCTGTTTAGCAAATCGTAATTTTTCGTGTCCGCGGTTAAAAATGCCAAGATAACGGCTAGCGCTCATGTGTGCGTGTCTCAAGACGTATGCCGAGCATCCCCTGCACACACTTAAGCCAAGCATACGCGCTTAGGGAGGCTGGCCAAGATTGCGGCGTCGGCCCTGCAGTTAGGAAAACGAAGAAAATGCCGAGTGCTCGTGTGTGCGTGCCTCGCGGTGACCGGTCAGCGTCCCCGGCGCACATAAGTACGCCCACTCAGGGCGATTGTCCAAGATTCGCCAAAAAAAAGAAACATCCAGCGTTCGCCGTAGTCGTGGAAACACTTGCTCAGAACGAGAAAGACTTCAGCGTTCGCCTTAATTGAGGCAACAGTTGCTTGGAACGAGAAAGCAACGTCATAGCGTGCGCCCTTCCAAGGTGATGTCCAATGATTATCACTTCCAAAAAAATGAAAGACGCTCACACTTATATCGACAATGATGGAGTAAAGGTCGTTGCGTCAGCAAAGAAGAAGCGAATCAGCTGCAACGGTGGATCTAAACTTTCGCGATGGTTGCGAAGGTTCCGCACAGCTTCGCTACCTTCATATATTACGCGTTAGCGTGCGCTTTCTTGACTTTTTTTAAGCGGGACTCCTTTGGCCCTCCTGTCAGAATAAGGCCACTCACTACATTGCTTTCGTCATTACTTGGGATAGGAATGGTTGCTCTACTGACGTTTTTGTGATATCCACTAAAGTTGTATACCCATTCATTACACCCATTAATTAGATTCATGCGCTCAAGCTGCGCGACTAATTATGATTTCTATGATGTGGTTGTTGTGACAAAGACGAATTTGTTACTGTCGGATTAAGTAAGACAAAACCCCAGATAAATGTAACGATGAGAAAGCGACGGAAAAGGAACAGGTCACCCATTCGTTATAGCGCTGAGTCAAGATGTCCGGCGTAACTTCACATCGACGTCTCCCGAACGACACCTATGACAAAATAATTCGTGGTGACAATATGCAGAAGTGGCGGCGAGAACGGCGGCGAGCAATACGTACACGCGTCACGTACGCACTTCCTGAAGATGTTGCACGCGCAAACCAGTGCGTGCTGTTTACCAAAAAAGTATATTTATTGATTCGAATTTGTGGGCACGAAACAATAACAGTAAAATTGGCGTCAACCGTTTTTTATACAAATGTCGAAAAAATACATAAATGTGGCAAGATCAAGTTATTATACAAAAAAAGAACACCCAACGCAGCGTTATCTCAGAGCGTGCTTGCTGACCCGCCGTCGTCTCTAACGAACCGTAAGGACATTCGACGGAAGCTGGGGTCCCCAGTGGCCCTAGACGAATTCAGGGTTGCGTTCATACCGCCTGGAGTTTTTCGCGGCGGACGACTGGTTGCTCAGTTTTCTTCACTTTTTTTAAGGCGAGGAACCAACACCGTGAGAAACTGGCTGACAACCGGTTCTAGTCGTGTTTTTTAAAAATATAGAACATCCTTTTAGAAATTTCCAGCCTAGACTTCTTGTCTTGTAAACCTGTGAAGATGACGTTTCTCGCTCGTTTGCTCCCGTTGCTTTACGTCGCATCGTTGTATTCTTGTATTTATAAAAAATATGGTTGATTTCTCTTATATTTTTACACTTTCTCTTTAAAATATAAAAGCCGAAAAGGAACAACCCTAAGCATTTATAACGTTTTCTTTGGTTCTAAAGGTCGCTTCCCCGCAAGAAGCCCTGTGTGCAGGTGTGAATCCTTTACATGCCGCTTGCTTCGTGTACTGGCGTCACTTCCGTGACGGATATGACGTTACTCAAATATTTGTGTATCCCTGAATAAAACACTTTCGTGTCGAAAATGGACAACTTATGAAGCGCACATTCCCGAGCCATACGCTGTTACAAACCTTCGAAATTTCTCTTCAATTTTTTACCTTCCGGCGTACAATCTCTCCACATACGCTTATTCCGTATCACTATTTTCTTTCTGCGTCTGCATTCAATTTACAAAAACCTGCAGAAAAAATGAAACGAAAGCAAGAAAAAAATAGGAAAGAAAGGCAACACTAATCTGTCCAAACAAACTAAACCAACACGGGTCCGAGCAGGACATCCAGTTAGAGCCTTGAAGAATGAAACGGCAAAACGTACACGCCGGAAGAAAAAGCAAGAACGCGGGGGCACGGTCGGTGAAAAAACGAAGGCTTGGTAGGTAGGAAGTAGGGGGCACATAACACGAATACGTCACACTAAAACAAGGAAATAAAATTAACCCGCGAAAGTGTGAGTGTGCGTGTGTGTCTTGTTTCCTGTTTATCTTGTGTCCACGGCGTGCCTGGAGTGCCACGGAAGGTCCACGCCGACCACTGGGGTTGGTGTTTGTCTAAACGGTTAGGCCCAGGCGGGCTCGGCCAGCGCAACTCACGCTGGAGGTGAAAGTTTGTGCGGGTTCGGGCCGCCGCTAAGGTGCTACGGGCCGAGTTTAATAAAGCCGCCAGCCACAGCGGTGGAGCTTCCGTGTTTGTCGTTCGAGGTCCCGCGTCGAAGGAAAACAAAGGCGGCGAAAAAAAGTTAGTGACATTGACATTTAATGTTTGTTATCTCCGAGGGGATGAGTAAACAACCGACAAAGGCAACAACTCGTCAACTGTATGGAATGTTCGCACGCAGGCTGGAATAAGGCTTTCGTTAGCCGCATGGCTTCCAAACGAAGCAAACAGTTTGTTTCATAGCTGATGAACGCTGTGCGTCTGTCTGACCGGAACTTCTATTGTCTACATCAAAGTCATATAGTCCTTGCCCAATAAGGATACTACAACATAAAAAAATGCCACAAAGTATGATGAAGAATTGTATTTACCTCGTTACGAAACAACGAATGAGATGGAGGTTGGTTAGTTATAAAAAATCAAGCTGTCCCAACCGAGCTTGTGATGTTTCCTGTGTGACCTTCCCTCAAGCGATGAGTTACTTTTACAGTAGAAAAATAAACTCATAAATGCTATCTAAATTTCGTAGTTATCGCATTTTTCGTGGCTATATGTAAGGCTCAGTGTAGTCGGTGTTTTTTTCTTTCGGTGTGCTTCTTTTGTGTTTTTTGTTTTTGGTGAATGCATATTTTCAGTTTTTATGGTGGAATGTACATACAACACTTTACGTTTTCAGTTTTTTGCGAGTATGTATACTGGTTTTAGATTATCTGTACGCAAAAAATGAGGTAACATAACAAGCTGTAAATATAGCACGCTTATTCATCAAATTGGAAGACGAATGAATCAGCAAGCATGAACAAAGAAAAGTTGGTGAGGCAATCAATCCGCCTAGAAGCCGTGCGTTTTACTAGCGATGAATACATGATTACGTAATTTGGTCATTATGTCTATATTCATTGAAATCATGAGATTGCCTCTGTCACTATTACTGAAAAGGCGCACTTTAAAATGTTAAAATTCCCGCCGTTTTCTTTCGTGCGCTTTTTTTACTCATCTTGAAGATCGACAGAGCACAGACTGCAAGGAATAGAAGAGTCGAATCATATTTATGATCTCCTCAATCAAGTAAAATCTTCTGAAGCCTAACAGGACCAGCACTCTGCGCAACGACTTTCTGGAGAAGAAAGCATAATGTCAGTTTAGCCTTACCTCTAACGGGAAGCGGCGAGGAGCAGCCCTTACTGAAGCTAAGCTGAACACAAACAGAAGAAATAACAGTGACTTTTTATATCGCGCTATTTGTTACAATAAAAATTTAAGTGTTTAGTACCTAATAAACTAATTAGAAGAAAAACTCACTTGAAAAGCATAGTAAATAACTGTACATCGTTCAGTAAGCCCAAGGGTAGACTTCTGATTCAGTAAATAATGAAGACAATCTGGGGTAATGAAAAGAATAATGAAAAGAAATGGACAGCCAAGCCTTTTCAGGGAGATTTACATTCAGTGTTCTGAAATAAAGATGTTTTACATTGGCATGGATAATACAAATCGTGAAGACGGGACATACTTCCACGCGGAAAAAAAGGTACGCTGATATTATATCCCCAGCTCCAACATCAACCTCCCTTAACCTCAATTGACTCTCCAGCTATAGGCGATGTTGCAATTTTTTATTATCTTCGTCTACAGCAGATAATCAACGACAAAAGTTGGAAATCAAACCCGCAACCTCTTTCAAAACAAGAGAACATGCTAGCCCATGAAAGATAGGTGTGGTTGAGCCTGTACTAATAATAAAAATGCCGAACCCTAAATAAGAAAGACGAAGGCGAAAGCAGGGAAGGGAGTAAGACTTGAAGGGGCCTAAAAATCCCTAACCAAGCCCTTGAGCACGTTCGAAACTTTCCGGTCCAAACAGGACGGGCTCTCCACCCCGAGAGCAGCCGACATCCACACCCGCAGCACGATGCCTCGACCGAATTAATTCTTCCGCCGCTCTCAGCTACGACCCAATTAGGCCGCCGCGATAGTTGATCAAACAGACACCCGCCAGGTGAGGCTTCGCACGCACTTAAGAAAAACTGCTCAGGGCCCGAGTCGCGCTCCGCTGCGCCTGGCACAAAGGTAACCCATCCAGGGCTTTTCTGTCCCTTTGCCCGGGCCCCGTGTTGCGAAGGATAAGCGGGAGATTTGAAAAGAGCAAAAAAGTGAAGGGGGGAAACACAGTATTGAAAACTGAAAAAGAAAGGACGAGGTGAGAAGAAAAACGGCCGTTCATCACTACATGTGGCGTGTGAGCGTGTGTGCTTTAAGCTTTGGCGAGCCGCCTGCGGCCTATTGGGCGGTGCCGGGAAGGTTTGGTTCTGAGCCCGGCGCGTGTGTGCGTGAAAGCCCTTTTGCTTTTCTTCTCGTTGCAGAAAAGGCGCTCTATTTTAGGATCCGGGGTTATTGAGCGACGGCTAAAGAGGAAGGGGCCTTAAGTGCACAAAGATACAAAAAGTTATCAAAGACGAGACCGGCTAGCGAGCTCAGTTTTTGGGACGAAGTGGCCGCTTTCTCAGAACCCCAATTCCTCCCCCACCCACCCCCATTTCCCACCTTCCCATCCACTGTTTTTACTTGCGATTAGTATTGGGGGGGGGGGGGTGGAAAATAAGAATAGCGGCCGAGAAGGGGATGGGGGAGTGCTGTTGAAAAGCCAGCGATTGAAAGGATGAAAGTACGTGCTCGTATGCGGAAGATGAGATAAGGTAGAAGGATGCGCTCCCTCATCGTCCAGCCTCTTCCGTTCCTCCCCATCCTCCGCCTCCGGGCGTGGGCTAGCACAAAGGGTGCGGACGCTTTGTTTCGCGCCCAAGAGTGGCCCTCTCCGCATTTGCCGTGAGTCCGTGCGTGAAGCCGCCAGCCTTTGTGACTTCGGGTCGGCTCGGGCATCATTTGTCCACGGGTTTTGGTTGGCACTTGCCTCGTGTTTGTCTTCTCCGTTGACCTCCTTTTGCACATGTTTTCTTCTTCTCTTACTCTTGCAAAAGCTCGAAAGCTCGATTGAGAGCGCTTACGCCGCTCTGATTTCGGCGTCAGTATTCGCGCAATCTATCATTTTGTTGTTTAGAGCCTTAAAGCGTTTTTATTTCTACGGTAAATGTCTTTTGTGTGTGCGCGTGTTTAAATTCTCTGTGCGTGAAACGTTGCGGTGATCATTCGGCTAGAGGGAAGGTGTGAGGAAAGAGAAGAAGTTTTGTCTTCGTCCTGGCCTTTTAAAGCCTTTATCAGCATTTCAACTGCGTGAGAAACAGCTTCCATACACACTCTGCCGTGGACCGATTTCAGCCCAGAGATCACGTATAAGCGTATACCGCTAGAGAACTGAGCTGGAAATGTTAAGTGTGAAAATATCTGATTGTCATATCTTTTCCTGAAAGCACTGTGGTAGGTGAATATTTAGTTAAGTCTAGCTTACTTATTTATATTCCTTTTACTATTCTGCTGTTTAGTAATGATAAGTAACTTACGTTTTATTGAAGGAAACTTGACACATACATAACGAAATCTTGTTTCAGGTTCAAATTCATTTTTTTTTTGGTCAGCGAACCAGTTATATCAAGGGAAAGAGCTTTAAGGTGCATAACAAAATAAAGAACCGTCGCTTGAAGCTGCTGGCCATAAACCGGAGCAACAGTGATTTTGAAGTTCCACGTAGGACGTCACAGATCGGCACAACGCGTCTAATACACCAAGAAAGCGTGTAGCTTTAAAATGCCTTCTTAAATATTTCATCATGTTTGAGCGGCGACTGCAAAATATTCCAATTATCAAATTTTTGTCCATCACAATGGTCTTTTTTTCTGCTGGAATGAAAAGCACATCTGTGCGATTTGCAGACCATCTATACTTAGCTTCCGAGTTACTCAGGTGCCAGAAAATCCTTGTTATCGCTAGTACTGTTTTCATTCGTGAGAGCGACTCTTCGACCGGCGATTGTGTGGACACTTTGCAGATCCGAACAGATTTAAAAAAAATGAACGCGATTATTTAGATCTCTCGTGATAAGGATAAGACCGATATCGCATGCCAGTATAGATGCGCAGTCGAAGGTGCGTTCTAAAAAGTAATGAAGGGAATGGGGAGATGTGTGGTACGGTTTGTGTGCTGAGCACGTGCAACATGTAAGTCGCTCGTTTTATCTGCGGGAATGTTAGGGAGTCATTTACGGAGTGGATTATTCTACTCTAGAGGAAGGCTAAGGAGACTCACAGTCATTGTGAATATGAGAAACGTGAAGCCGGGGAGCAATGCTTATCTAAACCACCAATTCGTAGATTTCCCCTCAGATAGTAATCAATAGTGCGCAAAAAACAACAAACTGGATCTCAGAAAACAGTTGTAAATTGGGATTACATTCACATCAAAGTACAATCTATGGCGAGCGGTTGCGCCGAAGTGTTCCGCGCGCATAGTTTTCATAAAGCGCCCACTCAACCATACGTTCGCGTGTTGCAGGAAAATACACATTTCTTTTACAATTCCTGGTATTCCACCTCATTCGCAAATGTCCGTTCTAGTTTAGGACCAGAGAAATAAATTTTTCAACATTTTTTTTTTACTGTAGAAGGATACATGCTCATTCCTGCAGTTCGCGTTGCCGTCCTGGTGTAAGCGAGTTGTGGGAAGTCGTAACCCGTTTTATTGCCCGTAGGAAAAGCCATCGTAAAACTAAAGCGACATTTGGAACAGCCGTTTCGTGGGGAATGCCGGCGCTCACAGTTGGAGAAAAAGGAAATCTCGGAAATTAAATCACAAACCGTTGCCAGTTCTTCGCAATTTGCCGCAGTATGTTTCGATTCTAATTGTTCGCGGGAATCAGTATCTAGCGTTATACTGCTTCCGTTTATGCCTTACTACCGCATGCCGTGTGCTGGTCGGCAGCGGGTATGTATGCACCGCTGCGTAGCGCCTTCACTCACTCACTCACTCACTCACTCACTCACTCACTCACTCACTCACTCACTCACTCACTCACTCACTCACTCACTCACTCACTCACTCACTCACTCACTCACTCACTCACTCACTCACTCACTCACTCACTCACTCACTCACTCACTCACTCACTCACTCACTCACTCACTCACTCACTCACTCACTCACTCACTCACTCACTCACTCACTCACTCACTCACTCACTCACTCACTCACTCACTCACTCACTCACTCACTCACTCACTCACTCACTCACTCACTCACTCACTCACTCACTCACTCACTCACTCACTCACTCACTCACTCACTCACTCACTCACTCACTCACTCACTCACTCACTCACTCACTCACTCACTCACTCACTCACTCACTCACTCACTCACTCACTCACTCACTCACTCACTCACTCACTCACTCACTCACTCACTCACTCACTCACTCACTCACTCACTCACTCACTCACTCACTCACTCACTCACTCACTCACTCACTCACTCACTCACTCACTCACTCACTCACTCACTCACTCACTCACTCACTCACTCACTCACTCACTCCTCCGGTTAACGACGACGAAAGTTGAACGCGAAGCCTTCTCGTGATGGATTCTTTGGTTGGCCAATCCCACACTGCGAGTATGTGCTACTCTGGAGGAACGCACCACTTTTCTACAATACCCACAACAACTCTCGGGTGTGCACTCCGTAGACCTAACGTTTGGGTTTGGCGTGTACGGCGCGAATCGTTACCTGCTGCGTGGCGTTCACTTCGACCATGTTGAAATGGAGCAATTGGACGGTCGCCGACTTCGTAACGTGAGGAACTCAGGTTCGATTTCGGCGAAGAGAAACGTTTTTTTTTAATTTACCCACTTACCCACGATAATTGATCATCATCGTCAGAGAAAGAGTGCTTTCCTGCAGGGCGTATGGCCTACAACGGCACAAGCAAGGATACTAACGCATCGCTTTAACACATATATACAATACTTGCATTGTGCGGTTGTTTCGCTGTAGGAAGTTTGGAGGAGAAATTCTTGCTCCCTGCTCCCCTGCATCTAAACCATTTACGCGTATTTCATGCCCTACTTCGTGGGGATGGCGACATTTCCGCTAACCCATTTAGCTATCTTTCCCACGAGAACGCTGTCACGTAACGCTCGACTGCTTCGAGAAAGCGTCTCTTATGGGTGGATTTCCCTCAAGGGCGGTCAGGAGCTACTATGCTCTTGCGCACGCGCAATCCCATCCGTTCTGCTTAGAGGGGTTAATTTTTTCGAGAATCCTGCCCTTGCCTAGAACTGGATGGATAGTAGGGATAATGGGGTGAATATGGTGATGATGATAATGCCGAAGATGCTGACGACGGCTACGACTACGGCGACGAAGGCGGCGGCGGCGCTACGACTGAATGCTTAGCCTTTGAATCAGGATGATGGTAAATGCCCGATCCCCTGCGCAAATAATTAATCTACTGCCAATGTCTTTTTAAAAAACTAGGAATCGTACTTCCCGTTCGATTGTGCGCTGAATGTCACTGTGATTATAAAGACCCTGTATCAGAACCCTCCCCTCTTTTCTCCACTAATACCCCTACATCTTTTTGTTAACCTCCACTTCCGAACAGTTAACGCTTCCCTGAACAGTAAAGCCCAGTGTTTCAGGAAGATGGGGTTTTCTCCTTTTAAGGCTGGATGTATACTTTGTAAGTCTATTACTAAGAACGTCATTGCTTCTGTATCATCCGGAGCATACGCTAGCCTCACCCCGTGTCGATTGATTTCTCACATAGGTCCTTGTCCTCAAGTAGCCAGCCCCACCGGCGGTGCATGCTCACGGTAAGTGGAAGGACAAAAAACGCTTCCTTCTCACCCCGCTTCGCTTCGATCGTGCTTGTCTCCCGGGACATGAGTCGCAATAAGAACCCGCACGTGACGGTCCCCAGCTATTCCGGTATTTCATTTGGAAGACGAAGCATCCCGATCTCAACAATAATGTTAGTTGTCCCACTCTCGTGTTATTGCTTGAGGGATAGAGAGAAGAGGGAGAGAGAAGGAACACTCTACAATGAGAGGGGCCATGGAAAACTGACAAAGACGCCTGGCTTGCTACATCAGATGGGTTTTTAGCTAATGTAATAAAAGATATGATGGCGATGATAACGATGATGACGGTGATCCGCATGCTTGCGTGATGTTTTTTATGGACACGTGCCCAGCACTTAGGCTATGTTCAGGCTACCAACGTAACAGCCATATCGTGCGCTATGGCCGTAAAAAACAGCGTTTCACGCAGTTCGTTTGGCTGAGACGTAACATGACGTCGTTATATTACGACAGTTGCGACAACAGTCTGCACCCGGCCTTACTCTTTAGGAAAGTCAGTAGAACTTTGGTTGCACGGTAGGCTCGCTTCGGAAAGGACCAGGGTCTCCTCACGTCTCTCAAATCCAATCTTACAGACAGCGGCTGGCCCAGGGATGCTAACAGGGACATTCTGGGAGCAGAAAACCGCGCACATTCACAAATTAGGAGGTCTAAGTTCTCGAGCACGTCACCAAGTGAACAGAGTGGGGAAGTGGCCCGTTGGAGCTTGAAACTGAAGTTCCCTATCTAGGCGACATTCAGTCGCGTGTGGTGTATAACCGCTTCGTCGTGCTTAGTAAGACCTCGTGGCATTTTGAAATTATACAGGGTGTCTTTAGATTGAACGGGCGAATACTGCTGTAATTTGGCATACGAATATTCCGCACGCGGTAGGTTGACTTCGCGTGCAATAAACGCTGTCGCCTCCTCTATCTTTGTTTGTTTCATAAGAACGGACTCACCACATCCAGCGCTTGCACCGCATGTTTTCCTAGCGCGGTTGACTAGCGCGGTAGCGTGGGAAACCGCGAGTGTGAATCCCACGTCTTACATTTAAAGGTATATAACGCGAACCGTTCAGCCGCCGCAGAACATTCCAATGGCAAGTTTGCCGTCTGAGGGAGAGGGGATGGATGGACGGATACGGGAGTCCGGCTGACAATAGCCGGGACATGTGCAGACCTGCGAAGGAATTTCTCCTTCTGTTTCCGTGTCACCTGACAACTGTGTGAGGGACCACACAACGCTTCGAACTTGAATAATCGCCTTATTTTAACCTCTTGGGTTAAGGTGCAAAATACTTCGAGGGGCCTGCCAGGCCTAGCGTAGCTCGCAACGTGTTGCACAACACCTACAAGTACTTAAAGGCTTTCTTAAGCAGCCCACATGTATAGCCCGCGGAAAGACGCAGATTTAAGAGGAATTTGTGAGAACATTAACAAGGTGAGGAGAACAAGAAGGTGGGTGAGTATGTGCATAGACACGTACTCTGTGCTTATAACTGCTGTTGGTAAGAAGAAGGCGTCGGCGAGGTGTTGTTATCACTCTCTTTCAACGCCCCTCTGAATATGCGACTACACTGGAGAAGCGTGGTACCGACGGGCTTTACGGCACCCCACCTTGGGCGTACAAATGTGCAAATATCACGCATGAACAGCCAAACAATCATGTAAAGCGTAATTACCAAAGCGTGCAATTAGTTCAGCTTTCACAGGAACGAGGCGGTGCCTTGCGACAAAAGAAGAACAAGAATGTCAAGCATATTTCCAACGTGGGTATCTTTCCGTGACTACGGAACGCTTAAATGAAACCTTGATTTTACGTCGTACAAAAGATTCTGCTGAGAGCACGAAAAAAAAAAAGCTAGGCCCAGTTTCACCCAGCGTGAAATTTGCTGAACCAGCGGAGCTGAAGTCGAGGGTTTGACGGAAACCCGTCTGGTCGGAAACCCGTCTGAAACGGAAACCCGTCTGAAGCCTTGATTACAATCAAGGCTTCAGTAACGAAGCCGAAACGTCTTGTTGTTGTTTTAAAGTTATTAAGTTTCTTTTGGTCGGTGTCTCCGTTTTTACTCCAACCAGCGGAGCTGTGGTTCCCTTATGTCGGCTCGAACGTCAACGAGCGCTCGGCCGAGAACGGCAGCGCCGTCGCCGCGCAAATTCAACGCTTCGCGCAAAGGAATCGGCAGCTAAACGTTAGCGGCGGGAGGCTTCCTCCCCTCTCCCTCCCCGAGCGGGGGAGAGAGGAATCGGCCCCTGCGAGACCACTGCGCCCTCTATCGGTTGGTCTGAGAACCGGTTTCTGCGAGGACGCCGCCCCTGCTGCGAACCTGCTCCTACCCCTGCCTGACGCACGACATCCAGCAGACTTGCCAAAAATCTCGACTTACAACAGCTCCGCTGTTAAAATGCAATGAAGCAGAAAACGACAAAAGAAAGTAATCCGAGAGTTTACACAATAAGAGTGCCTAAATCAATATGCCAGAATTCCTATCGAATTAGCAGATTCGCACTAAAACACAGCGCAGGGACGAGGACGCAAGAAGGGACAAACTAGAGCGCTGCTCTAGTTTGCAACTTCTTCTGTCTTCGTCCCTGCGCTGTTTTTTAGTGTGAATAATAGCAGATTGTACCGTGTAAAAAAAAATTGCAGCTACCTGCAGGGGCATTGAGACCGAGGAAGTGTCTTAATCCAGCCGAACGGAGCCTGAAGTTCGGAGTGGGCCACGTGGAAAATAATAACAGGGTTTGTAAAAATATCGACTGTTTCGAATACTTATCGAATATTCCTTGTTACGTGGTGTTTGATCCGACAATTCCAAATCTTCAAACCTTCAATTCCGGCTCAATACTATGGGCACAAATGGCTTGGAAACGTGGCTTAAAATTTCGCACCTGCAATGCTGGCTTTCAGGGAATTAATCACGCCTGCGCCGTACATTTGCGAAAGTCGGAAGTAAAATACGCCTTCTAGTCTATTTCTCCTAGTTCACATCCCCAGCCGTTCGAAGGTAGCTGTAAATTCAGAAGCCGTAATGCCTAGCTGTTTTGATGAACGCGATAGGGGTTCTGAAAAACCATATTCGGCTCTATTTGGAACCAGTTTTTATTTTAGGGCATTTGTTATCATTTTTTTTTAAGATTTCACTATTCTGATTGCCCTTACTCAGAACAACAGTGCTTCGTCGGAGGGTATCGCGCTTTTTAAGCCAGTTATGTCACTACGCAAAAGTATACAAAGGCTCTCGCGTATTAGATTTCCCGTAAGACATACATTCTTAAGAGGAGCTTAAACAGAGGCTAAGCACACCCCCTTTACACCACGCTTTCACCCTCCCCCCTCAAAAAAAAAAGTAAAGTAAGAGAGTTTGAAAGAAATCTACGAAAGCAAGCTCGAGATTTCCCATTTCAATCACTGCCCTGTTTGGCGCCAACTGCAATGCTCTTCCCTCCAAAGCGGGTGCGTCCAGTCGTCAGCAAATTAATGAGCAGCGTCGGCTAATTATACGTCGTCACGAGACCTCTCGCTGTTGCGCTGTCGAGCCGTAGCGCAATATCCTCCGCCTAATGAATATCACAAAAATGGGCGACGAATGACGAAATTTCTAGAAAAAAAAATGCGGAAGAATAAGCGGCTGTCCGTTCGCCCCATGAGGCCGCAAACGACGCGCGTTGAAATGACCGCCATTACAAGACCGCCGAAATCATGTCGTCGGGTTCCCGCTATGAAGCGAGATTGCGGGGGGCTCCTGTCGGGTAGGGGAACGAGACGCGCATAATTTGGGAGCGACGATGGAAAATGGCCGCGTCGACGAAAATTCATCGGTTCATTCCTGTTGCCAATGGATTGGTCAAGGCATAAAAGATGACGACAGGTGATCGTTGTGCTCAAACATACACAGTCTTCTTGAACCTGCTCCTGACTAAGCTTTGAATGGCCCACGTTGAAATGAAAAGTTACATGCTCAAAATTTAAAATAGGCGTACTTTGACACGTCCGGTCAAAGGACGTTGGGTTGACCAAAAATTGCTGGAGATTATTATACTCCGTAGGCGAAATTTGGGCGCAGATCAAACTGCAGTCTTCTCGGTCACGGCGCATATGTGGTGCGTCCCATGAAGCGATCGCGTGACCAGCGAACGCACGGTGGCGCGCGCTACTCCGCCGTCATCTTCCAGCGCGTCGCCGCCGTAGAGAATTTTGTTGTAAATCATGTTTGAAGCTCCCGCGCAAATGTCACGTGGTTCAGATTAGCCACGCAACAGGGAGGAGAGAGTTACTTTACTGGAAGAGAAAGTAGGAAGGATGCGAACGTCAAAGGACCTATGTACTTGCATCAGGCAGCGCGTGCTGGCTTTTGTAGCGCCGCCCCGACATACCGCCCTTCCGCTAACACTTTCGCCACCCGTAGTTCCTCCGTTCTCCTTCTGTCTTCGGTTCGGTGTCCCCTTCGTTCACTGGGTTACCAGGTCGACGAAGCCGCCAAACCGCAGTAGCGGACGATTAAGTGCTGCGCACTAAAAGAAAATATTACAAGTGCCTACATATTTTCAAACTTACCGCCCCACAACGTCGACAGGAGGTCACTAGCCACTAACCTGCCTTTGAAACGCGATCATCTCTCTCACTCTGCTCTCATACACACACGCTTATATAAACGTGTGCGAGTGCGCATAATTCCAAGTACGTTCATCCGTATGTATGTATGTATGTATGTATGTATGTATGTATGTATGTATGTATGTATGTATGTGTGCAAGTATGTGTGTATGTATGTATGTATGTATGTATGTATGTATGTATGTATGTACGTATGTATGCATGTATGTATGTATGTGTGAATGTACGTATGTATGTATGTACGTATGTATATATGTATGCGTGAATGTACGTATGTATGTATGTACGTATGTATGTATGTATGTATGTATGTATGTATGTATGTATGTATGTATGTATGTATGTATGTATGTATGTAGCCTTGCGCGCGTGTGTCCGGTGTTACCATAGCAACAGGCGAAGGACAAGCAACAACTATACATACAGGACAGCACAGGTAAATCTGGTGGTCTAGCGCCACAAACCAGAAACTCGCAAAAGCCTCATCACTTAGGTTTACGCAAGGCATGACGGTATTCTACGTCACAGATGACCGATCGCCCCATTTAAGGTGACGTGTGTCGGGTGACGACGCCTACGGTGCGTGGTCGCTTCTGGCGGCACAGGACGAATTCAAGCAGGCGTCGGCGCGTCAATATTCGCCGGCGCGTCACCCATGTAACCATATACAGCGAAAAAGAAGAAGGCTCCTAGGCCGAGCGGAGAAGAAACGGAGACGACGAAAGCCGCTGAAAAGCCGCGGGTCGCGTCCGGAAGAGGCAAAAGGGGGCGCAAGAGCAGAATAGGGCCACGAGAAGAGGGGAGAGTGACAGACGAGCCCGGGCACTTGGGCAACTCAATTTCGGGATCAAGCCGTGCGGAGCGGACGATATTATTCGCTCTCTCTCTCTCTTTCCTATCTGGTGGGGCCCGCCACGACTATCGCAAGAGATGGAGGCAGAGACATGGGGGACGGGCCGAGTAAGTGTAGGTATCCGCTGTCTGTTGGCAGTGAAAGCAGCGAGCGGTAAATACGGAGGCGGAAGGAGTTGGGCGAGCGCTTGCGGTGGAAGCCTCGTCGGTAACCGTCTCCCTGAGAGGCGAGAAATGATGGAAGTGGAAATGCAGTGGAAGGGCCGTATAGAAGAAAAATGGTGGTGGAGGGGTCACCCTGATCTTTAGATGGAGAAAAGCACGCGAATAACGTTGAGGTGCTTATGCGAGTGTGTCGGAAAGTGTATTGAGAAGAATGGAAAGGAAAGCAGGAGACTGGGTAGGGTAGACCACGTCGAAAAGTGACGGAAAACGGCCCTGATGTATCTTCACACATCGACCCTGTGCCGGCGTATTGAAATGCAAACATTCCCTGTTTTTTTTTTTTGTT
The DNA here is from genome assembly GCF_048455015.1 of Haemaphysalis longicornis. Taxonomy (NCBI): domain Eukaryota; kingdom Metazoa; phylum Arthropoda; class Arachnida; order Ixodida; family Ixodidae; genus Haemaphysalis; species Haemaphysalis longicornis. Next base: position 48,237,416 of record NW_027526460.1, read on the forward strand.
TCTCTCTTAAAGGAAAAAAAACACGGACACGTCAAAACACAATGAATGAAAAAAAAAAACGAGTAAAAAATCGCAAAGCAGGGCGCGAACTTTAAACTACAGCTTTCTCTCATCTGTTTTCTCTCGCATGCTTAACTTTATATGTTAGTTTAAAGGTAAAACGATGGCGGTTTAAACTATCGACAATATTTTACAGAGAAAAAGAGAGAGGGCTGTCACCTCTAACATTTTCATCGTTGTTTTAAAATCCAGCTATCACCAGTATAAAATTCCGCACTTTCCACTCCCCGTGTTGTCTCTGAAGTTTCCCAGTTTGCGCCCACACCGAAACCTCGTCGCGAGCTGCCGCGTCCTTTTCTTTCAACGCGCTCTCAACTGCTCTTGGAAGAGATCCAAAAATGGTGGATCGACACTCCTGACTCGGATCGAAGTATAGGAGTACAGCATCGACGGCGGCGGCGGCGGCGGCAGTGGCGGCGTTTGGCGCACGTTCATTTGGCGTCATCGTTCCTAGATCAGAAGGCCATTACTCACTAAGTGCAGGCTCGCGACGCGAGGCTCTCGGAGCCGCGACTTGACATGCGCGAAGTCGTTTATCGTACACACTCGCCGCATTCTCACCAAGCAGCGGGCGGCATGACGGCTCAACGATAGCTAACGGCATGTCCGCTCAGGGTTAACAACGCCGCAGCGGTCTGCAATTGATGATGAGCTTTAGAGTAAAGGTATACAGTAAGTGCAATGATGAGGTGCGTATGATCACAGGTTAGGTCGACTGGAACGACCGCCTTGAGGGGTTTTAGGTGCTAATAGAATCAGTTTGCGCAGCTATACATACCCTTTTCATTCTTCAAGCCTTGATGACCGCTTGGAATGTTCTGGGCTCTGGTGGACACTTTCGTGGATACTCTGGTGGACACTTTAAGTGGACATTTTTGCAGCACCGGATGCTAAAATGGCTACTCCCTGGATAATTAGGTTGAAAGGGCCTCTCTTACGCCAAGCCACCGAAACACAAGCGTACCACTGGCGTTGTTACGGATCGAAGTAGTAGTAACGCCATTACGGTGCTCCGAAAGCCACCCTGATATAATTTTCTAAATCTGGTGTTCAACTTATACGAAACGGTTCTGAAAAAAAAAATGCGGTTCGCTTCCAACCACCCCACTGACGTTTCGTTCTCTCCCATAGAAGGAAGCAGCCACAGCATTGTTCCCGAGAGGAACAATTCCTCCCCACTCAACTGAGGAGAATTGGCAACTGGAGAACTGCACACTAATTTGTTTTCTGTCCACATCGACAACAACGACGATAATGGCGTCACGAGAGATTCCGCCCGGGGGCCCAATAACAGTATTGCTGTAAAACAACAAATTGTATATTTCGGTGTCTGCCTGTGTAAAGTTTCGTTTTAGATGCGAAGCATCTCATGCTCGGGGCTGTGTCCCTCCCTCCCTCGTTGTCATTGTCCGCCGTCCGCACTCTACTGTGTATGCGCGTCTCTTCAGCCCCGTCAGCGTTTGGGCTGACGCCCGCGCAGTCCACTATAAAACGAAATAGTTAGGCGGCGCCCGGTTTCGATCCCACAACTCTCTGGCCGCAACGGGAGGTACGTCGCGCTCTTCCCACTGTGCTACAAACCGAGACGGGAGCATGTGCTACGAACGCGCCTTATGTCCTTCACTCATTCAAACTACGTCAAGAAGCTACTGATACAACGAAGGCACGCGAAGCTGAACGTCAACGGAAAAGACGAACTGAAAACTAATGGGAACTTCAGTCGACCCCATGGCTGCTTCGCATACTACTCAGGGTTCCCCTACGGGAAGATGGAGTAATTTTTTTCCAGCTTTTTACTTCATCTCGCTAGACTGTGCGGCCATCGGCGTCGATAACAGGAAGTTTCCATAAGGTTTTTCAAATTTTCTATCAGTGACGATTGACCGTAAAGCGCGGTGATCGCTCCTCTTTTAGCGTGTACGTTCGTGTGTGCCCGTGTACACCCTATTTACCCATATCCTTCCATATTGCCCCGTATTCTCAGTAGGAGTGCAGCTATATAACCGAAGGGACGAAATGGAGGTCGCCACTTGTTCAAAGCGTGATTTCTCGTTGGAAAGCTCCTCTACGCGACACCTGCATCTATGTGCGTATCGTTATAGCAGGACAGGCCAGCGAACTCTGATACTGCGAAAGGCTCCTGGTTTCATTTTTTGTGAAACGTGCGACGCCAAATACTCGCCTCAACCGAACGCCCAGTGCATCCAGACAACACTTCTTTCGTCTTTCCAATTTGACTTCACTTGCAGCCTAGTGCCTCTCTAAACGGGCTGGACTAGTAATACCTACATTCTAAAACATTACGATGCGGATATTGCGCCTTTCAGCTCGACTAATTGAGCAGAATGCACTGAACAATGCTCGCTGACAGAGTTCCCGAATTCCCCATAGGCGCGCTCTGCGACTCGTTATGTTCGAGAGGAAAACGTATCTAAGCCAGAACGACCATTCAGCATTCAGTACACGTGCTTCCGTGGTATTAGGCATTAGGGAAACGCACAACACGCGGCAGTACAGGAAATGATAGCGGAAAGGAGATAGCGGAAGGGCGTGGTCAAAGTCGAGAGGCGAAAAATACAGCACTTTGAAAAAAACACCCTTTTGCATATGGTGGAGGCCGTAGGGCTGCTTTCCCGTCCGCTAAAGGGCAAGGTAACACACGGGAAAAAAGAGGAAAAGGAGGAAAAAACCTCCGTCCGGCGGCAGTTAAGCCCCTCATTACGGCTTATCGTAGGCTCCGAGGCGAGTAATTAAGCCAGGTCTAGACCTTATAACAAACCTGCCCCGCAGTGAAGCACCAGTGCGCGAGGTAACCTGACGTTCGGCCAGACGTGCCGTCGATCGAGGACCGCGTTCGGCGGCGCTGTGCTCGTTTGCCGATAACGAGGTCCCCCCGCCGGTCCGAATAGGAATTTTTTAATTCTCCTTCCCAGTCGGCGGCAAGGCACGGACATCAATTGATTTATTGCGCCCGCCGCTGCGTGGCTGGTTTCGAGCTCCTCTCATACTTTGTGCGCTGTGCGCTCTTCACTGCATGACGACGTGATTTTAGAACGTTAACCTTATTTTGATTTTCTTTCGTAAAATGCATATATATATATATATATATATATATATATATATATATATATATATATATATATATATATATATATATATATATATATATATATATATATATATAGGAAATGAGGGGCTCGTTGAAAATAAGACAGAAATAAGAATTGGCAGTCAAGAAGAACTCGGAAAGCAAAGGGGAGGATGTAGTAGTTCAAGATAAAGAATTTGGAAAATAAGAAAGTGGAGAAAAAATGCCCGCCAGGTGGGATCCGAACCCACGACCTCCAGAATACCGGTCTGGTATCGCACCAGACCGGTATTCTGGAGGTCGTGGGTTCGGATCCCACCTGGCGGGCACCAGACCGGTATTCTGGAGGTCGTGGGTTCGGATCCCACCTGGCGGGCACCAGACCGGTATTCTGGAGGTCGTGGGTTCGGATCCCACCTGGCGGGCATTTTTTCTCCACTTTCTTATTTTCCAAATTCTTTATCTTGAACTACTACATCCTCCCCTTTGCTTTCCGAGGTCTTCTTGACTGCCAATTCTTATTTCTGTCTTATATATATATATATATATATATATATATATATATATATAGTATAGGTGAATACTCGGAGACACGGAAAGAGCAATGATAAAGTTTACTTACATATCGGCAAATGAACTTGCATTCATCATAGTAACCTTTACATCGTGTAAACCTTACTCTGATGAAGGCAAGTCCCATTGCCGATGCGTCAGTAAACTTTCGTGTTATGGTTCTGGCCGTGTCTCCGACTATTCGCTTATACTAGTTCTACGCGCTCGTTGTGGGTACTCTCTTTTCCTAGACTTTTCCTAGCTTCGCGCTCTGGCCAGCTTTCTCTTACGAAAGGGGCTTTTTTTTTTAGTTAGATGACGACGTGCGGCACGTAAGTTTTTCCAGCGGTTCGAGGTCGACAACACCTCGTTCTTTGCCTTATGAGGCATAATGTGTGTGACCGGTGTGTGAGGTGGGGCATGGAGCTGAATGGCGAAAAAACTGTCTTTCTGCATGTAACGAGAAAAAAAATTCCTGAGTCTTGTCCCTTACCATCCTAATGGCAGCACTATTAAGAGGTTAATAAATATAAATACCTAGGGGTAACACTTACCAGTAATCTATCGTGGGGGTGCATATTTCCGAAATCTTCGAGTCAGCTTTTCAAAAATTACGTTTTCTTAAGAGGAAACTTAAAAATGCCAGTTCAAGCGTCCGGCTTTTAGCGTACAATTCGTGTGAGGTCAAGTTACAATACGCGTCGGCCCTCTGGGACCCACATGTTAAGAAAGATATATCAAAACTTGAACGGGTACAGAGGAAGGCTGTAATATTTATTTTTGGCAAATACAAAAGCACAGATTCTCCAACATTGATTATTAAGAATAATGATATTAATACACTGGAAAAACGCAGGAAAATAAACCGGCTGCTCCTACTTCATAAGTTTCTTTCAGGAAAAGTTGCTCTAAATGAGAAAAATCTTGTCCATCTGCCATAATACGAAAATCAAGGCACACTACTGAACACGCCCTAACCCCTACTTTTGCAAAGACTAATTCATATAAGTACAGTTTCTTTCCAAGAACGGTGAGTGAATGAAATGACTTGCCACCAAGTGTTGTCAATGCCAACAATTTTTCGCAAGAGTTGGAACGCTTCTTTTGTGATCTGTAGAAAACGTAGCTGTGTTGGGGCTTGCTATTTTGTGGTTATTAAGGTGCTATTAAAATTTGTGCTGTTTTTTATTCTGTTTTATTTGTTGGTTTATTAGGTTATGGTTTATGCGTTTTGTTCGTTTTGTGTTCTGCATTTTACTAAGTTTATGGTCTTCTGTTCTCAGTGTTGAGGATGATTCTATTACCTGTTTTTGTTCTGGCATTATGTCGTCCCATTGTGCCAGCGTAGTCCACTGTGATCTTTTTTTTATTAATACAGTTTATGTAATGCCCCTCCTATCAGGGCCAAAGAATTGGCCTGCAGTATTCCTAAATAAAATAAATACATAAAATAATAATAAAATCATGCTTGGACATTAAATACGGGATAGACAAAGGGTAGGTGCCTGATGACCTTGTATATGGTGTTCTTCTAAAACCAAGAGGTAGCTCAGGACACAGCAGGACGTGAAAGGTACTTGTTGAGTCTTATTTCGTTTAGTTCTTTCTTTTTGTTGTTTATAGCGGCTGCCAGCAGTTAGAGATAGTAAGGGATTTGTCCGAAAACCATGGTTGTTGCTGAGCGCTAACTTAATACTGTATGGATACAACCCATGCAAATATCAGTGGGGCTGACATCCTAATAGGCAATGTGACCCAAGACGGGTTTGTTTTTCTGTGCGGTCGTTAATTGTTTTCTTCAACTTTCCCGTTCTTCTTTTCATTTTGTTAGCGAAGTTAGGCTGAATCGCAGTGGAAGGTCTATATAGCGGACGGCGCGTCACAACCGTAGCTGATCGCTCCAGATGTGATCTGGAGATGTACGGCGAAACGGCTACAGAGGGCAAGGCGGAAGATACATAGCGGACCATTACGGGTCCCAGAACGCGTATTTCCAAACGCTTCGCTGCACAGAGCACCCACGTGACATGTGTGATTGCGCGATGTCGAACTGTAATTAAACGTCATCATTGGCTGCGTCACAAACCTAAAGTGATCTAAAACATACCAAATCACTATTATTAACAAAAACAACACGTATATTTGAGTTTGGAAAAAAAAATAGAAAAAAAGGAGCAATGAAACAAAATCTGATAGACCTGTTGGGGCGCGAACCCAGGCCGTCAGCGTCAATAGTCAGTACTCAACATGGAGGCCACATAGCCCGAACAGTGGGCTTCTATTAGCAGGCGCTCAAAAGAATAGCGCACCCAGTGACATCACACATGTCACGTGTGTGCTCTGTGCAGCGGAGCGTTTGGAAACAGGCCTCCAGAACACTTCTCATGATAGCATCCGCTCTGTCCTGCATACCTTCGCAAGGATCTTCCTTCCCTTCACCCTCTCCTTCTTTCGTTCTCGCTTTTTCGCGCTTTTGTGTCCATGCTTAGCGATAGGAATCTTGAATGCAGCCTGGCTTAGTTATTTGCTAAGGCGAATTAGCGTGCCTGCCTTTGCAAAGAGCGTCGAGCGGCTGATTAGAGGAGAGAGATTGAACCCAGGAGGCTATTCCGGCAGCATCTATACTAGAAGCGACGGAGGGAGGAGGAGGGGAAGAAGAGGAAAAGAACATGCGAGGGGACAAAGGAAATAGGGGGCAAGTGGAACCCCTAAAGGAGGCTGGGGTCGTCGAGTAGAAAAGGAGAGAATGCTGTCTAAGCGATCGATTACGGCCGCTATTTGTGCACGCTACCGTTCCGAGCGCGAGCACTTTTGAACGGTCCCTTTTTGCTTCGTTAGACCTTTATTTTCTTCGTGGTCGCTTCGTTCGTTTCGCACAGCAGCATCCGAGTTAACGGTGTTAAAAATTAGGGAGCTATAGCAGAGCGGGAAACCGATCTCAGTACGGCGCCCGGGGCATGATCGGCACTAGCACAGGCGCACAACTGATTTTACCGCCTCCGCGCACGCGCAGTGGCGTCGAACGACTACTTGGTACCGTACCGGGATCCGTTATCTGCCCTGCTATGACTCTCTGCTGTCAGTCGGTGCGGCGTGACACCCTCGTTTCACTGTTCATCCTTGTTCGCCGTCTCTAGTCCTTCACTCTTAAAGGAGCCATGAAGAGAAAATGCAAGTTGGTTTTATTCGAAAGATTTCGTGTTTTATAGTGCCCCCAGCGCTTGTCCGGATACAAACGGTGCTTTATTCACTGAGAAATTAAACAATTTAGGTTAAAATTTTGATTTTCCCGCTCAATCGTGCGTTTTCGTGGTCCCAAATGACATCACAGGAACCGACCGCTCTGCAGCCTAGAATACCTTCATTCACGCATCCGCCGTACAGGGTAGAGACACGTATACGCTGGCGCCGCCATTTTCGGTTGCTCGCTCGCCGCCGAAGCAAGTCATTGTGTCAAAACCGCGCTAAAATTATCGCCGCAACGCGGTTTACTGAAGAAGTTTGAATCATATTGCCTGTTTCGCGTTGCTAGGTCGCGTGGGAAACGAAATGAATAACGCGTTGAGCCCGTTGGCCCAATTGCGGCGGCACGGGACCGTTCAAAGGTTGTCTCCAGTTGGTTTTGTTCCCGCGTTTCTTTACGTTCCGTAACCTAGATGGCGCCACCATACCGTGGCAAGCGTTTGGTTTGTTTTTGGCCGCATTTAAACCTGGCTTGTTTTTGTTCTGGGAGAAAATATTCGTTCCGTGAAACAGTGCTCGCTCGACAAATGGGGTCACGTAAGACACCGTTGCTTGCGTCAATCGGCCCGTGTCGTCTGAGACAACCCCAAGCCCCGTAGTGCTGTGCAGCTAAACCAAGCATGCTGTGCGCAGTACGAACAGCAGAACGCATCAGTACTTCTATGTTTACATGTGCTTTCGTAACTTCCACTGTTTGTCCCATCATTCTTATTGCCTTGTAAAGAATTGCCCTAAATTTAAGCGCAAATCGCTCGCTCGTCTAGTTTGTAAGCTCTACCTAATTTGCGTCTGCTTCTGCCAGCCTCCGCCAATCGCAGAGCTTAGCTCATGTGACATCATAGGTTCTGTTGCGGGAAATGAGGTGGTGGGTCGCATGACCATTCCCGTTTTTCCTAATTATGTAGCTTATTTGAGCGAAGTTTACGTTAAACGTGGTGTCAGTATGATTCTAACGAGACAATCTTTTGAATGAACCAAACTTGTGTTTTCTCTTCATGGCTCCTTTAAGCACTGACTACATCGGAACCAGAAGGCGCACCACTTCTCGCAAGGCGGACAGGGCTACAGCAGGCAGCAAAAAATGACCGCAGAGGGCGTACTTGTGCCATACGATCACGTCATACTCCAATTCACCGCGCCTCTCGGTGCACTTCCTTTACTACCGTGCCGTCGCCGAGCAGCACTGGACGCAGATGAACGGCCTCACACTTACTTTTACTGCACACCACTTCGTAATAACCCTGCTGAAATGTTTCGTGTCAGTCGTCAGAAAGAAATAAAAATAGAACGCAGAAGAAGAAAACAAGCAGAAGACTTGCCTCGATAATGGGCTGGTCGCATTTTGTGGGGACCACTGAACAGCAACACGGTTATGCTTGGAGACGAGAAAAACGGAACCTTTGCGTTCAACAGTGGCGTCGTGCCAAAGAACCTATTGTTGGCCGTGAGGCTAAACAGAAACGCCACCCCCGCAAGCGCCAAGCGTACGAAGGCAAGCAAGCGGCAACATCGCCATGACGTGCAAGACGTTAGAAACCAGTTCAAACATCGCAGCTACGATAAGGAGAGGATAAATCACACTATGCCGTGGTGGATGCCCAAAAAAGCGAAACTTTCTCAACCAACACACAGTAAATTGATATATGGTGGAGCGTCTGTGAGAGATTCCCTGCAAATACACTGAACCATTCCGTGGCCTTGGTGGCGACATGAGCCGAACGCCCAGCAACCCCTTCTACTTCTCCGAACAGGAGAGCCAGTGAAGTCTATAAGCGCGGCAGGAACCGCAAGAATGTCATCAACAGCGGAACGACGTGACATCCCTTGGACTACTCTGAATTACAAGTTCACAGGCAGAAAGAAGCTACCTCCTTGACATTCTCGGCAAGGTTCGAGATGAAAAAGGACTGGAAACGGAAGCGTTCAAACACCTCTAAAGTAAAGCCGTCTCCTGCAAGGGTACTTCGCATCTATCTCAAAATGAGATAACCATTTTTCTGCTCCAACAAGGGCGTTGACACTTTCAACACTCGAGTGGCTCCGAAGGGGTAAGTGATGTCGTTACGGCATTCTCAGAAAAAAGAAAGCATTGGCTACAAGTCAGCGCGATAGCAAACTCAAGCACAGCAGAAGACGAATAGCATGAATCCCGTAGAATGTTGAAACCTGCCAAAAAACAAACTCTTTTGGGAATTAATGCGCCGTACATAATCACACTCAATGACGACGCCAGCATACGACACCAGCATACTTGAATAACGACACCAGCATACTTGAAAAACTACAGTCACAGTTTGATAACCCGCTCATTCGGGGCGTAGCAAAAATCAATGCGAGGCCATTGCAGAAAGAGGGAGAAGCGTTGCGTCATCCGCATCTGGGGTGGTTAGGTTCGCGTTGAACTGAGAGCCGTAACGATTACTGTTGACAGGAAGGCTGAAGTAGGTTGTACGCGCACAACTGCCATCCGCTCAGACTAAAGTACACTCACTGTTCACAAATAAGAGAGAAACGCGTTTACCGACGTCGTCTACGTCCATGAAAGGGGTGAACTTTAAAAGTTGAGCTACGTTTATTTCACCCGCTGCTCTAATCTAGACGGGCTCCTCATAATCAACGCAACGGGTGACTACACCTCGCACCAGGCCAAAGAACAGCCAGCAAGGGCCCTGTAAGACTCGTCCTGAAGACTCGTCGATGCTCCTTTGCAGACCATGTATCCAAAGCGGACGTCTATGCTCGATGAAGCACAGTCCACTGATCTTGCTACGATCAATGTGCGTTCACTGTCTTCGGAAGGAAATCACTTCGGGAATGACATGGAAGAACACTCCACGGCTGTGCCTCTCGCAGGCGGGGTGCGATATAACGTTCTCGAAGTATAGGTGCCCTTATTCTAAAGCATCCACCCAAGTGTGCGCGGGCTTAGCCATCTACTGAAGTATCGGTACTTCTGTCTAATACAAGCTTGAGACAGAGCTTGAACCATCCAAAAGAACTGTAGTTGATATGCTGTACACTCCAACAAACTTAGCAAAATTGATTACAGAGCATTTCATGCAACCTCACTTATCAAGTTTAGCTCGGTGAGAGGCCCCATTTGTCGTAGAGGCACCACTGTCGTCGGCATTCTCTGGTGGGAGAAGTGGCCGGCCGTCGGCTTTCTCTGATACGCGCTGGGAATGCAATGCCGCACAGATCCCTACAAGCCCACACCGCAGCACTTCTCCTGCGCAGGCTTAACACTAGCAAAGAACATCGCAAATGTGGCGAAGGTAGAACCCGTCGATGAGGGTCGCCATAAAGCAATCGTCAGTTTGGTGCAATAAATGAAGAACAAAACAAAACATGGCTTCCAGGCCTGTTTAGGGCATTTTCTATGGAGGGATAGCTGCCACTAGTGCCATGCACCAGGAATGTACTAAACGAGTGTTTTGCCCTAGATAAAGCTGGCCTGCAATGGACGGTCTGAACGATGGTTATTTCTAAATCTTTTTCTTTGTCTCTCTCTTTTTCTCTCAACACAAGGTAACGCAGCTCGAAAACCTGCGTTCGAGGTTAACCTTCGACTTTCTTCGGCACACGCCGGACGTAAACTAGCCGTTGTCGTGTAGCTCCGAAAACAACACCATCCTTTCTGGAATTTCAATAACAACTGCGCGCGGGAAAAACGAGCGAGCTAACTGGCTGCAAGAAAAACGAGCGTGATTTTTCTCTTCCACTTTTGGTCAATCTGAGACATGGGCGAGTAGTGATTTACGATATGCTTGCTGCGGGCGACATGCATTTCGAGTCGGGGCGGACTGCGTCGTAAAGTGGAGCAGTAGTGGTCGCTTGCGGGGGGACAAAGCAGTAATGCTTGGGCGCTGGGGTTTTCCGCGGGCGAGAAAAGCCGCAAAACGAGCCGAAAACCACAAAACAAGCCAAGAGAAGCCGCAAAAAAAGCCGACAACCAAGAAACAAGCCAAGAAAAGCCGCAAAACAAGCCAACAAAGGCACTGACGCAACCAGTACGCTCAGAGGAGTTCGGAAACCGAAGTTCGCGCTGCAGTCAGAAGCTTCCGATGGAAAAGCAGCGGCGCTGAACACGAGGTTGGCGAATAACAAAGAAAGGCCAGTGTGCAAAGAGAGAAATAGGATGCCGCTTGGCAACGACGTCCTAAATCGCGCAAGTCGGACTCGGGAGATTTGTTTCTTTCATTTGGGCTACCCAGTGGACAGATTTCACGAGGGGATTTCTGGGCCATTAAAATGTCGTTTTTTTTCCACTGGCTTGCCATTCTCAGCGAAGAAAATTGAAAGATGAAGCTTCGGCTCGGTAGTATACTGCAGCAAGTCAGAAAGGCATTGTTGGAAAGTGATGTTTTTTGTAGGACCAGTGCTGAGACTTTCGGAATTGAGGCTTTACACGTGAACAGTTTCAATCTCACCTTACGAGATAGCCTTTTCAAAAAAAGCTGTCCAAAACTCCTTCCTTCTCCCCTGCTACCTCTCCAGGAAATTTATTTTAAAGTAGTAGTGCATCTATACATTTTTTTCTGTTGCTTAAATTCTCAAATATGCTTCAACCATTACAATGAAAACTTCGCCACCATGATGAAAACGTCGTCTGTCCAAACATCAAGGAAATGAAGAGGTTGCTTCCACCGTCCTTTTTGTCACTTAATTTATGCGCCATCTTACCCATGTTGCAATGTAGGTTCACCAGCAAAACCAAATGACTCCGCCCGTATAATTTAGTTTTAAATGATGACGGCAATATAAAAACGCGTCAACTCGCTCACGGAGTATATAGCAAAGCCATAATTATCATGTTTTCCTTCTGGAATCGAGGCTTCTACGGGCGCCCGTTTAGCCGAAAACGATCACTGGAGAAGGAACGAAAACGCCTACCACAAAAAAAAAAAATATCCCGTTTAGGCCTACAGAACGGGAGCCTTGTTCAAAATCTGCACAAACAAACAAATTGTGCGCATTGATTTGGCAGTGCAAGTATCCAAGTCCGCAAGAAGATTGTGAACAGGGTCACGTTGGGGGAGCCGAAACGTCATGATACTGTTTTTATTATGTTGCCGGCGTCTTCGCCTCTTCTTCAATGTTTCCCTTCTGTGGATAAACCATTCAGTAAAACAGGGTTCCTCCACAGTATTCTTGTGACATCACGTTCAGGTGTAACGTGCCACGCACGATTCTACCACTTTTGTTTTTAAAACTCACAGTGTTATGAATTTTGTGAGCAGGACACGTTAGCCAATCAAAGCTCCCGATTGGGGGCAAAGCGCCCAAGTGCGAATGGGATACGAAGGAAGGAATAGCCACAACAAGAACTTTTCAGACTTGTTTGCTCTATTTCCTTTAGCTCTTCACCGCTCTTGTTTTACGAAGCTCCCCAAAGTCGGTTTCTCTCATTGAGACCAGTCCCCTCACTCCCGTCCCTTCCTTCACCCTCTTCCCACTATCACAATGTTATCACAAGCCGTACTTTCTCAAAGTACGCGGCCCTAATACGGCGCTTTGAGTATGCCAGGTGGGCTGCGCCCGACTGCGCCGGTTTCGCTCGAGGTGTATCGGATGCTCCCCTTTCACTACTTTCATAACCCAAGCAGCTGGAAACTCGGGAGTAGACAGAACTCGGGCCTTCTCGAACAGGGGCCCTAATCACAAGATTATTTCATCCATCTCATGTATCTCATTACCTCGGCTGGAGCTAGGGACAGCCCCTGCGCTTGGCTGGGTAATTACTTCCAAGACCTTTTAGTAACTGGCGACAAAATGTTTACGCCAGGTATGAGAAATTCTTCACCAGAAGAAGTTAATTGGAACAAGAGTATAAACGTAAAAGTGTGCACGCGCGCGCGCACAAACCCACATACATACGCATGCACGCACACACCATTTGTTTGTGACAGCATACACAAATTCTTCAGAAAAGGGTGTAGGTCTAGGTTACAGAACAAAGAAAACCTCTCTTTTGTAGCGTGAGATACACTGGCCGAGGTTGAGCAGTTTCGCGTGGCTCCTGGAGAGCCGTGCTGCGCATGCACAAGGAGCAGTGATGTCTCACGGCGCACAGCTGGCGCACCGGAGCCACCGCTGTCGCGACTGGATTGGATTGCATTGTATTAGATTGGATTAAATTGTATTGTATTGGATTGGATTGAGAATCGTTTTAGCAGCAGTAAGCATGATAACCAGCTAACCCTAGACAACCAGCAAGAATAACCAGCTGAACCTTAGCTCACGCTACGTATATCCTGGCATAGCCTGCTAATTTTTTCTTCTCGATACTACGTCAAAATCTTAGCTTCATCCTAATTCTAAATCGTGGAAATGAATAAGCCTGTACGAAACGTATAACTTCCTCCACTCTTGTTTGGGCCTCAGCATACGAGAAAAGAACGGAGAGGTTACGACAGCGCGCACTCTGTGCGCTCAAACGCTCGGTCAGGTCATCCGGCGACCGTGTTCACGTGTTCAACGGGGATCCAACCTCGTTGTCATCAGAGAGGGAGGGGAGGCAGGGTTGGAGGGGGTGGAGGAGGCACGTCGGCCGAGTATATTGAGCGCGACAACGTCAAGCACGCTTTGTCCACCTGTTGCGGGACAACACGGAAGATGACACCGGGACGTAGATTTAATAAAGCCTACGTTCTGCTCGACCTTAGCGACGCATTCCGGCCCCTATTCCCTCAATCCGGCCGCCTCGCCTACGTCGCTTGTCTGACCTGTTACCCCCCCCCCCCTCCTACCCCCCAGCTACTCTATAAGCGGAGCACATGTCCAGGATTCTTGGCGACCTGTCAGAGCAGTTAAAAAATTCGATTTCATAAAGTCCTTGACACCTTTTTTATTGCCCTTTAGAACCCACCCCCCTCAGCTTCATCATGCTTTTTACATAACTAGAGACCCAGACATGTCTGTGCGATCAAGAAGATACCAGCCCAAAAAGTCTAAAGCAAGAAGACATGCAGGAAACCAGTCTAAAAAGCCCAGGTTAAGTAATAGAGGATGCTGACGTTCGAGATTTCTCCTTTTCATTAAGCGTGGTATTTTTCCCGTCATTACCGGCTGTGCCCAAAAATGCTCGCTGTCGCTTATTGCTCCCGCACCTGTGCGAGTGATCCTACTGTTTTTAGAGGTGTCGGGGGTGAAATCAGGGTTTAATCAAGCAGCAACAAAACGCGCGCGTCTGGTTGTCAGCTAGCTGTTATGGCGTAAAGAAGTAATACTAAATTAAATCAGCGTGAAATGCTTATGGCGAGGTGCGCGTCCTAATTCTAAAAGTTGTACGAAGGAAGGTGCACACGAGCGCATACGCTAACAGCAAAGGTGGTAAGAATTTGCCACGGCTCAGATAAAACGCGTTTAGTGTAGCGAATATACACCTTAATATTCTGTAGAGGACTATTTGCGGTTAATTTAGGCTATGTAACGTTCGCCGAAGTCTGTCATCCACCAACGTTTCTTTGCCATTCACCTTCATTAAACACAGTATTTCACGAAGTCAGAGAACCGAAGTTGTGCCTATGGGATACGACTGAGAATGCCACCGCGGCACCTTGTTGTGATTGAAAATGAAGCGCTTATCGATTAACAAACAGTACAAGGCGACACTGTGCAAATGAAAATTACATTATCAGTAAGAGCGAAGCAGCTAGTCTGAAGTGGACCTTAAATTGAAACATTGCAACTTCTCATACTTGTAACGACGCGGCTTTTAACGATCCAAAATGGCTCATAACCTCCAAATCCGTTGCGCAGCCTTTAAATTAGAGAAAAGTGGCTGTGCACGCCAATACACCACAGACACCGTGCTGAAAAAACTCAGCAACGTTCCTGGCAGCGCCAAACTCTCAGGCGATCTAAGCGGCGTTCAATCGAAAAATAATGCTTTCGTGTTCACAACTAGTAGGAAGAGCTTACGAGTACTCAGAAAGATGGATTGATGGTAGGGTTTAAAGCGCCGACGCAACGCTGGCGATGAGGCGCGCCGTGGTGGAGGGAGGGCTCCGGACTAATTTCAACCACCTGGGGATCTTTAACGCGCGCCGAAATCTCGTACACACGGGCGTTCTTGCTTTTCGCCTCCATCAGAAAAGCGGCCACCGCGGTCGGGAATCGAACCCGCGACCTCGTGCTCAGCAGCGCAAAACCTTAGCCACTGAGCGACCGTGGAGGGTACTCAGAAAGTTTTTAGAAACTTTCATTTTTTGCATAAAGCACTGAATGCCGGAAGTACGTTTTTTAGTTTTAAAAAATCAAAGCCCCTTTCAAGAGAAATGTGGTGATAACGCGAAGCTTCAGAGGCGTCTGAATGGCGAAGCCGGATAGATCGGCTTCATGACGCGACTTCATGTTGGCTTCATGTCGGCTTCATCGGCTTCATGTCGGCTTCATGACGCGAGGGACCTAGCTTCGATTTCGACCACGGGAAGGGCTTTTTTTCTTAAGGGACGTGACGTTGCTTCGCTTATCATCAGCATCATCATCATCATCATCATCATCATCACTACCCCCATCACCACCACCACCACACAACCATCATATCCATCATCATCGTCTTCGTCGTCGTCGTCGTCGTTTTGTGAAACCCACTGTTAAAGTTGGCTTTCCTGCAGCGATATTTGGCGTGACTTCGAACGCCATCGGTAAGGCACAGTAAGCTTTGCTTTAAAATTCTCAGCTAAAGCAAACTAAAGAACACAGTTTCTTTGTGTGACTTGAACGATCGCCGTTGCTACACGCAAGTAGTCCAGCAATACAAGACTGCACATGGCTAGTGATGCTTGTACTTCAGGCATTATTTTCACCAGGTTCTCACCGTATACGAATCAGTGCTATAAGGGGACCTTGCATGGACCAGCTTATCTTTCTTTTTACTCGCTCGATAACGAGGAAACACGCTAACACGCTTCCGCTCTCGTGGAGTGCGCTAAGCTTTAGTTTCGCGCAATCATGCAGGTGTGCTTTGTACTCCCTCCACTTCGTGGATACCACGAACTTTTTTGTTTATTGAACTTGTGGCAATCAGAAATTGCCAAGGTGCTGAGGCAAAAGGCCACTGTAATAGTCGCCTGACTAGGCCCCTAGCACCGGGCAGTGACAGGAGCAGAAGGAATTATACATACCTAAATAAATTCAAATATACATACACACTCTGCATAATAAACCGAAATAATCTCTGCTACAAAGACCAAGACATACGCACTTTTCTTGCGTAACAAAATTACAATATAACTACCATGCAACCATTCCGCTTATGCGAAGAAAACAAGAATAGCCTAAACATATACACAAAATAACACAACATTACAAGAAAATTTTACACATTACGTAGAAAATACATTTTCGTTTTTTGTCTAAAAGCGTCTAAAAAGTATTACTCATATTGCCTAACAAACAGCTCCTTTCACTTCAAGGGTTTCGTTATAAGTCCATTTAAGAACAGAAACTTCAACTACGCTTGCCCTCTCTTCTCTGCTCTCCGCGGAGTCGACGGAAACGCGAATCATTCTCCGGCGGGCCAAAACGACGACGACGGCGAGTTTCGCGGAGGCCATTACTCGACCGTAGCACAATCGCGCGACGTGCTTGATGAGTGTGCCTTGTCCGCCTCGGGTTCCCGCGCTAGCGTCAAATAGCGCGCGTCCGTGTGTCGTCCAAATACGGGCCCCCGTCATGGCCTCTGAGACTCCTATCTGGAAGAAGATTGTTAGAGACTGGCAGCGATGCTCGGAAAGAGACAGCGCATGCCTGGTTCTCGTCTCACGATGTGTCCGCTTTCGGGGCTCTTGTACCACCTTACGTGTTTTTTGGATGGCGGACATTAAGAACGCGAAGAGCTAAGCGACCCTGGACAACGAAGTAGTGAAGGAGTGGCTAACAGGAAAAAAAAAAAAGACAAGCACTTTGAAGCAGTCGTACTTTTCCAGTTATGATAGACTTTGTCTTCGTTGTCGCTGTAATCGCCCCAAAATTATAGACATTCTAGACGTGTGCGGGAAATTGTAGCGAAGTGTCCGAAATTCTTTTTTTGCGCCATACACCTTGTTCAAGCAGAAGAAAAATTATGCAAGTGTAATGTAAACAAACTCAAAGCGCAGTCTAGACAGCTATCTGAAGTTCCCAAGAGACGAAATCGACCCCGGCACCTGTTTAGGGGACACTTGAGGAGCTTTTTTTCGAAATGAGCCAAATCCACCTGGGCAGAATTTCTGAAGCGAGCGAAAATTTTCTTAGCGGAACCAAATGCAACGCTGTTTAAGTTAACTTACCCTAGCTGACATGTAAAAAAATATCATATAGTAGCTTTAATAGCGTTGCATTTAACCTCGGTCACGAATTTTTGCTTGTTTCTTCTGTTTAGGTGGATTTGGCTAATTTCGAAAAAAAGCTCTCCACTTAGTCGAATAGGTCGAAACTTTCTTTCTGTTTGAATTGGGTAGACTAAAAAGTGTAATCTGTTATATTTGACGATTCAGGAGTGAATATATTTTCAAGAGGCTGAAAAACTGAAACGCCACGCGCGGTTCGCGGTCGCTGAACGAACTTTATTAATGGCGTCCCGCAGGTTTGCCGCATGTTCTTACGTTATTCAAGCCTAAATTCTGAATTCCCGCCGAATGATGGTTACCATCGATTTTTTTCTTCGTTCATGCACTGGTCGGGTAGGCTAAACATGCCTGAAATCCACTCAATTCAGCCCTGCAAGTAAACCGATAGTCACAGTCCTTTCCAACAGACTTCGTTCGTTAAAGAAGTGCGTGTATATTAGCAGGAAAAACTGAGAACATGGTCTACGCGTAATAGACCTCATTCCGGAATGTTGAGAAGACAATGCTTATAAAATTTTTACTTCGGTGTTCCTTGAACGTGACGAGTTGGCACATGGCGAAGTTATAAAGCGCTCCTCTAGACGATGGACAATTACACAAAGGAGACACACTGTGCGCACAGTGGGCGCAGTGTGTGTGTATCCTTAGCGCAGAGTGTGTCCCCTATGTGTAGTTGTCCATCGCCTAGTGCAGCGCTTCAAAGCTAACGCTTGGCACCGCATCGCTGTTCCCCACTTCTAACAAAAGATGTTGACGAGCGGTGTGAGCTATCCTATACGTGCGCTTCACACTAGATGGCGGTACTCTGTATGTGAAAACTGTCAGTTAGGTGGCAAAACACAAACTGCCATCGACTTTTGGACCTTGATAAAATACCCAAACAATGTTCTATTGTGCGTGCATATGTGAAATCAAGACTAACAGTCGCCCTATTAGTTCGTCCTACAAAAAGGTACGCAGACCGGCACACTTAGAAGATTATGCTTGCCATTGTGTGCGCTACAGTGATTATGACCCGTGCTCTCGGGGGCTGAAAAAGGTAAAGGGTCGACGGCAAGGGAGGTTGATGGACAAGGCACGCGCATGCGTTGAGGCATGTTTTGCTCGCTCTTATTTTCGATTCAAGCCTAGAGGCCAGTCGTAGAATTTGCCTTGGATTTCACTGTGCCGAGCAGCTACCCTCATTGGCAAGCGCCAGCTGCTTGACATGTGTAGCGTAGGTGAAACCAGAAAGAAAGCCGTGAAGGACCGTGGGAAAGCGAGCCGGCATGGAGTGGATTGAACTTTAGGATCTCTCAGCCCTGCAGCGGAGTGGAAAGTGTCTGCCAAAAGCAGAACTGTAGGGAATTCCTCAGTATACGATCTAATGACATCATCACATAATTCTACAGACGCTAGGTATAAGCAAGATTGAAAAAAAGAAACGACGGGAAGAGGTACTGCCAGGGAGAGAAAATTGTATATATCTTAGAATGTGTCATGGCTGACAAATTCGGCTGATCAGGGGCTCATAAATAGCTAACATGTCTACTGCCCCCCCGCCCTTCATAGAAAAAACACTACGGCAGATTAACTGCAAGGCAAGTTGCGTCCGGTCTGTTCTTCACTCGCCCCTGCATGTTTGTTTCGCTGGTAACCATGTCGGTTGTTATGAAAATATTATTATTTGTAAGAGACAGAAAGCGAACGCCCGTACAACTCATACCGAAAGAACCGCACTATGGTTAGGTAATGTGAGTCATTACGCCGTCGCTATCGAGGAGAAAAGACAGAAACAGGGGTGAAAGAGTGCAATTCAACGCCGCCTCTTCGTCCAGCCCTGGTATTTATCCAACGTCCCCAAACTAATCTACGTCCCGTCCGTATTACCACCGTTGAATCAAGCTCCCGTATCTCTCTCACTCCCTAACTCCCCCTGCAAATGGTCTCGCGTTCGCCGAATTATCGGGTCGTTTATATCCAGACAGTGCCATTTCGCGGTGTCGCTTTGGAGCGCCACGAAGTGGCCTTCGCTGTAAAGCGATGCTGTGCCACTTGTCGCGGACTTGGGAGGACACGGCCGGTAAACAGCTCCAAGAGTACAAAGACTCCGGATGCGCCCCCCTCTTGTCAGAATCAAGGCCATTTCTCGTCGCTTTTCGATCAACGAAGATTCAAAACCACAGCCCGTTATCACAGTCGCTCGAATGAGGGCGGACGAGGAGAATGGATTTGCAACTGATGACGCTAATGCCTTTCTCATCTTGGTGGTGTAGGGCAGAAAGGCCAGAGGCATGGCTGGACGCAAGCCGTATTTCTTCGCTACTGCCCATTCCTTTATTTTCACCTCACCCTGCTTTCTTTCACTGTTTCTTGGTGCAGCCGCTATTATATCTCACTTCTCAGAGCACCGCAATGCCGCATTTATTTTCGTTGCTTCCTAATACGGTTTCTATTTTTTTTTCTTCCTATTGGGTGCTAAGTTTGTCTCTCCGGACAAGTGCTAAATAGTAAGCAAACGAAGCCTGGCGCTAAATCGACGGGGAACAGGAACCCGAAGGTAGCCGCTTGGTGAGCGAGAATTGCTTCGTTAGCATTAATTATTCAGGACCCCTGCTCTGCTCCGGGGACGATTTGGACGACACATAGCGACCTCGTCCAAAGAAAAGAAATTAAGAAGGGAGGAGAAAAAAACTGGCACAGAGGAACGAAATTGCTGCTTTTTATTGGTTTTGCGCGTCCTACTCATTAAACACAAAGCACCTCCCTATCTCCGCTTCGCGATTTTACTGTATTCTCCCTTCATTGTAAACTGGACACGATCCGAAATGTAACACTTCGCTGAGGCAACGTTTTGCATTAAAAAGTAAGGATAACAGTTGGGGCCCTAAGTGAGAACAAACAAAAAAATAGATGGATGATTTGTTTGTGTGGAGCGAGAGATTAAAGCAGCCGGCTAAAATTACGTGACTTCAATGGGCACGTTATTACTCACTCAAGTACAATGAAGCTTTTTCGTGTAATTCAAGCGGTGTGCTCTCTTTTTTTTTTGTTCATACGTTTTCATTCCAAGGGCTGGAACACCTAAAAAAAGAAATAAATAGCGGCGAAAAGCGAAAAGTTTTCCGCTCTTAAATTTCCGCGCATTTTAACGAGTCGGGTGCTGAGTGTTAAAATTTTATTCATGACTGTAGAATAAAGTTATCCTCGAGTCAACGTAAGGAATATATAAGTCCTTGAGTGACGATTTCAGGTCGAATGGTTAGTACTTACGGCTCGTTCGAACAACTTTACAAATATTAATTACTCGGCAGCTACGCTTTTATTGTTCTTCAAAACGCAGTTTTTATTCACCTCGACTAAAAACAATAGAGTCGTTAATTAACCAGTTAGGGGAAATCTTTAAGGCGGAGTAAGTTTCTGGGAAGTTGAAAAACTTCGGAAGAAAAACTGCTTCCGTCCCAGGATTCCAACCAGGGACAACCGCTTTTTTGAGAAAGCTATCTAGCGTTCCTTTGTAGCCGTGCGCCTGCATTTCAGGCGGATGTCAGATTTTTCCTTACGAAAACAATAGAGTTTGTTCCTCCACATCATCGCACAACGCAAAATAGGCCTCCCCGCGTAGCCAAGGTATGATTTATCTGCCGCAGATCGCCTCCCGGATAAACTACAGAACTCGTAGTTCGGCAGTATATCTGGAACTTCGGTAGTATATAGCCGAACTGTGCTACCAAACCTTTGCCATTTGGTAGTACAGCCCCAGGAATTTTTCATTGATCATAACTGTTCATTCTCAAACACATTGCTTCCGGCGCCAACAAACATAAGAGCGCAGCTGCATGCCTGTGGTGTGTCTATTTTTAAATCGCCACACGACAGACCTGTCGCCAAGGGCCCAAAGTAACGGCCGACCGCCCAATAGGGTCGCCAGCTGCGCGATTCTTTTCATGTCGTTTCGGCGATAGGAATGGTTGCGGGCGTCGTGATACGTCGCGAATGGAAGCCGAAGAAATATTGCAACACTCGCGTAAAAGCTTCCTATCCGCACGGCCAAATAGAGACAAACTGATCCTTGCTTACTTGCTGCCATCTTTGTTTTCCTGTCTTTTTAGGCATCCCCACCCTCTGAGCGAACCTGGGGCGCATTGGGTTAGTTCGCAATGAAAGGGGAGATGCGTTGCATCGACCCCAAAAGTGCATGTTTTGAAGACACGTGGTTCTTTCTTCCGACAGCGGTAGAAGTTGCTCGGGTTCCAAAAAAAAAATGAATATAAAAGATGAGAGACAAGGAGTAAATCGAGTCACGGATAGGAAACGTTTATTAGAGAAAAAAAGAAGGTGGTGTCGCGACTGTCTTATGCGTAGGACTACTCTAAGAACAATACAAATAATAGTACTGTTTTCTAAATGGATTCGTGGACTAAAAGCCATCGCTCAGTGTGCGCAGTGGCCCGCATATGGGACTCTAGTGAAGCAGTGAACTGCCATTTAAAGAAAGCGTTAGTGACGCATGCGTTGTTGTGTAGTTACTTTCTGTTAACTAGACGGCAGCTAAATACTTTCAAAGTTTCGCTGCACCCAGTACCCCAATACGAGCATAAAGGTGTGTCAAGAGCGCAGTTACATATCGTTTATTGTTCTTTGAGAATGGAGAAGTTATTTTTAATGCTAGGAGCATTATTAAGCTCCTACATTCAGTTATAGTCTTTCAATGCTTTTGAAGCACTCTGATTGAGTCTAGTTTCTCGGCATCAGTCTAACCACTTCGTCGCATTAGGCCGTCCATTTGACCTTAAAAATGAAGAGGATGAAAGAAGTTGAAAGGTAGCTGGAGAGACTGAGTGGAGCAAGGATAGAAGGAACAGAGGGGAGAGGGAGGGATTGAATTCTGTTCGACAACACAAATTTGTCGCACAAGCGGGATAATTCTACTATTTTTTTTACGTCTGCTTTTCGGTTACTTCCATTTCTCTACTCACATCACCAGCGCAAATATGCAGACACAGAAACTCCCTGACACGCGTTTATTCTGATGCTTTTAAAATGACGGATTGGTGAGGTTATTCGAAGTATGTACTAGCTTATGTTTCGCTCGCTCCATGCGCTAGCCATAGCACGTGCAGCGCATGCGGAATTTTTGTGATGCTGTCAAGAAATTATGGGGCATGCTTAGAAGTTCTGGGAATGTGAAAGCGAAATCCTAGTTACACCTTCTGTTGATTTTCTCTTGAACCTTCTGTGGAATGTTGCGGCCACGCCCGTCCCCACATGGCCGGCCCCGTGTACAGCGCCCTCCGAAGCTCTTTCTGCTCGGTCACCATCACCAGGAGCCTCATGTCGTTACCGTTGAAGGAGGCGAGCTCGCATTGCTCGGCGGCCTACCCTCCTCCTCCGCTGCTGTTCCCCTATCCGCTGCGGTGGCTGAGTGGCTAAGGAGTTGTGCTGCTGAGCCCAGGGACGCCGGTTCGTTTCGCGGTCGCGGCGGCCACTTTTATGATGGAGGCGAAAAGCGAAAACGCCCGTGTGTTCGACATTTCGGCGCACGTTAAAGATCCCCAGGTGGTCAAAACTAATCTGAAGCCCTCCACTACGGCGTGCCTCATCGCCTGTTTAGCGCCGGCGCGGTAAACCTCATAATCAATTTACTGTTCCCCTTTCCGTACGCGCGATCCCCGCCTTGCCCTCACTCCGTCAACAACTTTACTTTTTTTTGGTACCCCCGATTTTCCGTACATAAAAAACGAGCGCGATTGAAACAGAGTTCGACATGGTAGTACCTCAAAAAGGTAGACGAAGAACTACAAACAGCTAGCGTTCATCCTGCCGGTATTCTTCGTCCTCCCCTTTCCTTCTGGCACTGGCACCATGTCGAAGCTAAGAATAGACGACTCTTCCTTAACTAGACGAACTTTCGTCCTTAAATGTGAGACAGAGATTTCAAATTCAGTTTTGGGATTTAACGCGCCGAAGCTAGGTCTGAGCTGTGAAGAGCGCCGTAGTGGAGGGCTGTGGATTTAATTTTACTACTTGGGGATCTTTAATAACGAGCGTCGAAATCTCCACACACGGGCGTTTCCGCTTTTCTCCTCCACCAGAAAAACGGCCATCGCGGTGGCACGGATTGAACCCGCGGCCTTAGGCACGCTCAGCAGCACAACGCCTAAGCCGCTGATCCGCCGCGGCCATGTATCCAGGGATCGAAGGAAATTACTCAGTGTAAAACACAAGCGTTTTTCAGCTGAAAAACGCAATTTCTGACTTCGGAAAAAATCATCGTTCGCACGGAGCTAGCTCTAAACGCTAAACCACTAGCTTAAGGCATATACGTCCTCTGCATTCCTTACGGGAGAAGAGAGAGAAAAATGGGGGAGAACATGCGGAGTGAGTACGAGGGGCAGAAGAGAGGGAGTTACGTATCAGGGGTGGTCGCGTAAGCGCTACCCCCTTTCGACGTTGTTTGCAGCAAAACAAGTAGATAAACGGCCAATATTTTTTTCATCCGTTTCCATTAGGGACGATTAGCATGGGCCCTACGCCGAAGTTTGTGAGCGAAAAAGGGCGGATGTGCTTCTTCGCGAAATAATGCGTCGCTCACGGAAAACAACAGCTTGGAAAAGGCTAAACAGAGCAAGAACGCGCTAGTTTGCCTAAACTTAGGCGAGACGAACGATATCAACTGGGCGTTGCCGGGGTTCCTAGCTCCCCAAGATCAATGCAAACGACCAAAGCAGCACGCAGCGTTGCAAGACGCGTCCCAAGCATCTGCCGCCACCGCTGTTTGCGCTTACGAAATAGGGTGGCCTTTAGCCGAGTTTTACGCCTTTTTATCTCTCTTCATAGTGCATACATAGTTTCTGTGGATCGTTAGTAATTCCTGGGAACTTGCAATCATTTATTTCCCCTTAAACTGAAGCATCTTTTTTCGTTGCTGCCCTACACGTTTTAGTTCATGGGACTTTGTTAAGTGTTCAGTGTATTTATGCGGCCCAGAATATTACAGCGAAAGCTCTACTACGCCATCTATGTGGCGAGGTATTTATTAACGTTGCAATGGCCTTGAGCCACCGGAGCGTCGTGTGGCAGCTGTGACGCCTCGCCACGTGATCCGCTGCGGAGAGGCGTGGTAACCTCGCTTGCACGGAGTGTCACCGCTGCTGCACAACGGGACTAGGGGATAGTTTAACGGCTGCTTCACCACCGCTTTGTCGCTCAGTCTAGCCATAGATGGCAAGCCGTTCCCGCGCTGAAACCCGTGGAGTTTCATACTAACATATACTAGAGGGAAATCTGTCGCTGCAGTCGCGGGCCGCCGTGGGCGGCGCCATTGCCGCTAGCGAAGTTCCTCGCCTACTTGGCTTAGCTAGCCATATGGCTTCTTTTTTGTCTGGAAGACAAAATCAACAAAAAAGGGTAACATTTTTCCCTGTTCATCGTGCATGAATCTTCCACATAATCACTGACAAATTAATCTTTTTGAAGGTTCAATTTTATAAAAACCAAACAAATTTGATGAACCTTCTGCAGTAGTACTGTTGCTTATTGCAGCCAGAGCCAACTTTTTATGTCAAGGACAAGTGGAACGTGCCCGCCCGGTACACGGCGGAACACTCACCGATACGCGGCTCCCCTAGACAGTGACGCCAGATTTCCCTCTGGTATATATTAGTATGAAACTCTATGCTGAAACCCCGGTCAACTCGGTTGCGCTAGCGGGCTGGCGTGTAGAAGGTTGTGTTTTTGCGAATGTAACGCAACACTTGTGCTAGGTCGGACTCTAAACGCGCCTTTACACCTCGATACTAGCAATAGACAATGAGGATTGTCTCGACAGAGCCTACATAAATAATCTGTTTTGTCAGAGTTGCCAATTACAAATGAACAGTTACATCGACCGACTGTAGACGTCAAAAGTATGGAGGAACAAAGTGTTCTCAATGCCAAAATAAAAAGAATGCATTGAGAGCCTCATACACGATGCTCTCGCACAGCCTAGACAACAGCCGTGGTGGCTTCTAATGCATCTTTGCAAACGTGATACTGAGAAACACCGCCTATCTACCTCAGAAACAAATTTTTCGCTAGGTATTTATTGAAGCGTTGTTAAACATTTTCTAACGCTGTGTACAGTAGATCTGTATTTTTCGTTTGCTTGCACAAAACAATCATAACTGATATTTTATTTCGTAAATTCTAAAAAGTGGTTGTGAGAACGTATGGATCGTATTTACTGAAAAGTTTAGTGGCTGATTTGTACGCTTGGCAAAATGGAAACGGCCATGTCTGCGCCAGCTGTACCTGAACTTTGCACCAGCATCTCGGAAAAAAGGAAACACCGGCGTGCGTCGTCTGTCCCATTTCAACCCGATTTTCGGCAGTGGCATCATCAGATATATTATTAATCGCACTCACATTTTGTGGTGGCTCTCTAAATGCCCTCGAGAACTTCGCATCCCCGGCGAACGAAACCGCGGCTGCGAACGAAAGCGACACGGTGTGCAAGAGGCCGAC
This sequence comes from Haemaphysalis longicornis, assembly GCF_048455015.1. Classification (NCBI taxonomy): domain Eukaryota; kingdom Metazoa; phylum Arthropoda; class Arachnida; order Ixodida; family Ixodidae; genus Haemaphysalis; species Haemaphysalis longicornis. The sequence goes on from NW_027526460.1 coordinate 48,263,180, forward strand.
ACTGCAGTCGCCCGCGACCAGGCACGTCGTCACAAGTGCCCTCTAATGCTGGTTGAGTACAAAAACCAAAGAATGGTTTTGAAGAAACGTTTCACGCGTACGCCCATTTAGATTCACGCGTACGCCGATTTAGCAGCTGGTACATGCGAGGCCATCTCCCGAGCCGTACTTGCACGCATCAGCAGGCAGAAGCGCTGGCGAATCGCAAGCGCCCTTTCAACAAATCAGTTGTATTTGGCTTACGCACAGCAACATTTTCAGCAACAATACTTCTGTTGTTGTCCTTGAACATGTGACAGACCTCGAAGGGGCGATTGGCTTTAACAACGCAGTTGCACGCGTACGTAGGCTCCGAAGTTTTTGCCGCTCTACCTAGTCGCGCGGCGATTTCAATTGTGTCAGCGATAGGGTGCAGCATGGACGAGTATGTGGTGTCAAAGTGTTACTCTGCGTTCGGTGGGGCACAGTGTGGATCATGAAACAGCTCTTGCTGTTGTCGTGTGCGGTTCTTTATCGGGCGCCAGCGCGGACAAGTACCGCCATCTTGTGGAGCCCGACGTAACCAGTGACACCTGATTTGATGGTGTCGCCTTAGCGACACACACACTTGGGGGCGCACACACATGGTTGCCCGCATGCGTGCCACGCCAGTGATTACAGCCTATGCCTAAATAATGTTGAAACTAACGCGACAATGACATACATAAAGAAATTATCTACAGAAGCATATTTTTCAATTTAACACCAGAACAAGAAAGTGTGTGCGTTCCTTTGAGTGAGCGCCATTTATTATTCTTTTTTTTTTACTGTTGCTGCTAGCATGATCCCCCCTCAACCTAGAGTTCTCGCATGTGTGTTACTTCGTCTTCGTATTATTTCTCTTGCTACACCCCTTGTGACAATATTTCTTTTTGCGCTGCTCGTCTTACTTGACTTGTTGATGGATACGTATTATACTGCTAGTTTATGAATAAGCTCGGCTGGTTGCTATTTTGTTACTATTTTTCTGCAAGTGTCCGCTTGCCCAATGCCGCGTTGGGCCTGTAAGGTACTTTGAATAAGTAGATAAATGACAACCATATATGCCAGATCTGACGGTAGATCAACGTATGGATCTGCGGAGTCGCTGATTGTTTTATTCGCCCTATTTTAATCTTTTCAAAGTTGAACGGACTGGGAACATCTGATCTGCAGACTTCGCTAAGGTCAGTAGAGAAGGCTGCAGACTTATTCAAAATTCTTCAAGTGGAAGCTCTAGTAGTTGTAACTACTTCTAAAAGCAAGAAACCACCTTCAGAAGTATATGAAAAACGAACATTACAAGAAAAAGATAAGGTTGAAGTTCACGCAAATGATGTTAGGTCTTCAACTTCACGAATGACCTCCGAGTTTTCGAAAATCCTGCTAGGCTAAGCATTTCACCCAGAAGAGGACGGCAGATGAAAGCCCGTTTAATCTTCGACAGCGCGGCATAAGTGATCCGAAAGCCAAAGTTTAATAAAGCGCCCGTCACGAGATTCACATATCGACCTCATTAAATACGAGTGAAGCACTGAAGCCGCATGACATGAATTTCATACGATTCTGCAAATTCGCTTACAGTCCTAAAGAAGCGCTATGCGGTAATTCGATCAAAATCTTGTTTGGTTTGCTGCTTTTTATATATCTTTTGATTTTGTTCATCAGTTTCCTCACAAAGGCGCGCGGAAGCGCGCCCTTAATCTCACTTCAACTAATGACTCTTGAAAAAACTTCTCCACTTCATGGGCCCAGCAGGTGATTAAAAGCTGCGTTCAATAGGGAAGATACGGTTAATATGAATATTTCGAACAACTTGAATTTCGATGCACTCACTATATTTGAAAAAAAAAAGCATTAGGGGAGAAGCTTAAACGCACGGTAATAAGTTACTAGGGCAGCACAATTCTAAGCTCAAGGCTTACTTTAACAAAACTAAACACAAAGTTGATCTGCGCAGAAAGATATATATATATATAGAGAGAGAGAACTACAGAGCGCGTGACAGTGAGAGAGAGAGAGAGAGAGAGAGAGAGCACGAGAGGGTGAGAGTAATTGAGGGTGAGAGAGAATAAACTTTAATTAAATCAAGGAAATGCTTCAGAGAGGCGTCCTCATTCCAGGATGCCTTGAGCTCGGGCCACGTCGACAGCCCTTTCGATCAGGCGCAGCTGATCTCCGAGGCCGGAGCTGGCCAATGCTCTCTCCCAAAGCTCCGTGGAAAGGTGAATGTTAGGGGGGTCTAGGGTAGACTTGTCGCAGCCACCCACTACAGTCCCAGGCTGTCCACAGAAGCGGCAAAGTGGAGAAGAGTGTGTCCGGTCAAAGAGGTGAAGTCTGGTGGGATGTGGGAAGATGATGAGTTGCAGGGCGCGCAATAATCTTTTCTGGTCCCTCGGTAGCGATTTGTGGGGTGAAGAGTAGGTTTTACGGGACAGCCTATAGTACTGCGAAATTTCCTGGTATGTGACAGCAGGTTGCATGCGCTCGGTCTCGGCTTCAGCTTCATCAGCGCTGGCTCGGCGGGTCAAACCTCGAGCAATGAGGTTGGCGATCTTGTTGCCGGGGATGCCGCTGTGAGCTGGTGCGCATACAATCCTGACTAATTGAGGGAACGAAGACAAGATGGGGTAAGCGGAACAGGGCGGGATGGAGGGAGGGAGAGATAAAAGATGGACAGTGGAATAGCTGTAATAAGAGCTATGGGAGCCCTGACGAAACTGGTTTTGCTATCTTACTGCTAAAACCAGCTTGCAAACTTCAGTTGCACGTTAACACGCTTCTACCGACTTTTGACGAGCCCAATTAACCGGTTTGGCGGGAAAATGCACAGGCACGCGTTAATTGTCTTTGAAAAAACATTATTTCGTTAGTAAATATTGTTAGTCAGTGGTGCCACAGAGGCGGGCCTATCGTTAATGTAAGGCGTATCGGAGCGCCATTTGGAGGTGTTAGACCCAGAGATGTGACGCTAGGCCTAACGTCCTAAACCTCAAAGTGGGATGTAGGCCTAGCGTTTTGTGGCTAGCCTTACGGCACGCGGAGCAACGCCATCCTTCTCGTGACGGATTCTATGGCTGTCGTCTAAGTTTTCCAAACAGCTTGGAAAAGAAAGTTGGCTTTCCTGCAGGGCGTAGTGGTCTACAACGGCAACAATGAGGACAATAAAGCTTCGTTTTAAAATACAGTTCGGGAAAGGCAAGGGTAGCAATGTAACTGTGTGTGAGAGAGAAATTTGTTACTTGCAGTCCGCAGCACTGCCAGGGGACATGTGGCCCTTTTAGAGCTCAGTATGCCGTAAAGCCTGATTTGTCGCATACATTTGGCGCGACGCATCATCGTTTAGAAGCCAGATCTTCCAGCTGCCACGCAGCTCACTTTTCCAAGAAGAAAACGCTTCTTCCAGTTGAGCGTTGCGAACGCCGTGCGTTCTCAACTCAGCGGTCACCCTAACCGCAGGATTTATTGCGCTACTACATATTTTATTATTAATTTTACGTGCACACTTGCCAACCCCGAAATGCAGCAAAGTATTTCACCACAGTCCACATCATTGGTCTCAAGTACAATCAGCAGCGCCAAAGTACAGCCATTCCTAGATAAGTCTAGGTAATTTTCTGGTATTAAAAAGATAAAAATACCACTCATCGAGGTTCACGACTACTTAAGGCACATATTCATGTGGGGATTGGCAAAGGACGTTCAGACAAATAGTAGCTAGGCCGGTCTGGAGCAATATGGAGCGTAAAAGAACCAAGCTTGGCCTCCCTCCCACTAGCAGGCAGCCACGTGGAGCACATATTCGAACTCGGAGGAATTGGCAGCTGTGCGCGCCACTCTATAAGTGCAAGCTTGTTTCCTTGTGTGCTTGCTCGCTTGGAGGCTCGATCAGTGGGAAGGCTTACTGTTGCGTTTCATGCGTTCTACGCCTTCCTCCGGGAAAGTTTAAGTGCACCTTTTGCTTCCTTCGACGTTTTTAGGCGAGAGCTCCAGTTGTCTGGGGAGGAGGAGGGGGGGGGGGGACGAATTTCCGCACCTGGATGGCGTCCGCAAAAAATTATCATCGCATGCTCAATTCCTAATGACTGCGATGCACTCCACAGCGTCCACAGGGAAAATAAATAAAACACTCATTGCGCGCGCTAAGTTACCCTTGAGCGCATATTCATTAGAAGAAATAAAAAAGTCAGGGAAGCTTGCACTCACGCGCAAGACCTGAATGGCGGAGCTGTCGTAGGTGAGCATTGCCGGACACATAGTTAAGTTTCAGTATCATTGTTTATTTTCATAGTTGCTGTGCTAGTAATCGTCGCCATATGCATCGAAGAGGTCGTCGTCTTCTACGCGAAGAGTGGTGAATACAAAGTTACCCTCAGCATTCTAGACTCAACCTGCTCTTCGTCATCATCGACTCGAGGCAGCGGTGGCGGGATCTGCAAGTCGTCTCGGGAAGGAGTGGCACACTCGTAGTCCTGTCTCCAATAATCCATAATGGCTTCTAGACAATGAGACGGCCGCGGCGACCTCTCCCAAGCAGGGTGTCTTTTTTATGTTTCGCATTAGCGGTGGAGTTTTTCTTTTTACATGCGGGGTAGGGCTTGACGACAGCGCTGGAGGTTTATTTTTTGTTTTCTTGTTTTTGCTAGAGCTACTGCGCGAGCCGGGGACTCGGCCGTCACCGCGAGGCACGCGGTCACGAGCGCTCGCCATTTTTTTGGTATTTTCTCCTGCAGCTGCGAACTTACTGTATGTAAAACAGCTCCGCTGTTGAAGAAAAAAAATTCGCGAGCACCGAACTGTGTTTTCGTTGAGCTTAGGTGTAAGCAGTGCCGCAGCAGCGTGGCTAGTGATTGCGCAACAAGTAGCTGCAGTGAGTATGAAGTCGAAACCCGCCGCGGTGGCTCAGCGGCTAAGGCGTTGTGCTGCTGAGCCCGAAGGCCTGACTCGACGTCAGCCGGAAACTTGACAAACCAAGCCAGCCGAAACATTTTCCCGCTATCATTTTGTAAGAATGCAGAATGCACTTAGGTATCCACTGCACCTTCTTAAACACGGGGCCCGCACATACACTAATCTAATCTAATATATATATATATATATATATATATATATATATATATATATATATATATATATATATATATATATATATATATATATATATATATATGTATATATGGAGAGAGAGAGAGAGAGAGAGAGAGAGAAAATCAGCGAGGAAGGATTTTAACGTTGCGACCGGGGACCGGCCTTCGTCAGAATAACCAAGATATTATGACTAAGGCCGGTCCCCGGTCGCAACTTTGAAAGCCTTGCTCTTTCGACATGTCTCTTTCTTTCCCTTGATAATATTTGCCAGCGTCAAGGAAATTGCAACTATAAATATATATACATGCACATTGAAAAATTTATGTAGAGACAAAAGTAAAGTTCTCTCTCTCCGCCCAAAATTATCCACAGTCTTCAAAATCTGTCCCTCCGTTCCTTCAAGCACAGAGGAGCCACATTTGAACCAAGAAGCCGAAAAGATAATCTGTTTAGGTCAGCAAACTCGTGCACAGACGGCGTCGTCCGAGAACTTTCTCCGGAGTCGGGGCCGAAAATTTCGCTCCACCCATTATATTCTTGTCTCGCTTATTCGTTTTACTCTTCGGAGACCGAGCGGAAGGCTGCTGCGTGAGGTCCTCGGACCCTGGGCCACGCTGCGGTGTTTGAACGCGGGTCACGTCTTCTCTACGTTGCTCTTCGATCACCGTTTCGGTGATTTATATCGATCGTTCCCATCTTTGGCCGCGAGCACAACGCTTTCCCGCCCGAGGTGTGCTCTTCCGAGACGGATTGCGGACGTAACTTTGTTCCTTTTTGGCGAAATAAACTTACTTACGGTGGAGACAGAAAATTGTTGGGCAAACTTTTAGAGAGAAAACAGCCCCATGGCATGGCGTCCCTCAAAAAGAGGAGGGGTGAGCCCCTTCATCCACGCAGACTACAGATAACCGTGCATTCCTGAAGCTAATCAAACAATCCGATAATTGTGATAATTGCGATGATAATTGTGTGGGGTCAACATAAAAGATGGCCGCGTATCTGCTCCCTTCGTTGCAAATGACACGACAGATGATAGTCGACTGGCGCCCCTGGAAAGTAAATGCCGCCCTTCTATTACCCGCTCACCTCTCATGCTGTTCATCTCCCGTCTCGCTCCTTCCAAGATAATACGCTACAAGTTAGCTCAAGTAAATTTAAATTCACCGCGTTCCACTGCTCTAAAGCTGGTGCCCCGATGCCAGCGCTAACGTACGGCAGAGACGCGCGTGAATAGAGGAACCCCATTGCAAGGTTTATAGAGCCACGTTGCCATACTCCCCCAGAGTTCTAAGCGGAATGTGGAACCTATCTAACGGAACCTTTCGTTGCTTTTGCTGTTTGATTTTTAAAATGCCACCTGGTAGCGCGGGCAATACCTGGCGACGGTTTTCTGCAGTTGATGCAGTATTTCTTTTGATATCGCAAAAATGAAGCATCCGTGAATTTTCGATGAAGGAACACTGCAAATATCACTCATGCATTGATTTTCTGCCTTATATTTGCGTAATGTCTTGTTTTTGTTCAGCAATGTTGACAGTATGAACATTGACACCCGACTTATACGTTTAGATTTGGTTGTGAGTATATAAGGCTACGGCGCAGTTTATGTTTCACTTAGGCCGGGTGGCTGAATCGAGTCACAGACAGACAGATAGACATACAGACCAAAATTTCTGCGTTTAATTAGCCCCAGAAAAACTATCGTCTTTAAAATAATAATAACAATAATAATTACGATTGTGAAGATGGTGGCGATGCTCTTAGGTTACAAGTGCTTGACAGAAGGACGCATCACCACACAGGTAAGTTCCTTCAGTCATTGTAAACAAATATGCGGCGACGACTGCACCCCGATTTTTTTTAGAAAATTCGGCCCTAAAGCCTCCGAAATAATGTCGGGTTCGTGATTTAAACGACGCAATGAGGAATGGTGTTCGAGTCTCATGTTTTTAGAGTTAAAAAGAACTTGGTAGGAAGGATGGCACCGACTAGAATGAATGAGAAATGTGGAAGAAAGTTGCGCGGACACAAAAGATGTTAACTTAAAAAGTCTCTTCGTACTACAGCCTACGTGTTGCAGTAAAAGAGAGAGAAAAGGTAAAGGAAAGGCAGGAATGTTAACCAGGCTACGGCCTAGTATGCTATCCTGCACGGGGGAAAGGGGAACAATGTGGAAAAAGAGGAAAACAGAAAAAGAAGGGGAAAGTTGCAGACATAGCGTAGAGTGATGAGCCCAGCGGTAGGACACTATAGACAAACAAGTTCAGTGAGTTCATCTTTTGCTACAGTCTTCTGTGCAATCGCGTCGTTTTTAGAAAACACAGGAGCGCTTTCGTCGCCTTGTACGTAGATGACGGAGAAGGCCAGTGGCCCAGGATTGTCTCCTCAAAGAACGGGCGCCGAGAGTCTAGCTTCCTTAGAGTCGAAGACAGTTAGCTCCTTTCCGATGAAAACCATGGACACTCGCATAGGAGATGTCGTATGATCGCTGTTGTGTCGCAGACTTCGCACGCCTCACTAGCTACCATTCCAATCAAACAGGAGTAGCATTTGGAAATGCGACTCCAAGCCAGAGACGACGAAGAATGGTTGCATCAGATCGTGGGAGGCCTAACGGAAGGGGGGCGTTGAGGGTGCGGGTCCAGGCCATGAATACGAGCGCTCGTGAACTCTTTAGTAGTCCATTTGGATAGCGTGGTCTCTTGAGCAAGTTTGCGTAGAGTCCTAGCTGCGTCCGTCCTGGATAACGGAATGGATGTGGTCTCCGTTTTTTAGTGTGCCAGGCGGGCGGCAGCATCCGTACTTTCATTTCCGACAATGCCGCAATGACTGGGAAGCCACTGAAAGGCAATGTCATGACCCGCTTGGGTGGCACGGTCGTACAGTTGTCTTATCTCGGCCAGCAGCTGTTCATGAGGTCCACGGCACAGAACTGACTCGAGCGATTGAAGCGCAGACTTTGAGTCGCACAATATCGCCCATCTTCGGCATGAAGTTTGTTCAATGGTGTGAAGGGCACAACGGATGACGGTAAGTTCTGCAGCCGTGGAAGTGGTAAGATGGGTTATTTTTAATTCTGTGGACATGTAAATTCGTGGTATAACAACGTCGCCGGCAGAACCAGATGTTGTTACAGAGCCATCGGTGTAAATATGAGCGCGGTCACTATCTCTCGTGTAAATAAATGAGAGTTAGCTGCTGTAGTGCCAGTGTTGGAAAATCTTGCTTCTTTGTTAAGCATGGGATAGTAAGGCATGCTCGAGACTGCGTCGTACACCAAAGTGGGAGTGGCGGCCTCATCGCAGGTGTATAGCTGGACGGCATGCTGGTGATGTTGGAAGCTACAACCTTTGCGAAAGACGCATGTGGGCGTTTAGATGGCAGACTAGCGAGGTGATGATCTAGCAGCCTGGTTAGGTGCCTAATATGCGCCCTGAGTGTTTCAATTGTCACGTAAGTGGGTAAGGGGTGATCACGAGCCACAACAATGGTTGCAGCTGTTGACGAGCACCGTGGTAGGCCAAGGCAAGTTCGGAGGGCCTGCGCTTGTATGCCTTGCAGTTGCTGAATATTTGTACGGCACGTACCTGAAATGTGACCATTCGGTATATCACCCCCAAGGGAAGACCGCAAACGTCCAACTTACAATCAAGAAAGCAAAAGTGCCTACACTCCATGTGTTCTTAGCCGCCGCTTCCTATATTGCAGGGTTCTCCTTGACGTTTTAGACACGGTTGTTTCTACAACTATCATTTCTAATAATTCCGCTGTATATTAAAAAAACTATCAACGCCAAAATTTGCACTGAATGCTACAGACCATAGTATGAAGGCTTCTTGAGGAAGTAAGCGACTCGGCATCATTTTTAAATACTTCCAAATATACACAGTATTTTTTCGGGTTTATCTATAAAAGGGTGATCCTCACTTCAGCTGCAACACATCACAACAGTGATTGAAGTTGTACACAGGATTGGTTCGAAGTGACCAAAATTCTCAGGAATTGAACTTTATCTTAACAAACTCCAATCCGCAATTACTTCCCGCGACGCTTACCGAAAACTATCGCGGTGTTCAGAGTTATTAGTTCCGCAGACTTATTATCTGGTATTAAAAAAAAATACGCGATTTTTTTGTCGTTGTTCGAAAGGTAAAAAACATTATTTCTTACCCTGTTTATTGTTACATCCTTTCTAGCCCACTAACAACTTTACAATTTCTATCAGCTTAGAAAGAAAATTTGTTGTTTAATCACGCGCCTCCCTTCCCAACATAATAAAAATCATAAAACTATGGGCTGCGACTGGGCTTTTGGTCTGTAGCCGGAGCCCACTATAGTTACCCGCATATCATGAAAAGAAGGCCAAAGAGACAAGTACAAGTACCCAGTAGTGAACAATAAGAAAGAAAACCGAGCTCGTTTTAAAATTTTGCGGATGAATTGCAGCTGTTTAAAACCTTTATTTATCATTTTTTGAGCTTCGTTTGTGTGCGCGTGCATGCAACCCCCCCCCCCTTCCCCCCTTCCCATTTTTTTTTTTTCGGGAGCAGGCAATTAGAAAAGCTGTTCGGGACAAAACTTGCTAATAATGCCCGCGCGCGTGCGGTCTGGTTCTGGTCTTGCAAAAAGCGGATCGAAACTTTCCCTACCGAGGAAGTTTACTCGTATTCAGAGGTAATTACCATCCACGTGTCGTGTTGTACATTTAAATGCTTCACAATTCTCTACACATAGCGAACGCTGCATTGTTCCTGAATATAAGAGGGGGAGAGGGGGAGAGGACACGTAGCTACCGGATAATTTGGCGCTCGGAAAACATTTCCCGGACTTTCTTGTCTGGGCGGGCCGAGCTCTTCCCTGCCAAAAGGACGCAGAACGCCCCCATCTACAACTTTCATTACCTATTCCCATTACTTTCACTTCCCGAATACCTGGCCGCGAATTTCAGAAGCGTTCCAAGATGAGACATATCGGATGCATCTCCAAAGCTGTGCTTAATGACTGGTACAAAAGAGGAAACGATCAATTTAATCGAAGAGCGGAGGTCTCCCTTTAAAGGATGAAATGTTTTGCTCCTGCACTGCGCAGAGATTTTGCAACGAAATAGAACCCTATTTTGTGAACAGACTGTCGTGCCGATGAGATAAATGCAGTTGTCTCTATTTAGGTACCCCAGCTGTTATTGATTGGCACCTAATTTGTAATTTCCATTTATGTCACCAATAGCAACGGTATAGTTCCAGCTAGAGCATTTCTCCAAAGCCGGTCGGAACGCCTTCATGGTTCGCACCCCGGATGGGAACCCACAACTTACTACCTCGACCGCGGTGTTCCGCAAGGGTCGATTTTAGGCCCTCTAATTTTCAACCTGGCCATGACCAGAGTAGCTCGACAACTTGAAATTGACTCAGGCGCCCGCTTCCCCATATACGCCGATGATATCACGGTCTGGACGGAAGCGGCCGACTTTGATTCTTTAGAGAGCCAGGTTGTTGAGCTACAGGCCGCGGCAAATAGCCTTGAGCTGACTCTGGCTCAGCTAGGTCTACTACTCGCACCTGAAAAAACCTAATTTCTGGCAGTATATGGCTGTAAGCCCCCTGACCCGCCCCAAGAAATTGCAGTCAACATAGTCAACTGCAATGTATCTGCTTCAACTGAACCCATTACACTCCTATGCCTTTGAATTGGAACAAAAAACAGTCCTGGCATTTGGCTCAAAAGATTAAAACCGAAAGGAAATGCCATACCTACTCCATCCGTCGATTGTCAAATAAATATGGTGGAGCGTAGCAGAGAACCATCTTGATAATGGCCAGGGCTGTCACTGTGAGCGCCCTCACATACGGTGCTACGGCTTACGACCTCAACAAGACCCCCATCAAAACCATTCAGGTGCTACATCGGGCGACCCTCAGGACAGTCTCTGGATTACCAAAGCATACACCCATTGGTAAACTGGAGCAATCTGTACCTTTTCCTCCTATTGAATCCATCATTCAGAAAGCCAAAGCCCAGGCGGACTTCAAAAGACCCCTTAAACACCAGGGACACGCCTTAGCAGCGTGGGGCAGCAGAACACTACCAGTACTTCCCAAATACCCAGTCCCCATTGCACTGTGACGGCGACCAGCACTTGATACTTTTACGCACAGCAAACCTATAGAGCGTAGTAATATACCATTGCGGCAGCGGCGAATCCGACGCCTCCAAAGGGATCGCCTTCAGAACGAACTTTACATTTTCACGGACGCAAGCGTAAACCATCACGGCGCGGGCCTTGCTTGGACATGCCCTGAGGCCCGGTTCTCTCAGGGTACAACACCATGCTTGGCAGAGAACTTTCCAGTCTCGATGCGGAGCTGTACGCTATTAACCACGCAGTGTCAGCTATCGCCCTTGATTGTGAACCACCTCTACCGCCCTCCATACGCACCCTCACACATTCTTACGAGGCTCTCACAGCTTTGCGATCGTATAATTTCACCCACCCTGTCGTCCACGAAATTCTGTTTCAAATTCAACTCCTCCAGCGGAACAACACCAACATTCGCGTCGACTGGGTACCTGACTACGAACCATTTTCTTCAGTACCTGACTACAAACCAGGAGGTCCATGACGCCACTCAGGAGAGTTCCCCCTTCCATCCTCCACTGGTGCCTGGGGTAAGGCCATCGCAGTCCCTCTCGCCCTCCCCAGCGATGCCTATCCACCAGTACAAGAAGCATCGACGCGGTCGTTAAAGCGCAAACTCCCGCTGGCTACCTCAGCCGCCTACCTCCTATTCTCCGCTCAGGCGACATTTTTATTAACAAAAATATTGAAAATTCAGCCTACTCACCCGAAACAATTCGCAGGAGGTATACCCCTCACCTGCCCCCTGGATGTTCTTACTGCTGTACCACCACTCCATCAGACCTCAGACACCTAGTTTAGTTGTGCCCAGCTTTCGCCAGGCATCGTATATTCAAATCACCCCAACCACATCCCGATCTACAACAAACTGATGCACAACTATTATAGGAAATAGCAGTTTATTCAATTAAAAGCGGTCTGGCACGGGTTGTCTGAGTGGGTCCTCCCCCGAACGAACACGCAAACCTGCACAAAATCTGGACTCTATTGCGATCCCTATTGACTGGGTGCCTCTCCATCACGAACTAAACGACCAGCATTTGTCTATTTTCCTTTAGCCTCCCTACCCATTCTTTCCTCCATCGTGACCAGTGGTCACCCTTTTCTAATAAAAGTTCTCTCACTTTCTTCTTGCTCACGAAACAGCGCTCTTTCCCGGTTACATTATCTGTCTGTAAACTAATGAATGGCTTAATATACCTAACTAACGGGATAAGTGAAATAGAATAGCGCGAAATCGTCAGTTCCGTTGGTTTTCTAGCCTGTGTACTGTCTATTAGGAGTTGTCTTTATTGGTTTAAGAATAGTGTGCTGGCTAACCATTCTACAAGCTGCTTGGCATTAGGGAAACCATATAGACACGCCATAATGACGAAGTCGCCCGTATTGTTCATGTTCAGGTTTTATGGCTGGACGAAAGTTGGACCTTGGATTTATTTTTGAACACAGTTTCTTACGTCTGAAGTTCAAAATGTGACTGATGCGCGCGTATTCAGAACATAGCATTTCGTCAAAATGAAGGAAACACCTTAAACATTACTCGTTCGCATACTCGAACTACATAGTAGGAAAAGCCGCATATGTTGTCTTTTTCCGCGGTTTACAGTCTGTTCCCAAATTACTCTATTTTATATTCCCGCTCTTGGAGCAAGAAATTTAGTTCAATGCAGAATTTGGTATCGTGATCTACGCGTCGTATAGACCGCCAGAACTGAGATGTGAATGACAGCGTAATGACAAAACCAAACTGTGATTAGCCATTTATTAACCAAAGGAAGTATAAATTCCTATGTTTAGATTGTTTAAATTCATCTGAGGCTGCAATGCGCCACAATGAAGCCGATTTGCAGTAAAGCCAAAAGTCCTTTTAGCAGGACATATGTCTGTACTTTTTCGTACAAAATCTTCGCGACAGTAATAGGCATTCATAGACAAGCTAACACGAACAGAACAAGGTTAATCAAAACATACGAAAATCAAAGCGCATTTCTTAAGAGAAGAATGGTTAAAACACGAAGCTTTCTGCCATTTAACCTGATTCAAATTCAAAGTCCAACATCCAAACTGCTCTGACCGGATCGGAATGGCGGGCTCGAATCTTGCCGGTGTCGGTGATTCCTTTTCTTTATACTGTTATACTGCGTTTTAAGAAACGCCGGAATCAACGAATTACTAAACAGCTTCGTTATTAATATCAACACACTTACCCCGAGTGCGGCGGTAAACCGACATAGTAATATGTTACGTTGGAATGCACGGACACATAGCCAGGCAGTACAACACCGCATGAGATACAAGAGCAGTGGGAACCAGCTCTTGCCAGCTCAGACCAGGAGCTTCAGAGGACACTGATTAACCAGGGTCGAGAGGGGGCAAAATCCAATGAAGTCTTGAAATGATGACCCCAAAAGCCGCTCTGCTCTGAACAATCGCGTTTCTTTCTTTCAATAAAGTTAATGATAATGATGAGGAGGCTCATACGCAATTCCCGAGGTTGAATTTACGTGCAGGACGTTCAAGTACGAGGGAAGATAGAGCCCTCGCTTCTTTAACCTTAATGTTATTCACATAAAGCAGCGTAATTGGCAATCTGGCTCCCTTAAAATCTCTCTTCATTCTAACATCTAGCTGCTGAAGTAGAAAATATTAGTCATTCTATCCCTTTTTCTTCGTAATACAGCTTAGCGGTGACCCCGAAAACTTTTAATGGACTGCATTCTTGGCCGGCACGCCCTACGCTTTGCGCATATATGCGCTGCCGCCGCAGAGAGCACTGCAGAATTTCTGCCACCCGAGAAAGCGGTCCCCGTCCGCGCCTGCACGTCCTCTCCGCACGGTCGGACGACTCGGCGAATACCCCCGGTGGCCAGGCTAGCATCTCCGGTGGCCTAATTTATTTAACGTCCACTCGCGGACAATAGAAGATGCCGGAGGCATCCGCGCGACGTGCGTGCCTGCGACAATGGACGTTGCATCGTGCCTGCGGAAACAAAGGCTACTTAAAGGGCAGGCCACAGAGCTCCTGTCCACGCCCCTCGCGGTGACAAAAACCAACACTCGAATGCGGAACTTTTCTCCGGCGCAATGCACAAAAGTGTCGGGCGAATGTAAACTAGGGGTGAGCGCGTTGATTACAATTAGCGTCTCCTTTTTTTTTTTCAGCACAGCACCAAACTGTAAGCGGCGCTCGTTTCCAAGTGTGCGGCTGCTAGTGGCATATTCACGCGCGACGGTCTACCCAAGAGAGGCAGCAGCGATTCTTCAGAGGAACCGCAGATCGTGGTTTCCCCGGCTGGGACACACTGGAGCTCCGCATTGCGTGATTCTCGGCATAACCGGCGACAGCGCACTCAATGCAGTGCGCCTTGCGCTGCAGGCATTCGTTTCTCCGCTCTGCGTGCTCGGCCGTTTCGCAGGCTCGCGTGCCTGAAACGAGCCTGCGGCGCCGACGCTCCTCCGTCCTTTGTATACGGTCCCCGCTTTTGTGTGCGCAGGAAGGCCGTATAGTGTGTGTATAATGAGGGGAGGCAGCCGCGACATGTCCGGGCGCTGCACGGACATTAGGAAAGAGATCGGCTATCTTTCACTTGTTTTTATTGTCTTCTCGTAACAAGAGATCTTAGGCTCCCGGTCTCCCTGAATAGTTTGCTCCATTTATTCTCCCTCTGCTCTTGCTTTTCGCATACGACCCCGCCAGAGTTAGGCAGCTCGCTCGCTCGCTCACTCACTCACTCACTCACTCACTCACTCACTCACTCACTCACTCACTCACTCACTCACTCACTCACTCACTCACTCACTCACTCACTCACTCACTCACTCACTCACTCACTCACTCACTCACTCACTCACCCATGTTTACTTTCTTTTAGTATACAGTCGAGTCCTCTTATAACGATACCGTTTAGAACAATATATCGGATATAACGATGAACCGCTATGGCACCGTCCTTTTTTGTATACTTCCCATGGGAAAATAAACCGCTTATTACAATGCTCCAGTGCCGCGATATCGGATATAACGATTGAATCGGATTACAGCAAGCACCGAAAATGCGAGCTGCCACCGGATCTCCACGCCAACCACGCCGACAACATGCGCCGCGATGCGCCTCGCATCCCGTTTACCCCGCAGAAAACGAGTCAACTGCGCCGCTTACGAGAAGCGAGAGGAGGAGGGGAACAGTTCTCCTTTCAAACACCCCTCCCGATGCCGCCACTTTGGCTCCGTCCCCCTGACTGCTGCTTTGAATTTGACTGGGTGCCTCTTCAACTACCTCCGTTTTTCCGCGGAACAAACGTCAGGGTCGATGTTTTGGAAACGTCTGAGTGCCTCACTGAAGAGGCGATCGTGGCGGGGATACCTCCCGCGGACAGCGGTGTCAGTGACAACTCTGACGACGCGGATGTACAGCCTACTCGGGTAGCACCTTCGCAGGATACCCAACGCATGATAACCTCTCGGGGACTTAGTTTTTCCACCAAGGACCCTTCGCTCAGCTAGTTGAAGCACCTATAGGTGCTCTTAAAAATGATGTGCGCCAGCTTCACGTGCAGCGAACAAAGCTGACCGAGTATGTCTTCTTTTCCACCAATAGGTAGCCGTACAACCTTGCTTACATGCAAATAAAATGTTTTGAGTTCTGCTCTGTCTTTTTACTTAGCAACCCGCATACAACGATCATCGGTTACAACGATGGGATTTCCTTGGCACTTGGATATTGTTATAAGTGGACTAGACTGTATCCCCCTTTAGTTCGAATCCTTGCTCTCGCCACTCACAAAGTGTTCCAGGACAGTGTTCAGTTTGCGGTATCCTTTTTTTTGTAGATTTTGTAGATAGGAAACATGAAAGCTGCCTGTAATTTGAAACACGGAATTAACGTTACGAGCACATACCATGAATGCGAGACTACCAGTGTTTGAAACGGATTAAACACAAAATGGCTTGGAGGATGGGTGACCGAAAAGGATAGGAAAACGACAGATGGCATTGAGACAAGTGCGGTATCAAGAAAGTACAAATGATAAGCCGGGATAGACACGGAGCTGACATTTATATTACCAAATGGTATCTAAATGGTGCAGATACAGCAACATACACTATAGCACAAACAGGTAGTTGCGGTTACCCGATTCTGGCTGCGCTGTATTCGTCCAAAATGTTTCTACGGTGCTCTCGATGACGGCCCGCGTCGTGGTAGCGTAAAGTGGCCATCACCCCAGCAATCTGAGTTTAAACGCGTCGCGTCAAAATATCTCTCAGGTTAGACGCCCGCCAAAGCGGCTGATCTTCCGGGTCTTCCGGGAGAAGAAAATGGTTATCGGAGCGGGAGAGTATGCGCAGACGCGTCCTTTACCGCTCATGTATTTCGACTTTAACTTGCGAGCTCCTTGCGGGCGAGCTGCACCCGTTCGGAAGACGGAGAGCCGGAGCAAACTTAGAACTGTTTCATTCACGACGAGATGAAGAGCTTAAGTACGTTATACAATACACGGTTGAGATAAAGGTTCCAACATTGTAGCATTACAGCTCTCGAGCTCTGCCCAAAACGCCCTGGCGCGCTGCTCGCAGAGTCCCTAGAGTCTACAGGTGCAAATGAAGCCTCCACAAGTTTGCACACGGCACATGGGAATTCAAACTGCCGATAACCATCTACAATGTGAGAGTGTTGCGAACGAAGACCGCCGCCCCAAGATCCGGAGGAAACTAGACACGCAAAAAAATTGAAACGCCGAGAAAGAAACAGCGGTGTGGAGGTAGACATGGCCGACGCGGGTCGCACCGCAGAAAAGGCTGCCCGTCAGTACTTTAAAGCTGGCACCGAAAAGTTATAAAAATGCTGTGCATTGGGCGCCTGGGATCTCTTATTACACCGCAGTTTCGCCCTCACAATTAAACGAGCGCTTTTTAAAGCGAATATCTGGTGTCCTCGTTTTGCCTCGTTAATACCGTTAATACCCTGCAGGAAAGCCAACTTTCTCTGACGATGATGATGAGCTGTTGTAGGTTAAGTGAAAGGAAAAAAAAAACGCTTCCCTCGGCCGGAATCGAACCTGGGTCCTTCCGTTACGAAATCGACGTCTATACATTTGCTCCATATCAACACGGTCAAAGCGAATGCCAAGCAGCAGGCACCGATTCGAGCTGTACACCCCAAACCCGAACGTTAGTCCTACGGAGTGCACACCCGAGAGTTTCTGTGGGTATTCTAGAAAAGTGGTGCGTGCCAACAGAGTAGCAGATACTCGCAGTGTGGGATTGACCAAACAAAGAGTCCATCATTGGAAAGCTTCGCGTCCAACCATTGTCGTCGTTAGACGGAGGGGTGCGGGATTCTTTTTTTTTTTTTTTTTTTTCGTTTACACACCCGAAACCAAGCGCAACAGCAGCACATTAGCGGTCTTGCCACCCCGGTGGTCGAGATCGCGCGAGCTGACCTCACCTCCGAATGCGCTGCACGAAGCCGCCACAGTGGGCTCAGGTGCGTGCGGATCTCAATTGAGACGCCCCAGAAACAATGCTCATTCGTGCCGCTCCAAAGGACACTCCCCCACATCATCCCGTTCGGGTGAGCGCGTCTGCTGCTTCGAGTATGGCCGGGCCAAGAGGAGGACAGGCGGGGGCCCCTAGACGGGAAAGGCCGTACGTCTCCCTTCTGGGCCGCCGCGGAGAAGCCATGACCGAACGGTCGTTTATCATCTTCCCTCGAGACAATTAACGTCACCGCTTTCGCGCGCTCCCAACAAGGCCGGGCATAAAATGGCCGCGGCACGCACACAGGGCACGCCGGGCGCTTACAAGTCGGGCTTCCCCTTTGCTTACCCTGTATTGATCACGAAGGGCCACCTTGTGGCGCCTTTGTGCGCGGTACATGCGGCTGCCTTCGGGGAATATCGCGTGCCTACAAAAACGGACGCGGCAACAGCCTCTGCCATCTTAATATCGAGAGGATTGGTGCAGGCGAAGTCCCAGTGCACCCTCCTTTTTCTCCTTTAAAGGTTATTTATTCCGCGAGGTCGCTGTAGAACAGTTACCCCCGAAGAACTGTGTCAAAATTTCAGACATTTACTTATAAAACGCGTTACCGAAGGGAAGCCAGCCCTTTTTCAAGACCAGAACATGCCGTACACCAAATGCACTACTACAGCTGCACGAGGCTTCCTGCACAAGCGTGTCAGCACGGCCGCACCCGCTTCATTTCACCAGCATTCCGGCTTTACGGCATGCCTGAATTCCGGGGTCTGTGAGTATAGTGGAGTGTTCGTAACTGTGAACATACTCAGCTCGGAAGAATACGAGGCGGAATACTATAGCGCAACGTAACGGCATCCAAAAGGGTCCCAGGCCAGACCACAGGTGAGACCACGGAGCTTGCTCCGTGGCTGAGACACCTTGTCTTAGCCAAATCACGGCCTCCATAGATACAGGCATCAGTCAACGCAACAGACTACCCGCGCAAGGAAATGCAATGAACAACGGAAAGGCATCTCCCCGAGGTATCTGAAGGCTCGAATATGTTGTTTCGGGTGGGTGGACAGCTGTCACATGCCAAAATTATCGCCACAGGTTACGGAAATCCTGCTCCAAATTTTTGTTGTAATTTCCCCTTAGGTGAGGGCCCAAACTCATCAAATGATGGTTCGGAAAAATTAACATTGTCAGCATTATCGGCGGCAGTTGGCTTACGCTTCAGAGCATGGAATAGTCTCGGCAATTTGTGCTTGTATATGCCCGTACTTTATAGCAGCTAAACTGTGAAACAGCGCTTAAACGAAGACAGGAAGAGAAGGCACAGACAACCAACTAGCCCAAACCCAAACGTTAGTTATAGCAGCTACGAACAGCGCAAATACGTTGTTGCTTTAGTTGAGGCTGTGAGACAATGGCGGTGGTGTAGCGTCCATGACTAAGTATGCGTTCTTTAACTACTCCATAATGAGGGCATCGTTTCCGGTTGTCCTTCTCGGATCCGACAAGGCTTCAAAGTTTTTTTTGGTTTGAGGTTCATCGATGAAGGTTCCCAGCAGCTCCCATATTTTGGGCACTCCCATGGTTTTTTCGATGCGATCTCGCTAAGATTTCCAGCTACTTAGCGTTAGTGCCATCACATAGCTCGCCATAAAGGCCGCGAATTGCTGTTTGAGCTTTGGTTTGTGTGCCTACCTACGCGATCACCTTTGCAGGCTGTGGCGGGTATCCCACAGCTGCATAAAATGCTTGTCTACAGCCGGGTGTTCCAGTGACGTCTCTATGACTGGTTGTTTTCTCTAGGTAAGCTTGAAGTTGTCAAACGATGGAGGGTTACTGGATTAGGGACCTCTTGTTGTGACTCGGTTTACCTTTATTGGTCGCGTATTTCTCTGAATTAGTCCGAGTCATTTATCGGTACTGTAAATCCTTTTATTGTTGTTCTGAGTTGCGGTATCTCTGACAAGCGTGAGGTCGGGGTACGTGTCAGTACTTAGACTGTTGCCCTTCAGTGCACTGTGAGCTCGATCCGTCATAATAGTCGCCTTGTTTTGCTGTCGTTAGAGGCAGCCAGCATCGCATTGCGTTCTCTGTATCGCAGCGCAATGTTGGGCCTGCATAATTGAAGTCCCCTAACATAATTAATCCCTATTTTGGTTCCTTTCGCTCATATGTGAGGAGTCCGTCAAAATATTGTGCCCGTTGGTTCCCTATAGACGCTAAGGACAAACAAGCTACTGCGTCCACTTAGGTGATGTATCCTGTCGATTTTGGTTCGGCACACGTTACGTGGAGTGCCAGTATGTCTGTTGTGTTGACTTGTATGGTCAGTAATTGCGCATAGTTTCTGAGTTTCTGCCGGTAACACCGCACTTCGACTTCCAAATTTAATCGATTGTGTCTACGCTTTCTCTCTGTGTGTAGCCTCGGTTTATTGAACGCTGGCTTGGCTTGGAAGGCATGCGTATGGGTGTACCCAGGTATCATGACGTGTGTGTGGCGTGCTAATATAAGGCTCGGGCTCTCTCTCAGGAGAAGTCAGGCGCGCTGCGACGTGTGCGTTTCCGCAGAATACGAATATGCTATTGATGTTGCTCTGCTGAGTTTTCGTGCTCACAAATGGTGCATCTGATTTTCTCAGGCGTGGGTATATATATGGACGTTCTTTGTCCCGTCATGAGATAGTGGCAGCATATCAGGCACAGCGAGAGATAAGGACGACATAGAAGCTCTGATCCATAACAGTCGGATTTGTAGAAAGTCTTTAGAGTGATGAGAGTGGCCTCTGATCTTTCTAGCACGCGTGCGTTGAGAACCGGTATTTGCAGGGAGTGTAGGTCGGCCATTTTTTTTCCACCGGAAAGAGTCCCACATTCGATGCTGGTTATGATTTCATTGCACGACTTGTCAAGGGCTTTCACATACACGGAGACTTTGTCAGCTCGTCGTTCTGAGCGCTGGTTATGTCTCTGTTCTGATCGTAGCAAATTCTCAGCGCATGTTCCTGGAATTCACTCGCGGTGAGGCGGGCCGACTGGCCCACCGCAGGAGCGACTTGGTCAATCTGCCACTGGCCGAAGTAGGGGCTGTCCTTGGGTGAAAGTCGCTAATTTGTAATCAGACGGGAAAATTGGCGGAAATCGAGGTTTTCTTACGTGCGATTGATTGCCGGTTGGAGCAGGTATACTCGTGGTTGTTGGCATTTTCGTTAACGACCGATGGTCGGCTTGTCCTCGACATCAGTGTCATCTGCCTCACTTTCGACATTAGGTTCCTTTCGTCTGGACCTTGGGCAACTTCCTTGTCGGTTCCGACAGGGGCGGTTACATCGAACACCATGGGGGCCACGCCTAGGCTTAGTTCGAGTACGACGGGGGCGGGGTTCCCTTTCGTAGTTCGTAGTAGGGGCCCTTTCCGATCAGGCCTGGGTGGGCGGCTCTCTCCTCGAGTCTTCCATGCTTGGGTGTTTTTCACGTATCGATGTAATCGCGTTGCGGCAAAAAGTCGATTGATGTTCCTCTACAGTTTGCTGCGTGGTCGAACGCCGGCGTTGGAGCTCGATTAGCCGAAAACCCCTGCAGGACCTGTTCGTGCAGGTCGGCTTCTGAGCCACCTTTTTTTTTTGTTGAGTCGTAACATCGATATCTGTCCCTGTGCTGTCGTCTGTGGTATAGTTTGCTGACATTCAGATTTTTGGTAGTAAACCTCTGCCGACATTAAAGTCATCATGGGAATAGGAAGAGGTCTACAAAAACTAAAAGCCTACAAAATTAATCAGAATAACTTCAGGAATGGCCTAAGTGAGAACAGTCTGCTCTTACCGCGCTCGAGAAGTTAGATAATGTTCTTTTAATGCGAGTGCTTCATTCGAAACAAAATGCGTGGGCGTACGAGCTGGGAGCACAAGGGACTCCTCGCACGAAAAACATCTGTGGAGGGTACTCCAACTCCTAGACAGGCACAGAAACCCATCTAAAAGCAGGTTTTCAAGCTCGCAAACTCGCTAAAGAGCTCTGGAGCCAGTTCTGCTGTTGGAGTGATCTGCGCGTCACTCTCAAGCATACTGAAAATTTTCGCAACTTTATAACCTCGCCTAGCCTACTTCACCCCTTCTGAGATACGGCACTTCAGATGGACGTTAGGGTAGTGAGCACCGCGTAAGAAGTCTGCACCAAAATGCCTCCTCCGCCCAGAAACGCCGTAATGTAAGAGGTGTCTGCTGCGTTCTGCGACTCCATCATGAACGCGACGTTGATAGATGAACCTTTCACAATTCAGGAGCTCACCCTGGCATCGGAAAATCTCAATCTGTCTTCCTCATCTGGCGCTGGTAGAGGCGCGTATTTGCGCTTGTGCCACATAGGTACCATAGCTCTCCAGCAGCCGCTCTGCTGTGCAGCGTATCCTGGCCGAAGAGACATCTTGCGGCCAGCAGGAATATTTCCGGGATCGAGGCAACTCCCAAGCAACACAAACCAGCAACGGATGTGGTTTCACATAGGTCAATTCGTCTTTTAAGCTGTTTTAACAGGGCAATGAAGAAAGTGGCGCTCGAGTGGCTTGCTTGGGACCTGAATACTTTGATGCGCAGCGTTGTTCAGGAGCAACAACACAACAAGATTTTTTTTTCCGCGTCTTGTGGTTCTTTATGCCACTGGCTCGTTTTTTACGGTAGAAGTAATCGTTTCGTGAAAAATGAGGTATTCTCGACAAACAGGGTCGCGTAAAACAACGTCGCTTGCGCGAATAGGCCAGTATCGTGTAAGACAACGCCAAAGCGGTGAACTGCTGTGCAATTAAAACAAGCATGGTGCGCGCAGTACCAACAGCACTGCGCACCGGTACTTCTTTATTTATGTGTATTTTTGTAACTTTTATTGCCCCACCATTCTTACAGCTTCAAAATGAATAGGCATTACATTAGCTTGTTCGGCAAGCTTATAAGCCCTGGTTGCGTTTGCTTTTGCCGGCATCAGCCAATCACACAGCTGCGCATATGGCATCATAGGTTCTGTTGCGGGAAATGAGCTGTATCGAGTCGCATGGCCAATCCCTTTTTTACTAGTTATGCAGCTTACTTGAGTGAAGTTTGTGTTAAGTGTCACTATAATTCTAACGAGGTACCCTTTCGAATGAACCAAACTTGTGTTTTGTCTGCATGGCCTCTTTAATTCTCCCACACTCCCTACATCATAATGAGTGCTTAGGTGACCTGGTAAGTTTCAATTCTCATAATGGTTACAAGTAAAAACAAACTGAAAATAAAGCACCCTACGGGCGACCACTCACTCCCGCTGATAAGAGGAAGTGGAAATGAGGCGATGGCCTAAGTTTTTGTAATCGTCATACATCATGCGTTTTCGGACACGACCAAGGCGTACAAAAGGCTTCAGGCCTGAACTCGTTCACTATGTCCGGACACAAATCGAGAAAGGCCCAAAGAGAGCACGAAATAAAAGGGTTAGCGACTTGAGAAGGCTCAAGCGACCTGAGAAGGATCACTTTCGTACCATGCGCAATAGGAGACAAAGGATTACGTCGCTTTTTTTCTCGAAACCTTCTCTAATCCGAAGGCGGTCGTCTAACAATGAGTCGAGGTAGGGGAAGCAAATTCAATCCCTCGTTTTCTCGATTTATCTTCCCGCGCTCTTTTTTCGAAGTCGCTTAGTGTCGCCTTTCATCCCATTCACTGCACTTCTCTTCCACATTACTGGCTTGCGCCCGATGTGTCCTTTGAGTTCCTGGAAACGAAGCGCGTTTGCCTCGCTCACGTTGTGCGCTCGTGTGCCCCCTTTTGGTTTTCTGCATTGTTCCCTTTTGGCAGAAATTCTCGAGAGGAGGCGTTGTTCCCTTCTGGGCTACATATTTGTGCTGGGAGCGACTCTGAATAAATAATGAACGGCCTTAGAACTCAAATAGCGTTAAGTTTCAGTGATCGGTAGTTCAACCCCGGCGATTCGCGTCGTCTGCTGGCGGCCATTCAAGAGACACAGATATGACACAGATATTACGCAAGAGACACAGATACGATATAGCGAGAGACACAGATGTTCTTGCATCGTGCATCGTGGGGAGCGTGGTAGCAGCAGCGAGGAGCAATAGAGTTCTGAACTGAGAAAGCCAGCCTGGCAAGACCTCCAATGAAAATTACATAAACTGTTTAGATAAAAAAATAATGTTCGAGTTGTGTCAAAAGTTACTCGAAAAAAAAAAAAACATGTAGATTTAATTGCTCCTAAACCTCTGAAAAACCGGATGAAACAGGACGAAGAGACAGAGGCTGCATATACGTATATTAATTCTTCACCTTAAAGAAACTAAACGAACAAAAAAAAACGCGATTTCTTGCTAAAACATACCCTGCAAAGGATGGGGACCCGGAATTTCATGTCTGCGGAGAAAATTCTTCCAATCTACGAGCACGGCTGGGATCTCCAGAAGTGACGTTGTGGCGGTAACCCGTTCAAGAAACAAAGAATCTGAACAAGACCGTGGAGGAGAGCGACTAATGAATAAGTCATGCGTAAGGAGACTGCGAGGAAAACCTTACTCTCGCGAACGGGATGCAGGGATGAGAGGGGGGAAGAAGACGGGGAGGGAGAGGGGACAGACGAGAAAGCTGATGCGGAACGAGGCTAATGAATACTGATAAGCAGTGAATTAATGAAGTCGCCAGACTCTACGTGCGATCCAGGCGAAACAGAGTTTGCAATTAGGCCGCGGAAGCAGCAGTGCTGTTATTGCGATGAGATAACAAAATGGAAGGTTTGGGGGTATGGGAGGGCGGAGGGTTTCTGTGTCATGAGGCGGCCGCAATCAAGACGGTGGCTCTAGTTCGCCGAGCGGCGCATTCCTCGAGAAGTCCCTCACCTCTTCACGCTCATGGCGTCAAGGTTTATATTATACAGTACGCAGTTCTAATCTAATCCTTTCAAATTGGGCTATACGGAGAGAACGCCGATAAATCAGCTGCACAAGGCTTTAAGCGGAAACTCGCCGCGAAGGAACTGAAGTCAGCGCGTACGCCAGTATATAAAGCCTACCCATACAAACTTCCACACGTCTTTCTTCTTCCGAAGCGGGTTCGATTTCCAGCCGCGGCGGCCGTTTTTCTGATGGATGCGAAAAGCAAAAACGCTCGTATGTACCAGAATTCGGCGCATGGTAAAGATCCCCAGGTAGTCGAAATCAATCCGAGGTCCTCCACTACGGCGCGCCTCATCGCCTTTGTTGCGTCGGCACGTTAAACCCTAGAATCAATCAATCAATCAATCAATCAATCAATCAATCAATCAATCAATCAATCAATCAATCAATCAATCAATCAATCAATCAATCAATCAATCAATCAATCAATCAATCAATCTTCTTCCTCCTTTATTTATTGCTTTTAGAGTGGTGTAGAAGACCAACTAAAATAAGATTTATTTATCTTCAGTAGGCTGGGGTGGCAAAGCCTTGCAGCAGCGATAGTTTGAGAGACTGGTGTTTCCGCACAAGGTGTTGTTATAAAAGGCCACAGAAAGTAGAAAGCATGAACAGCGGAGAAGGTTCAGAGCAACTACAAGCACAAAGCACAGAAGAAACCACCAAGGAAGAATCCCGGGCCATCTCCACTAACGTGAAACCTGGGGAATGGCGAAGCATGGAGTGTATAATTGTATTTTTGGCGCCTTGGCGTTTGTGCCAACGGATACAGCCTTGCTGTAAAAAGTATCTTATCGTGAAGCGCGAAGCTCTCTAGTGAGAGGCGTAAACGAGTGTCCCGGTCTTCTTTATTACGCGTTACTAAACGCTCCAGCGCGAGGCGTAAACGAGTGTCCCGGTGTTTTTTTAGTGCGTGTTACGTTCTAGCGCGAGGCGTAAACGAGTGTCCCAGTGTTTTAGTACCGTGACTACCTGACACGACGATTAGGACAACGACGACGACGACGACAGGAGACGCCGACAGCCCGAGCCCCTAATGGGCTTCGTCCCTAAAACAAAAGCACGACACTATGAAACATTGCCGAGCTCTTCAGCTTAGCGCTCCTCAAAAAAAAAGAAGCAGCTTTTTTCCATGCCGGCGAATATGTCAGACGACCTCAGTTGTTTCGCTGCGTTGGCTGGCCCTCACGACATGCTGAAGTGCACTAACACACACATACACGCGTTCAACGCTATCTAGCGTCCACAGATTCGTTGCCCTGACGTACTCCTGTCGCGAGCAGGGTCCACGCGCGAACAAAGGAACATAGTTGCTGAGCAACCATGGCGGCCCGAAAGAATGGAGGCGCCCGCAGTGGACACCGTTAACCTCCTTATCAAACAGCGGCCAGAGATGACCTGCCGCGTAGCCGACACCGCATTACGAGTAGTCAGTTGGGCGATATATGGCCGCGCGTCCACTGCAGGCGACCTCACTTAGGGCCCGTTGTGCGTTCGTAAGCACGGCGTCAGCAGGGTTAGGAGGCCCGCTGCCAACACGTCAGCCGGTAATCACGTAATCGCCGCAAATGGGACAACGTATGCGAATCCTGCTGTGTGTTTATGCCCACGTCACGCACCCCCCCCCTCCCTCTATTTTCCTGCCGTCCTCCCTGTACACCATATTTGCCACCGCTTGTTTTTGTTTCCGCATCTGTGCCTCCGTCATGACATCGACACGTCGTAAGAGAGGAAGCCGCGAGTCACGGAAGCACGGTAGCCCCGAGGCTTTTAGTTGTTTAGGGAGTCAGCTGGCAGTAGTAATTGGTGAAGAATCAGCTCGAACGTAAACGAAATTCAATATATTAAAGTTCCGCCTACGTTTGAGCTGCTTTTCACCAATTATGTTCCTGCTCCAATACACGACAGTTTCCATAGCAGCAGGAACCTCCGCTTAAACGTCGACAAATCTAAAACTCGGCTACAGGAATTAGGCTTGGTCGTCAAACCCTGCTTTTCCGCAACCCTGATATCCTCTAGTCCGATGCGAACCTCTCGACAATCATTGCTACAGTCATAAGTAACAAAGGCTCGCGTGCCTTTTATTTATCATTTTGGACTTCTCACAACTGCTGCAAAGCAGCTACATATATTTTTGTCGACAGAACTTCTGTTGCGAAAGCCGTTTTGGACTGCTTAGGACTTGCTAAGAGGTGTTTTGCTCAGGCAAATAAAACAGACCAATCGCATTAGCTCGCCGACTACGAGATATGAACGACCTTTGTATAGGTTTTCCTATATAAAGGTATAGGTTGCGCAAAAAGAAAATGTGGTTGTTCCCTCTTTCATAGGAACCGATAAAACAGGAAAGTGAAATGTGGCTTTACAGTAGCAGTTGAATGTTTATTGTGCATCGACATGAACTTCCACGTAGCTATTTATATTTCGTCGGTATTGCACCGTTACACGCATCAACGATAGACACTGGATTGCACGAGCGGGAGCATTGCGTAAATCTGACTGAAACCACAGGCGCCCGCAGACCGTCCGTGCGAACGAAACGAATCGAGTTGTCAGCGAATCGTTTGGTGAACGCACGGTGCGCTGCAGCGAAAGGAAAGGAGCAGCGGACCGTGTCACGAGCGCGACATCCGCAATTAGGCTTCTCCGCAGCTTGCGCTGTGCGGCCCCCATACACGTAGGCGCTAGCATCGAGGTGCCAACTATCGGCGCTCATTAGCGTCACCAGCAATACTTCGATTCGCCTCTCCTAGATGGCAGCACCACCTAAAAGGAACTTTATAAGGCGTTTGTCGTCCTATTCACGCGTTTGTTCTTAGCAGAGTCGTGAGCGCGTTTCGTACCTCGCGTTGCGGCGAAAGAGCTCGTGGCTCGAATCCCGGCGCTGGCGCGTCAATCGAAGCTTTTCTGGCGATGCCATTTCCGTGATGGATATGACATCAGTTAAATCTTGGTGGACCTTGTTATAAAACCCTTTCGTGTTAAAAAATGAGCGCTGACCTTACGCAGGTTGCAGCGCCGAATCCGGATGGTCGCCGCGCCAAGTCGCGTTCGAGCCTGAAGTGCGCAGTGTTGCCACCGGACACGAGCCCGGATCATCACTGGACCTGAAAAAAGAACAACACGTGAACACGTTTACAGACGAGAAGTTTTGTTGGGCTACGTAAAAACGAAATTCCTGTCTGTCGCTCTGTCTCTCACTGGGTGAAACCACCCGGCCAAATTGAAAAGATTCTTGGACCCGACGCATACATAGGCAGGACCAGTACAAACTATTAAGACTGAGAGCTTGGCTGATATATGTCAGCAGTATTCTCCACAAATGAAACATCAGGCGAATTGAAGCAAAGAGGAATTACATCACCGAGAGTACCAGCGTTCTTCTCATTGCACGTACACTTTGTACTGTGTGTTACGGTAGCAAACACAAAACCAACGCGCAAAAACATCCGAGAGGCGGTATTAAAAGCAAGAATTATAACAAAGGAGCTAGAGCTAGAGCTCTTCGAAGGGCACAAGCGAAAATTTCCAGCAGATAGCGCTTGAGCAGTGAAAAGGCGGGAAATTTGAATGCAATTCCGCACACCTATCTTGTACTCATCTTGGATGAATCGAGAGGGGAAGTGAACAGCTTGAAGGGTGGGCAGCTAGGGACGTGAGCAGGACGTGTGTATATATATATATATATATATATATATATATATATATATATATATATATATATATATATATATATATATATATATATATATATGTGCGTGTGCGTGTGCGTGTGTGTGTGTGTGTGTGTGTGTGTGTGCGCATGCGTGTGGGTGGGTTCTCAAGGAGCCAGAAGAAATATTTGGGAAAATAGTGGACCCGTGATTAAAAACAAAAACAGTGTTTTAATGAAGTTTCGACTGGAGGACCCCTCTTCATCGGAGTAACCCTATTTTGGTTACTCCGATAGTTGGTTTGATTTCGTTTGGATGAAGACTAGTAGTCCAGTCGAAACGTCCGTACGTAAATCATTGTTCTTGTTTACCATTTTCTCAAATTTTTCTTCTGGCTCCCCGGGACGTTTCTTGCTGCTACTATATATATATATATATATATATATATATATATATATATATATATATATATATATATATATATATATATATATATATATATATATATATATATAATGTAACGTGGCGGCAGAGCCTATGACTCGAACGATGGTTGAGGGATGAGGAACGATCTATTTACAGAATTTACAATGCGGCCATAGCAGCGGGCGCTGGGACCCAGCCACTTCTTCGTCGTTCTCGTCGTCATCTGTGATGAGCCGTGGCAGTATAGGGCATTGGCCGCCTACGTGTCCCATGACATTACCCCCCTGTCGAGGGCGACCGTCCCGGTCGAAGCTGCAGCGCGGTGAGGTTGGTGACGCAGATGAGCAATGGGGGAAAACACATCCCAGGCAGTGTGCCCCACCCAGCTTCGTCGTCGCCGCAGATGCTTGTGCGTGAGGCTACATGCCGCTGCTGTCTTCATTGTGTTTGATGGCGAAACTAACCCCTTTCCTCGAAGGCGACCGTCCCGGTCGAGACCGCAGCAGCATGATGAGCCCGGTGAAGGTGAACGATGTGATGATAATACACAGTGAAGCTCTTGCCACCACGGATGTAAGGGATGGGTTAGGTGAGCACTGTCCAGCAGAGGCGACGTCCTCAAAGCAACGACGAAACGGTGAGGGCTTGTAACCACGTCGGACCACAGGGCTGGGGACACGTCGTCGTCGTCTCGTTACATGTCGTCGGATCTTCGCGGCTCTGGATCGGCTCGTCACGGGCTGGGGACACGGGGCGGGGGGCGCCGTCGAGTGCTTGTACCGGCGGGGCTGGGGCTGCCCGACGTGGTTCACGCACCCTCGATGCCGATGAGGTGCGAAGCTGGGGCCAGGACGGGGATGACGACCCGCACTCTCCACCAAATGTAACGTGGCGGCAGAGCCTATGACTCGAACGATGGTTGAGGGATGAGGAACGATCTATTTACAGAATTTACAATGCGGCCATAGCAGCGGGCGCTGGGACCCAGCCACTTCTTCGTCGTTCTCGTCGTCATCTGTGATGAGCCGTGGCAGTATAGGGCATTGGCCGCCTACGTGTCCCATGACAATATATATATATATATATATATATATACAAGAAAAGTAAAACTTTTGAACAAGGTAAAAGCACGATTGTTGCCGACGTTTCAGCAAAGAGACTTCCTTTCGTCAGGGCAAGTCTCTTTGCTGAAACGTTGGCAACAATCGTGCTTTTCCCTTGTTCGAAGTTTTTTCTTTTCTTGTGTTCTCTACCATCCTCAAAGTTACACTGCTCCTTGTATATATATATATATATATATATATACAGTCGAGTCCACTTATCACGATACCGTTCATTATAACAATATATCGGATATAACGATGAACAGCTATGGCACTGTCAACTTTTGTATTATTTCTATGGTAAAATAAACCGCTTATTACAATGCTCCGTTGCCACGATATCAGATATAACTATTGAATCCGGTTATATTGTGCACCAAACGTGCTACATTCGTAGGAGGCCCAATGCGTGACACATTCGCTCGGGTCCTTTGTTTCCGCCTAGAACATTTATCTCAGCTAGGTGAAGCACCTCTAGATGCCCTTGAAAGATAAGATTTGCGCTACCTTCACACGCGGGAAACAATGGTGACCGACTGTGGCTTCATTTCCGCAAATTAGTAGTAGGTAGTAGTACGACCGTGCTGTCATGCGAATAAAATGTTTTCAGCTGTGTTCCATCGTTTTATTTCGTAACCCGCTTATAACAATTATCGGTTATAACGATGGGATTTCCTTGGCACTTGGATATTGTTATAAGTGGACTAGACTGTATATATATATATATATATATATATATATATATATATAGAGAGAGAGAGAGAGAGAGAGAGAGAGAAAGAAAGATAAAACTCACAAAGCGCGCCGAAATAGTATATGTAAAGTGTCGGATACACAGCAAGAACAATAACAAAGAACGTTAATTACGTAGTGGAAACGGGACTTGCCTTCATCCGAGTACAGTTACATTGTTTACAGTTACGTACTTCATGTAACTGTACTCTGATGAACGCAAGTCACGTTGCCGCAACGTAAGTAAACGTTCTGTGTTATTGTTCTTGCTGTGTATCCGACTCTTTACTTATAATATATATATATATATATATATATATATATATATATATATATATATATATATATATATATATATATATATATATATATATATATATATATATATATATATATATATATGCACGCATACATGCGCGCAATAACGGTACGAGAAAGAGGTTTTTTTCTCGTGACGTAACATATCAAACAATCAATGGCCGCCTGCTTCGCTTGTTGACCACTACCAGTTACAGAGTAATGAAAATGCAGATAAGATCTACCCTGCTGTCTCCATTAGGCGCCCAACAGCGATGTTATTTCAGCGGCCTCGCGAGCAAGAGTCACACAAACACACACACACACAAAATCACGACGCCCCCAGTATTATGCGTAAGTGAAAGCAGTCTTCATTGTGGCCCAAGAAGAAATCGCCGAGATGTTTAGGCAACCAGCGCCAACAGCAGCCGCCTTTGTTGTTATCACGCGGGCGTGCTTACATAACGCGAATGGATCGATGCCCCTTGTCCTTCCCCCTCTTGTCTAGCCAAGCATAAGGGCGCGAGCGCATTCTCGGCGTCTGCGCGCGGGTGGGCCAGAAGCAGCGCATTCCGAGTCGAGGGTCATTTAGTGGCGCTGGCGCAAGCAGGGCTGGGACAAACATCGCTTAGATCATTGGCGCCGCCGTCCGACGAAGAAGCAAACGAAAAACAACAAGCGGGAACTACAAGCGACACAAACAAGAACAACGGCAGCAAAGGCAGAAGGCGCCAGTTTTGATGTAGAAATAAAGAAATAGGAGTGTCTGTGTTGGGTCGCAGTCGGCGTGGTGCCGCCGTATCGAGCGTCCCGTGTCGCGCGATCGATTTGGCCCGGAACGAAGACTGGTCAGTGTTCGCACTTTTTGTCTTCTTTAATGTTTTGCCTTTCGCCTAGCGCATATGACGCGCGACGACTATATGCGGGCAGACGTCTTGTTTGCCGCAGCTTCCGTGCACCCCCAATTTTTGTGTTTTTCTGTGTGTGTTCTAAAAGGCACAAGTCGAGCCAATCGGAAGACTGGTGATCGAACACGAGATTTTGGCATTGTATTTTTCAAAGCAATGCTGCGATGTGAACCGGGTGGAAAGCACCTTGGACAAAGCGGAACTTGAATAACGCGGAAATGCAGCAGTCAAAGTTTGTGATGTCAAATTGGGAATTTTTTGTGTGGAGAAATTTACTCCCACTTTGGCGATTTCCTCTAAGCTGGTGAATTAAATTTTGAAACTTTATAGATCGTTTCGTAATGAAGGTTTGGGAAGTCATACTGCCTGCATTTCACGCATAAATACTCTTGGAACAAAACACTGATGCCTCATTTTTCTTTTCTTTTCTAAAAAGTCCGAAGTAAAACATAAATGCACGTGTAAGAGCGCATACAAAATATTCTGTCAAATCCCGTTCGGTCAAAACCCACTGAATACCTATTAAGTGTAAAGGATGCTATCCTTTACTTGGTATTGTAATGGTGTTTGTGTGTACTGATGTAATTGCTAGAAAAATCATTTTAAAAGGTACTCCACCCAGCGGTATACCTACTCTGAGTATTACTTGCATTGAGAATTAATTTCCTCGCCTCCCTGGGTATAATTCAGTTCGAACACTTCAATGACAGGACTAAAAAAGGGTAAACATTTTACTGGGTCCAGAAGAGCCTGGTGAAAAAGGACATACTCTGCATAACGAACTTTGTGCTCCACGCACTGGGGTTCACGCCACGTTTAGACATAACTTAATCCTTTTAAAGAGTCCCAATACAACGCATAGAAGGAGAAGCCACGGGGGATAAAAATATAGGGGTTATTAGGCATTAGGATTATGCTGGCTATAATCAAACATCGGCTGAATAGATCTATGGATGGGGCATATATTCCGTCCAAGCTGTAAATTCGTACCAATGAGAACAGACACAGTTAATTCGTCGGGAGAACTTGGGCTCACTACTTCCCTTCGTGAAATCTTTCGTAAAGTTTAACCCCACGAAAAGACGAAAATAAACCGAAGTCCGACTTTCTCTGGAACTCGCCCCTCCCGAGCGTTTACAAACTTTTTCTGAAGAATTTCCTTGTTTCGATTCAGCGAGCCCAGGATTTCAGGCTGGCGTCGTCAGTCACTCTCCCCTTTGGGAGTCAGCTCTAGATGGAGACGCCTCGTTGCTCTTGATGGGTGAGCGAAGGCTAAACAAAAAATTTCCAGAAACGATTTTGAGAACGTCATGGGGCGGCGTCATCCGCGTAGTGTCCAAACAGCCGCTAAGGAAACGAAGAAAATGCTAGCTGCTCTAGAGCAAAGAATTAGAGTGGACAGCGTCGAAGCCAGAAAACAAAGAAAGGAGGCGACGGGGACAACGGCTGTCCTTCAACACGTCTGCTCGAGTCACTGCCGAGACGACCAATTTAGGCGCTGTCAAAGCAGCGGGCTGCTGCGATACAGGCCCCCGAAGAGGGTAGTCTACGCGGATGAACAAACCTGGCAGCGGCTGGTCCCTGCTTCTGAGGACGCTGAACCACTCGAGCGTGTACGCCGTCGAACTGTGGAGCCATGATCGCCCTAACAGCTGGCAGCGCGCTGTGAACCGTGCTCGAGTGTGGACCCTCCTCGACTTTCGACACCGCACTGATCCGTAAAAAAGTGGCGAATGGAGGCGGCGCTTTTGTTTCGGTGTCTAATGCGTCTCTGTGCTGTGATGGGCTGCTTTAAAGTTTCTTTGGCACGACGACCCCGCAATCGCGGATGTGGCAGGGAGGCGTTTCGTGTGTGGAAATGCTCCCTTTTTGTGTCGCTGCGAGAAAGTTATTCGACTGAAAGATCGGTACTATGAAACTGAAGACATGTGTGTGCACTAGAAGGCGGTCTCTCTCTCTCTTTCTCGCTCTCTCTCGTGCGCTCCGTACTTTTCTCCATCCCTCACTCACTCTCTCACTCCAAACTCCCTCACTCACCCTCTCACTCCAAACTCCCTCCCTCCCTCCCTCCCTCCCTCCCTCCCTCCCTCCCTCCCTTTCTCATCTTTCTCTCTCTCTCTCTCTCTCTCTCTCTCTCACTCACTCACTCACTCACTCACTCACTCACTCACTGTCCTCCGTAATTCATGACTCCTATGAAGAGTTGAGATGTCATATCAAGAGGTTTCTAACCATTCGTTTAAACCGATAGAGTGTTTGAGTAGGGAGTGAATATTTAAAGGCCGATATAAATTGGCAATCGCAAAGAACGTCGCTACAAAAAATCCTTCACCAAATGAAACTTTCTCGTAGTACAAACTCGAATTAAGGATTTCAAAACGATTCTCCGAACCCGACGTGAGCCTGCAGCGCGCGGATTTTAAGCCTGGCTGAGGTATTAAGCCCGCACAAAATCTATAAATGTACAAAATCCAAAGGTGGAGGACCATTACAGAAGAGATCACCGGAGTTTTCATCAGAGTTCGGAAGGTCCGAGTCAATGACGAGTGCTACCAGAGCCATAGGGATCCCTGCTCCTTCCCTTGACCCAGGCACGGGCCCCACCCACGAAGACGTCAGCAGGTGCGCTAAAGAAAAGGAGGATAACAGGACAAAGAGAAAAGGAACGGGGGAATGGAAGGCCACGGGAAAGAATGGCGGCAGATGAAAAGGACGGCTGGCAATCTGCGCAGCATTGAGCCGTCCTATCGAACCGATAGTGCCTGGGGAGACCACCGGACCACATAGAGAGCCAATCTGAGTCCAGTAAAACTCCTTTCCTCCGCTTCGTCGTTGCTTTCCCGCGCTGCGAGACGACGCAGCCACCAGGATCATCAACTCCAAGAACTCTGCTCAGTGCGGCGCGATGACCGGACGAAGAATTTAGCGAGGAAAAAGAAAAAAGGAGGCCGCATGACCCACACATACGACCCAGGGAATTGCGGCGGGTTTGTGTCGGCTCGGAGGAGGTTCCATACGTGATACTTACACGGCAGGAACGCATTAATATCAAAAGAAGGCGCATGAGAACGCATTTTCTCAAAACTGGAAAGAAAGGGGAAAAGGTTTGATACTTTGTTTTCTCTTTTCGGGAGCCTTATGGATGGAAAAAAGTGGCAGAGATTTCGTCTATCGTCGGTTACAATTTGACAACACCACCCTATAGTACCGCGGTCTCTCCGTTACAGCCACGCTTAAATTTGTTGGTGACGGATGCAGCCTTGTACTGTTTCAACATTAGTGAAGGGCTCAGAGCGAGATGTAAATCTTGCGCCCACCTGCAGCATAAAAACGATCGTGATAATAAAGGCTACAGGCATCTCTGAGAGCGTGAAATTCAAAAAAAAAAAGGCGGCATTACTGACGCTATGCTTAACTTACATCTGCGTGATTCTATAGGATGGCGTTGTGACACGCTGATGTAGGCTACTCAATTTGTAACCTGTATCAAAAGAATTTTGAACAAGTTGACTCTCTGTGACAAAGTTCCGAAGTGACGTTTCTCAGCATCATGCTAGCTTAAATCATAAAATGTCCAAGGATAACAAATAAAGGGGTCGAAGTGGCCGAAAAAATCTCGGGCCATCACCACTAACGTGAAACATAAGGAGGGGCGAAGCATGCAGTGTATACGTGTATCCTTGGCGTCTTAGCATTTTTGCCAGCGGATATGAAACCGTTGGGGGGTAGAGGTGCACAGCTTTGTTGTAAAAGACTCTTGTCTGCAGCACGAAGCTTTCAAGCGCGGGGCGTAAACGAGTTTCCCGGTGTTTTAGTGCCGTGACTACATGAGGCGACGATTACGACGACGACGACAGGAGGCGCCAACAGCACCAGCCCCTTAGGAGCTTCGCCCCTATAACAGCAGTCTCCGCTTACTTGTACCTGTAGCTTGATTGTACTGGCAACAAGCTTGCGGGATAAAATTATTCATGACACCTGCTGAAAAATAAAAGCTTCCTACGGTTGTGCAGTCGTTTGAACAGTCCGCGGCCGCACAATTTGTATTGCAATAGTTCCGATAAAACAGGCGTTACTGCCGTTTTGTGCAAGCATACTCCCTCCATAGACGGCCATGTAATGACAGCAGACGAGAATTCTGTAGCGTTTACAACTTCACTGGGAAATACTATTTATGAAAAGTAAATCAAGCTCAGAGTAATCATAGCGACCAGTTAAGCTATAATCTTATCAAAAATATCTATATTCGATTGAGAGATACAGAGAATTTGCGACAATGTTGGCTTCCCTGCAAAAGGAACACGGCTGAGTGAAAATTTGGACGAGTGAGCCGTAGACAGCTTCGCGGTAAAAGGACACAAGCGCCGCACTCAAAATTTCGCCATATTATCACGGAGCTGAGACGCGATACCAACACCACTACGGCAGATATACTCTCAAGACTCCCAGCTGAGCCTTAAGAATACGAATTCCGTCGGATGGTTATCTATACAGCGTGTACATGCTGATATTGTTCACGCGCATACGAGTACGTGAAAGGTGACACAAATTGTTTTACCCAAATACCCTGTTTCCAGGGCACATGCGGCCAAAACCGCTGAAGTGTTTTACATAACTGCGCCGGCTGAAAAGAGTAGCGGTGACGCCTTTGCGGAACACGAATTCGCCCCGGTGTCACACAAGGCTGCGACATCACACAACGTACCGTGGGGCTGGAAGTAAGCTGTAAGCTTCGAATGAGGGCCGAATTTCATGAACGGCGAGTTGCTTTTGGAACTTCTACTGCCGCAAGGGCTAATTCGGGGTAGCGTTGGTGATCAAGGTAGGAAGATCCCCGGTGACTTTGGCAGCCCGAGCGACGATGGCTTCTTGGGCCGCCGACTCCGAGCTGCCCAACGCCCTCGCCCTGTGCTCACCGTCTCGATATGGGGGGAATGGGTTGTGGGGGCATTGCCAGAGGAGGTGATCCATGGTTTGGACCATGGATCTTGGACCATTGATTAGGGACCATGGATTTGGACCATGATATGAGACGCAGGCTCTTTTTGTGGACTGACGGAGACAAAATATTGTGCCTCGCTAAAGCTTCACGGCGCTAGGGCGCCAACAAAACAGGCTTTCTTTTTCAGCTGCTCTATATTTTTCTCTGGAAGAATCATAACCTGCGTACCCGAAACTCTAAGCCTCGCCTTTTGGGAAGCCCTCACACTGCCAACATAAACGCATTTCTTTTGCCGCGTGTACACACTATGAGATATCAGCAAGTCCAGTAAAACACAACAAAATAAGGAAGGCCATGGCAGTGAGCAAGGCTCCTGAAGTTAAACATAGACACACCACCTTATTGATTAGAAGGCCGCCGGTATTACACCTTTCGTTTTAGCCACTGCTTGCAACTCGCTCGACACGTGGTGTTTAGGCCTCGCGCATAACGATTTGCGCCGTTTTATTAATCTCGACCACTCGCATCAGCCGGGCGGCCTCCGACTGGCGAGGCGATTCCGCAGGTAATCCTCCTGCACACCTAGGAGGTGTTGGCGCCGCGCGTTGTAGACAGTTCCGTCGCCAACGTCCGCAATTCCGCCCTGTAATTGTCGTTCCCTGGGCTACACCCCGGCGAGGCACGCACGCCACGCACGCCGCCTCCTTCTCGTACATTTAGGAAAGTGAGAGAGAAAAGATAACGGCGCCGGGGCAGAAGACGTTGAGAGAGAAAGAGAGAGAGAGGGTCTCTCTTCCTCATTGCTTTCTTGCTATCATCCTTTCACTCTCTCTTTCCCCAACCGTTGGGGGACGCCGAGCACGCAACGGCCCTTCGGTAGCGGGCAGTGCGTAAAGGGGCAGTTTGTTCGCAGCCCACGAACAAGCGTGGCTTGCGGACTACCAGCCTTTGCCAGCGGCGCTTCCGTAGCATGCAAGGCTTGTCGCCTTTCTGAGCCTGCTAACGTATTTAGCTGCCCTTGTATATTCTACCTTTCGTTTTTGCTTTTCGCCACATGCTTGGTTAGCCCTCTTTCGGTATCATGTTTCCCGGACTCACTAATTCGTTGGGGAGCTTGCAGTTCACGCGACCATGCTTTTACAGAGCGAGCTACGTCCGGCTTTTATTAAGTATTCAAACGAATTATGCACTGTGCTACAATGTGCACAAGAGGCATTTGGCTTAGGAAACACGTTTGCAGTAAAGAGCTCCGGCGTCGCTGTATGTTACCTGCAGATATCGACCAGAAATAAGGCGTTTCCTTTTTCGCCCTAATATAGAGACTAATTTAGCCGTATTATACCGAAATGAAGAGTCGCGAAAATTGAAATGCATATCGTGTGAAGTGCTTTCAGCACGCGCGTTTCGAAAGAGCTGCATATTATATTCTCAACGCATGGCAATACCAAAACGTAAAACAAATCGCTCTTGTCGGGGCCCCTATGCAGATGAATGGTCACGTACAGTCGTCAAAACTGTTAACAACAACAACAAAACGCGAGGTGCCTGCCTACGCAAAGAGTGGCAGCTCCCGATAGCTACAGCCGCATCTTTGGCACCTGGTTATCGGCACTCACGATGCTGCCTTACTGCGCTCGGGTGCTTCAGCGCATGAGCCCAGCCTGGCTTAGCAGCCCGAGCACTATCGTAAGCTGCCACTCTGTGCATAGGCTGGCACCTCATTCTTTGTTGTTGTTAACAGCTTTGACAGCGCATGGCTTCGTGGGCGGATACTTTTGTTAATCAGCACTTCCTGTCCTATCATTGTTTTCGCGCATCTGCTTTATGTACTCGTGTGATAATGAGTGGCGCTCATTGGCAGGGTTATTAGCCACAGTTGAAGCACTTCTGTCTACACTGACGGGCGCAAGTCTAATTGCAAGGTTCAATGAACAGCCTAGCCTCATCATATAAGCCAAAGGCGGACGTTCGCCAATGTTGTTAATAAATTCACTGAAAAATTTCAAACACTACCAAATGTGGAGCAGCATAGCTGGTACAGGGTGTGCCGTAAGTTCGCAGAAACAGCTTTAGGGTTTCGCTTTTTTGGGAAAGAAATGTAGTCGATTTAGACAGGTGCATAAGTACGTGCGTTTGTATTTATGACTATTGCGAAAAAAACTATCATAGTCGTATTCTGAATACTGCGTTTTCTCTGAACACTATACGTTTCTCTTTATCCTTTTTGTTTGCTCCGTTAGCTGGTTTTGCAGGGTTTTATCATGTTATATTATCTTTAACTGCGTCCACTTTCTGCCTCGTCACTCAAGAAGCCTTGCGGAAGACCAGCCAATTTCTTGCAGTCATAAGGACTGCAAATGGGGGGGGGGGGGGGCAATTCGATTTTTCATAGACGACAAGTACGACTTGACCGTGTTGAATGATTGAGTTGCCGGAAGCAGTCAACCCCCCTCCCCCCTCCCCGAGCACTGCCCGTACGCGTACAAACAAGGCACGAAAACCCTCCCAAACAAGAAAGATACAGGCAGAGACGAAGAGAGAGAGAGAGAATTAACGTGTTTGAGTCCGATAACCAACACAACCTAAATGAATTTACCGACTTCATTGCACGAGGAAGTGAAGACAACGTATGGTTATGTTTAGTCAGATTAAGTTGTTTCGATTAGGTTTCGGTTAAGTTCGTTTCGGTCTAGTTTGGGTTTACTTAGGTTACTTCCCATTCAACAGCCTTTTTGGACATATGATTTAGCGGAACGACCTCCAAACAGAATCTCCCTTTCTTCCTATTCGAGGCGAAAAGAAAGACGACCAGCCAAATAAATGAAGGAGGAAGAAAATGCCGAGGTCCGGGAATGTCTAAACCAGCAGGGCTGATTTACTTCCTTTCGCCACTCTGTCAGCGTTCGTGGATACAAAAAAGCAAGTTCCGTCCCTAACCGTGCGCAAAAAGGAAGCAGCCGAGACGAGCCAGCTTAGTGGTTTCCTGCCAGGCGACGAGGGAGCGATGGGTTCCGTCGTCGTTATCATTTGCCACTTTGTTTAGCCGTTACTTGCCCGGTAAACACTCCGAGAGCCCCCTCTCCCTTCTTTCCGACTAGAGGGAGCAGGCCCGAGATCAATAGTTGGTCACTCGTCTGGTAGTTTGCTAACAGGGCGCGGACAAACATTCGGGGCGCGTTCACTTTGATGAGAGTTCGTTCCCGCATATAGACTAGGCTAGACGTTCGAAGGCCGCAGGTGATTGGTGGGCAATACAGGCAGCACACGCGGAACTGTCAGTTAACGGCTCATCTCACGCAACTGGAAAGTGCAATTTTTGTCTCATAGTGATTTGTTCCTTTAAACGCGTCGAATGATTTCTTACTATCAGCTTCATAGCGCGGAAACGGACCAGGGATAACAAGAAAAGGGACTACAAACGAGCGCTGACTTCCAACTATTTATAATGGGAAGAAAACACACTCTTGAATATACATTCTGTCGGAACGTTATGCCAGATAGCATAGCTGCAAAATATCCATGTGTACTAAAATGGATTAAGTCCCGCTGTCAGCAGACGTAGAAGCAACGCAAATGGCGACAAAGCGATCAGTCATGGGAATATTCAAAATTGGGTACCTAAATAACTTATCTAATTTTTAACAATACAACCGACAGTGCACTTATGCCTTTACCGCATCCGAATCCCATTACAGATTCTTACATAATCTCTCGGGTTAGTACATAACGATGACGTCTGACAACAACACTCATCAAACAATGGTTTGCAACCTGTCTGGTCACACGAACGACAATGCCTGCTGAGATGCCCCTCCAAACCACGCCGGAAATTATTATCATTCTCACGCAACCTGTCATTCAGAAAGCGGCCCGCCTGCCCTACGTAGTTCTTACAGCATTACACTGGAATCTTGTAGATTGCCCTTTCCACACATTCAACATATCTTGCGTGGTGATTGGCGGAGCAAACACCAACCACTTTCATTCGCGTGTGGAAGGGGTAATTTACACGATTCCCTTTTTATGCGGTAAAGCAGCTACGCAAAGACAACCAGAGTACATTGGAGTACCAAGAACACACAAGCCATTGCGCAGTTTTAAGATTAGAGGATTATTCCGAACAGTCCTTGCGAACCTTTAAAGTGTGAACACTTTTCAAAGTCGCAATATGTTTCCAATGTGCGTTTCACGCCGGAAGCATTCGAGCAAGTAGGCGGAGAGAACTTTAATCAAAATACAAGGCATTCATGTCTTTTAATACGCCAGAACCCCAGCGCATGGCGACGCCGACTCCAGAAAGAAAGAAAGGAAGGAAAAAGGAAAGAAGGAAAGAAAGAAAGAAGAAAAGGAAGAAGGAAAAAAGAAAGAAGGAGAGAAAGAAAGAAAGAGAGAAAGAGAGAAAGGAAGAAAGAAAGAGAGAAAGAAGGAAAGGAATAAAGAAAGAGAGAGGAAGGAAGAAAGACAGAAAAAGGAAGGAAGAAAGAAGGAAACAAAGGAAGAAGGAAGGAAGGTAGACAGGAAGAAATAAAAAAAAGAAGGAAGGAAGAAAAAAGAATGAAGGAAGGAAGCACGGTAGAAAGAAAGAAAGAAATAAAGAAGAAATAAAAAAAGGACGGGAGGGAGGGAGGGAGGGAGGGAGGGAGGGAGGGAGGGAGGGAGGGAGGGAGGGAGGGAAGAACTGTGGCTAAGGCCCAAATGTGGACACTTCAAGAATTTTAAACAAATGGCCAATAAGAAAATGTGCTTTAAAGGAGCCACGCGTAGGTAACACGTGTCCCTACCTCGATGTGTCACAATTTCAGCTGATATTTGGGCTTTTACGACCCAGCACTGTGGCGGCCGCTACTGCGGTTTGACATCGGTGTCGGTGTCGTCACCGGACGAACGAAGGGAAGACCGAAGACAGAAAGAAAACGACGGAGGAAAGTGTGGCGAAACTGT
This sequence comes from Haemaphysalis longicornis, assembly GCF_048455015.1. Lineage (NCBI taxonomy): Eukaryota > Metazoa > Arthropoda > Arachnida > Ixodida > Ixodidae > Haemaphysalis > Haemaphysalis longicornis. The sequence goes on from NW_027526460.1 coordinate 48,304,823, forward strand.
AAGGAGGAGGGTAGTATGCTAAGCCCGCACGAGACGCTCCTCGGCGGCGACGCATGGCGAAACTCTGAGACGAGAAACAGTGAGACAAGCTCGGCGGTGGCGACGCGCTGCGAGATGGTGCCATACCAGCGCGTGCCGTCGTGAGCTCGACGAGGACGTGCGTTCACTTCCTGAGACGTAGTTCGTGGTCCCTTCCTGGCACGCAGATGACGAGAACCACGCGAAATTTGCGCGGGAGTTTCAAACACGATTTACAACAACATGCTCGACGGCGGCGACACGCTGCGAGATAACGGCAGAGTAGAGCGCGCCGTCATGCGTTGGCTGATTTCACAATCACTTCTCAGACGCAGCAGCTATGCTCCGAGGCCAGAGAAGACTGCAGTTCGCGCTGAGCGCAAATTTTGCATTAGGGTGTATAGTAATCGTTAGCCATTTTTTCTTCCCTGTGTCGTTGGTATGGTTACTCTGGACACAGTAATATGCAACGGGTAGCTTTTCTGTATATGGTTTTGTTTACCATTTCGCGGTGTGCATAAGCTAATTGCATGCATACATATTTTCTCCTTAGTTTTTATTGCGAGAAAAGACTCGGCATTGTGTTGTATCTTTTGGGTTGCGTTGTATTCTCAGGCTGAAAAGTGGTAATACGCTCGCCGGACGCATTGCATGTGCTTAAACCGAACAAATTGATGCTATAGCGAAAGATGCAGGCGCCATTCAGAGAACATTTCGACAGATTCGTAGAGGGAAACAACCGGCGGCTTCCTGATACAGGTCGGTAAACTGGCAATGCTCGGCAATAAGGTAGGTCACTCAACACGACACACGCATCAGTACCACGCCAGCATCTGTTGAAAATGTTTTCTACGGTGAGATAAATAGCCTCTCTCCCTCTCTCCCTCTCTCTCTCTCTCTCTCTCTCTCTCTCTCTCTCTCTCTCTCTCTCTCTCTCTCTCTCTCTCTCTCTCTCTCTCTCTCTCTCTCTCTCTCTCTCTCTCTCTCTCTCTCTCTCTCATTGACAGGCTGGAGGCCACTCACCGCTTCGTCTACGTTTCTTCCTGTCTGTAAAGCGTGCTTCTCCTTTTTAGGACTATATTTGAGAGAAAGCCGCCTTGCTGAAAACAAACTGCGCTTATGTGGGACACTTGACTAACGTTTTGAGGCTAGACATACCGGTTAGCTGACGAATCGCGGCATTCGCAACAACAACAAGCAAGCTAGCCTGACCTAGCTAAACGAAACATGCTTTAAGACCAAACGACTCTTAAGACAAGCTTGCCGGAGTGCTAACGTATGGTTACAATGAATTAAGAGTACAATGAAACCTTGACTGTGGCACCGTATTTTGGGAAGACGGATATAAAAAGTACCTTCCAAGTACATGGTGAGAAGTGGAAACTCACTACTTCGTCAACAAGACTTCTTTACCTCTGCAGTTGCACTTTGTATTGCGAGTTTTAAGAAATTGACGAGCAGAACGGCAGTTAGTGGGGCCGTTTATTGAGAACACTAAAATTCAAGTAATATCAGCTGGGAATCGATAAGGACTACACCTTGCCGTAACGGCAGAGCCGATGCTGCCAAGGAGACTAATGACTGCTGGACAGGACAATTTTTCATCTTCTGAGGAAATCACTGTTCGCTGTCCGGACTGAAACTAACGTGAGAAATTCTAGTCTCTGTTTTGTGGCTGCAATTACATTTAGCGTAAACACTTTTTGGCGACTTACTGAGGGACGAAACTTAGCGCGTCAATGACGTAATGTTTTAGTCTGCTCGTCACTGTTTAGATGAAGGGAGATAACCGGAATGTTAAATATGAACACTAAAATATGATCCCGCTAACCGACCTGAATATGTGTAGAGGCAGCAATTTAGCAACATAACTGACCGTTCTCACATGGAAGAAAACAAAAAACTCTCAGTCCTTCTTACTGCAACTACGTAGGCTGCAAACAAGCGGTACTTTATTTATTTAGCAATAGCTCATATGTCCTCTAAGCGGTTTGCATGAAGAGTCCGCTACTACAAAATGATTTTGACAATAACAAATAACACCTAAAATGGGTTATTTATAGTGTATTTAACTCCTAAAAGAAAACAAGACGGGTTATGAAAGCTCAGAAATTATTAACAGTGATTTCAGCTGGATGAGTTTCCTCGGACTGCATATATATATATTTTTTACTTAATGAACGCAAAACCTCCTTGGAATAGAAATCCAAGCATTCACAGTGGCGGCGATGGTAGTAGGGCAGACTCACACGTTCACCCTCCACCGACTTAACCAGGTCAAAAGCTGCAAGTCATCACAAACGCTCATTTCTGATTGGTTAATTTATCACGGGAGGTTTTGCATGAATTGCAAGTCTAAATGCTCGTATCTAATTGGCGGATCTCACAATTGAAGCAATAAAAATGCAGCCAGAATGTACATCAAGGCTTATCCTCCTTGCCTTACCATACGTTACCTTTCCTTACCTTATCTTACCTTACCTATCTTGCGCTTTCTACGGGCGATAGACTGAAAGCCTCCTGTGGCAATCACTGAACTTGAACGTGTAGTGGTTCAGCGCTGGGCATACCTGTCTGCTCCAACTTTCTTCATTCTTTTCTTTCTCTTTTTTGCCTATGTTCCCTTTCCCACGTGTATGATAGCAAACTAGGCTCTAGCCAGGTTAACTTTTCTAACCTCCTACATACTCCCTTCCAGAACGATCCTTGCCTGCTTTCTTCCTCAGAATTCTGACAAGGCCAAAGTGGAAAACGATGAGTCTACGAGCAATATTGAACCACAAGACAATCATGCAGATGTAGCTATGTTTCGTAGAAGTATTCATGGCAGGTAAGTATAGGAGCATGTCATCAACTTGTAAGTTTGGCTTGTAAGTTTCGTGTTGGCAGCAAACAACTACAGCGGGCAATCAATAAATAATTTTTAAACTATGTTTAACTGCTTAGGAATCGTTTTTAGATTCAGAGTGGGAACACATTGAGAACAGTGTGCAATCTCGGATAGCATATCCAACAGTACGTGTATTTGCTTAGAAGGTTACGTTTTGTAGCTAATTGCAATAGAATTTACGTACGTCGTCACATAGATTTAAGTTTTGTCTCAGAGATGCAAAGGTAAGGGGTCTCTTGAAATTTCAACATAGTCTCGTGCCTAATACAAGAAATTAGAATTACTTAGCCTGCTTCTTACAATTTGTGCCCTCTGCAAAAACAACCAACGTTCCAAGGTTTGCTTCTTATAATTAGTTTTGGCAAGCGAGATGACAGCGACAGCAATACCGTTCTCTAGTGTGCTACGTACAAATATTTCTTGTCTTTTTCTGTGTGCATGGTAAAAGCAGTGACCAATTTAAGTGAAGTGCAGGCGGCTTGCTCAGTTTGACTGTTTATCACGCAACATCAACGACACATTTCTTACACAACACCTCCTGGAGCCCCTCGCATATTGTTAAAGCTGCAAAAAGAACAAGCGCTCAGAGTGTGCAATCTTGTAAGGTACCGCGACGAGCTATGCGAGGCCAAGAAGGCCTGTACTTTGACATTACACCTTTCAACACACCATGACAAATAAACAACAAAAAGTAAGACCAAGATTCGGGAGATGAAAAGGGGTACTGGTCTGACCATAGCTGCTAAGCGCGAGCTCACACAACGGCCGACGTAACGGTTCCGAAGGGAATGAACGGCGGACATTTTTTTTTACGACAGGCGTGGCTCGTAGCGGAACAGAGCCGATTACCCCACGCCAGCGCAAATGTCAAGGACTCGTACGGAACGAGATGGAAAAGGGAAGTGGGGTGCGCAAGATTACGCCGAAGGAACGCACTGAGCGAAATAGAAACAATTTCTGCGCATTTTCCTAAGCGTTACTTCGTTCAAAGAGTGAAAGATTACCATTTAAGGGTAGAAATGAAAACACGTTGGCTAAGGAAGGTTGGCAGGAAAAGTGCAAGCATGAAAGCTTGGATCAGCAACGCTTCAGTGGTCTGCAATAGCTAAAAAGATGCTTCAAAAGCGAGAGGTCTGCCTAGCGATTTCTTCAAAGGCTGGTTGCGTAAGCCTAATTGCTCACTGATACGCACGTGAAAGGCATGCCAGGCAGGACCTAGCGAGCATACGGTGCTTCTCCCTACTGCTAATGGCTCAGGCACCGCGTCGTGTGACGTGTTACCAACCACCACACCCGGGGTAGTTTTTTTTCTCTTGGACAATGACACTGTCCACAGAAGATGGACATTTCGATGTGCCGGTGCACCATACACCATACACTTGTCTCACTCAACACTTTGTGGGTAATCAAGCGTCCAGCACAGCAGATGCGCTTTTGCTTCTGGCGAACATAAAAAAAAACAGACTATTGACTATTTTCTGAGGCGAGCTTGAAAGCAACCAGGCAAGCAAGCAGGGGAATAAGCAAGCGCACAAGAACGGAAGCAAGCGATCAAAGAAGAGGGCAACCCAAAAATCAAGCTTGAGAGGAAGCTGGCGGCGGTTGAGAGAGCGTCTACCGCCGACAGGATGCGAGGACGTAGAAGAGAGAGAAAACGCGAAAAGAAAACCCCTTTTTCTTGCACCGAAGTAACACACGAGGCGTGCCAGTAGAAGCAGCCTGCCTCTGGGGGTAGTGGTGACGATGCCTAAATCAGTCTCTGCTACTCGAACGTTGACGGTCTGTCAGGTATGCCGTTTTTACTAAACAAGCAATCGGAATGGCTTGATTTGACAGCGATTGAAATTTTTTTGTTCTGATCAATGCGGAAGCGCCTTTTCTACGTAAGGCGAACTCCAGGAACCATGCTGTGTTATTACGCCACCACTAGATGTCTTAAAACTTACTAAAACAATATCACACGTCTCGCAGTAAATATCACGAAAATCATCGGGGGAATCACGCCAGAGAAGTTATCACTCCCGCTCTGAAAGTCATGCAGAGTGGGTACAAATCCCCCCACTAACGTCTCCGGACTGTTTTTAACAGCTGAGCTCGAGCTGTCAAAGCACAAAAGTAAACTCTAAAATTTGAAGCTCCATAAGTATGGTTAAGTCAAACGTATTTCATGCTCGGAAAACAAGACCAAAACGCCGTGGAGACAAGAGATTACAAGTTGGCGACCGTTTCCTCAAACGTGCTGCATGTAGCGTTATATGTGTGCCCCTAGCGTTCATTCCAATGCGCGTCATTTTTTTAGAGTCTTTTTTTTTTTTTTCTTTTTTGAGAGGGGGGGAGAGGTTCGAGGGTTAGATTTTTTGTCCAATCTTTTTGTCCAATGTTTTCGTCCAATCTTTTGGAGCGGTTTTTTTTTTCCTGACACGGCTGGCGGACTCTCGCCACGTCCAAAACAATGAAGCTAAAGATGAAGCACTAAAAACTCCTCCAAACTACTATACGACTCGTGGCACAGTTCACAGATATCGACATTGCTTAGCGCACAGTTAGCCGTGGGCAGATTTCGGGAGAACACGCATAAAAAAATATCACAGCTACTTTCTAATTAAAAATGGTTTGATGATTTGGCTTTTGAAACATTATTAGAAAACGTCGTAAAATCGGTGTCGCAGAAAGGCGAGATAAAAGTAGAAGAAAACACAGAAGGTAAAAGGCCATCCGTGGGCGGCAGTGCCAGACACAACAAAAACAAAACATACAACTGTGTTCGGCTGGTTTGCACGGCAGAGATCGCACCACGTATTCCTGGTGGTACGAAAAGAATGTGCGACGAAGGGGATTCAACTGTGAATGCTAAATGACGATTCCCTAAGAGTAAGTACTAGCCTAAATTTTTAATCGGTACGCACGTTTTACGAGAACCCTATAGCGCAAACGCATAATTGGCCAATTAACAAGCAAGCTCCGCTAATAGTTATAATAGTGAAGCTGCAGATAACTGGCCAAATAAAATTTTAACAACCCAATAATAATAATTAAGCTAGGATAACTAAAATTCTTACTAAAAATGAATTCACGAAATAAAAAGTTTCTTTCTTAAACCTCCCTTACAGACAAACAAATTTTGAAAAAAATCCCAAAAAACAAACTGAAACACAATCTAAAACAAAAAAACGCCTGCTGTGTAGGAAGTGACGGAAAACACAAAGCGAACAGAAGCGTCGCAGGAGTGCTTGGGCATTCATAGATAATTCTTGGTATTTGTTATATTTATCTCTCTTCCCGCCTCGATATGACGCGTCGTCATTCTTCTCCCGTTTTATTTGCTTTCCGCTACGCGTGACGGTGACCTCACTTTCAGCCGTCATATGTAGAAAAGAAAGCCTGCATTAGAGTCCGATTTCGTTCTCGTCAAGAAATTTTCCCTTTTTTTCTTATTAGGACAAACACGTCATTTACCCGCGCATGCTTGCTTCGGTTTTATTCTTTCCTTGTTTCTATTCTGGTTTCCTGTCCAGCCCTTGAGTCATTTCCCGTGATAGCATTCGACCGTTTTATTGCGGGATCTGTTTCATCGCCTAGATGTTTCTGCCCTGTGATTCACATTTTGCGCGTGACTCAGACACAGCCCGTCAATTTCCTGCTGCGACAAAACTCCGGTATAGATAGGTATGGCGAAAGTTCCACTACAAAGTTTTAATGAGAAGTGGAATGTGGGAAGGCATGAAACGATGTAGCGCTAAGACGGAATTGTGGTGTACGAATGTAAGGAAGCTTAGAATTAAAAAAGAAACACGTTTTTAAAGGCGCAGGTGCAGTGGAAGATATACAAAAAATGACCATAAACAAGTAAGTAAGGCTTTTTCTAAACCTAAAGGTTGTTTTTTAAAAAAATCCAACTTTGGCGTTTAACACTCCGAAGCTACACTTGTTCAATGATCCGCGCCGCAGTAGTATTAATTAATGCGGAAAATTTTAAATGGATTCGCTTTACTTTTGACACGTGGGCGTGTTCGCTTAATCACTGAGCCACAGCAGCGGATCCATCAAGTTCGTCTGTTTTCCGTGTGTCTATCAGAACCATCGTGACCTACAAAACATGCGAGAATCCCGAAGTACAGCAAAAACTTGATTGGGAAGAAACAAAAAAAAAATGCCATCGTTAATTGCGGCAAGTAGACCCTCCGGATGCGCACAGAATCTCACCTGCTGGTACTCAGGCGTTAGGATAATGAAAACTGCTCGGTGGATGTTGCAGGACGACCGAACGCTTAGCAAAGATTAAAAAAAAAACACGTTCTAATATCCTGATTGTTGTGCACAATAATTAAAATTTGCAGAGCGAAATGTTATTATCGCGATATTGCTAAAATGACGCTTAAGTATTTATAAAAATTGCGCAATCATCACGCGGCACGTTGTCGAATGACAGCGTATCTGCGGTGATGATGGAGCGACCATCGCAACTTCGCGGTTTACTCAGCCGCATTCAGAGACCCAGCAGCGACAACTCGAGGCTGCTTCCCGTTACACCGGTCTCTCCGCCGGCTGGGAGGAGCGAGCGCAACCGGGCATGTGACGTCAGGGTTCCGCGTGAACAGCGTTCTTGTCTTCTCCGCTCTCTCACCTACACCCCAGGTGTTATTGCGGTTGCAAGAGCGGAGGGTGGAAAGACAGTAACTTCAAAAGAATGTGCACCGGCGAAAAATCACTTCAACTACTTTAAAGCTGGTCTTTCCGCAAAGCATTTTCTCGCAGGGTAACTATTCCCTCGTCGAGTGTATCGTCACACAGCTAGTGCAGCTGGATTGTAAAAGCCATACCTGCATTTTTTTCAGTAACCGCTCACAAGTAGTTGGAAAAGACGTGCCGAACCGAAACGTGTGAGTTAGTCTACAAACAGTAGATCAGTAAGAAGAGTCAGAAAACGATCACAAAGCCCATGCACGGAAGGGAGGCACGCGGAGAGGTCACTGACGGCTCAAAGAATGTGTGAGATTCCGCAGCATCTTCAAGACGTAATCTATGACTACAACGGAGAGAACAACAAGCGCCTAACCCACGCGGCCAGGCTAATTAGCTGATTACGGTCCTATGAGGCCCCCTGAGAGTTTCTTTGTTTCCTTTTCGACGTTCCTGCGCTACTACACGGCCCCCTTCAACGTTAGACTCCAATTTGCTCGGTTACTCGCCGACGCCGCTGGAAGGTGTGAAAATTGTATACCCGAGCGGGCAACATCTGTTGCCGTCTCGGGTACCTCGTGTTCTCGCCAGTCTTAGCTTTTTTAAATGCAGAGCATTTCAGTAACTCACGATGTCACCCGCGTTGGCGTCCGTAGTCCGCGTCCGCATCGCTCCCCCTACACAATATAAAAAAATAATACTTGCCGGCGCCAGGTTTCGATCCTACGACTCTGCGGGCGGAACGCAAGGTGCACGGTACTCTACCAACTGAGCCACAAAGCCGACACAGAACGGAAGGTTACGAACGTGCCTTATATCCTTGACTCATTCAACCGTCGGCCAGAGGTGCGCCCTCTCCCCCGCGTCCTCCTCGCCTTCTCTCCGCTCGCAACGCCCTCTCTCGCCGCGTTCGGTTCGGGCGCACAACAGGTGGGGACGTGCGCAACACCCTCTCTCGCCGCGTTAGGTTCGCGCGCAAGAACAGGTGGGGCGCTCGCATCACGCTCTCTCGCCGCGGTCGGTTCGCGCTTAAACCACATATGTCGTTCGCGCGCGCTGCGGTTGCTAACATCTGTGGCGTGATCGTGACGTCAGCATCACGCGTTCGCGTGGTGGCGATTTCGGCGCTATAACACTCTCTCGCGAGGGGCATTGGATTGGATTCGATTGGATTGGCTTGGATTGGCTTGGGTTTGGATTGGGTTGGATTAAAGTGGATTGTGTTGGATTGTGTTGCGTCATAGCCGCGCCACGTTGCGTCATAGCCGCTCCACGTTGCGTCATAGCCGCGGCAGGGGGTTCACGGCACGTTTCACCATCGACTTCATCGACAATGTCTACGCTGGAAGACAACAATTACAACAACAACAACCAATACGTAATCCATACGACTTGCAGGCGCGCCCCCCCGCAGAAATGCTCTGCATTTGATCGTGCCCCTCGCGAGGGGGATGTTTTGGAGCACCTGTACATTAATGACAATGCGCAGAGGCTACAGTCGATACAGGAACCGTACTTTTACAAAAACAGGTCTTTCTGTTTTTTGTTGTACAAAAAAGAAAGAATAATCAGGTCTGGTTTTGGGAAGAATTAAGCCCGTTTCACGAAAAACTAACACGCTTTACTAGTACAAATTAGTGCTTTGGGGTACCTTAACCTTGGAAACCAGCTGATTGATCGCTTCCTTCAGAACCTTTCGGTTTGTCTGATCTCCCTTCGTCTTTGGCTGAAATCGGTTTATTACCTCGAAAAGCAAAACTAGTTTTATCAGTAGTGTCAAATTTGTGATTTCGCCTTTCTTTTTTTTTTTTTTTTTTTGCTGTGAGCAAGGAGGCAGTCGGCACCTGCAATGCCGGAGAAAGCCATTGCGCCGTATGACATAGGTAAAGTCACTTTGGCTTTAATGGTATATCTGGCTGGTAATCACCAAAAAAAAGACAGAAAAAGGTAACGGAGAACTGTGTATTGTGATTCTGTTTGAATTCTCACTTCCATAAGACGCGGCAAAAACATGAAGGACGCTCACACTAACACGTAAGGCTTTTAAATAGCGAAGCTGTACGCATCCTTCACGACCATCACGACGGTTTAAGTCCACGATTGCAGCCGGTTTGTTTCTTCTTTGCTGCCGCAACAATCTTTACTCCAGCTTTGTTGCTACGACGGCGAAAAAGAAGCAAATCGAAGAAGCGGAACGAATTAATGGAACGCGCGCACTTAAAGGGACACTGAAGTGAATTTGTCAAGCTCCCGTTTTTGCTTGCACTGCGTAGACTGGCTCAAATTAGCACACTTTTCATCGTTTATTCGGTTGACAAATCGGTAATTATTTTACAAAGCGCGAAAGAAGAAAAACTACCATGCGCGGTTTGCGACGGCCGCACCAACTAAAGCTGTGACGTTAGGAGGAGCGGACACGTGATTGGACGATGTCCAAGGTGAGCAACCAAACAAGTTTCGGTTTCGGTTTCGGTTCTGTAAAACACAACCGTTGGCGTTGTTGGATGGGCATTCTCAATAACTCAGTAATCATCGTACCGCGCTTCTGCCATGTTGTCAGCTGTAAAAATGCATAAAGATAAGCCTCCTAGGACGGATCGGAATCGTAGCATTCACTAGCCGAAACCTACGCAGTGCATGAACGCCCTCCGCGTACCCGCAGACGCCCAAATGTCGTGCGCTTTTCCCCCATATTTGGAGCTTGCCTCCCTCATGCCTGTGTCGTAAAAAGCGTGTTCGCACCAGGCCAAGGGTCTGTTCATTCTGGCCTGTGCCCACTGCCTGCAACCAGTCGGTGCTTATGGCAACAGCACGCCAACGAGAACTCGCTAGCGCGCCAGTGGCAGCCTGCGCGCGTTTTGTGAACTAGTTCGTGGAGCCATGAACGTTGCGGCCCAAAAAAAAGCGAACTCAATATAGAAAACATCGGCGGAAAACGAAAAAGTTAACTTCCAAAAAAAAAAAAACCACGTACCCGCGGGGATTCGAACTCGTGACTTGCAAAATACTTCCGGCGGCACACCTTGCAACCCAGACCGCTCGGCCACGGAGCGGGTTCCGCTGGCCTTGGTAATATAGGGTATATATTGTACAACCAGTTTACACTTTTATTTAGTTTTGGCATTTCAAGCAGCTTAGGTGACTATTTGTTGTATTGCGCTCGTGCAGTAAGCGTCGCCCGAGTTTCCATAATAGCTCACGTCTAGCAATTGCATTTCGTAGACGGAAAAGCGTTCGCAGATGCGTAGTCGTGCTGCTGACCGCTGTGCTTGTTCGCCCAGCGCAAAAAAGTGCTTCCCGCACCCTAGTTTTACGCTGTACGGTAAAAATATCAGTTGATTTTATTTCCTTAGTACCTATATTGACTTCACTGACTCTTCTCCCGCCTTCAAGAGGCCTTATATTTTCCTACTGGCATACCAGTCAGCGAAGCGTCGCATGTGCGCCTGTGCAGCGCTTGCGTGAAGCGACCTTGACTTGGAGCTAGATACAGTGTACAAACTAACCAAGTAAAGAAAGGCAAATTCTACCATTCACAAACGTGTCCTGGCTTCGTTTCAACTGAGCGAACGAATTGCGACGACCCGTCGGCGGCCGGCGGACGAAACGCTGGGCCGACTGACTCTGTCTGAAGGCCGGGAAGCCGTGTCTCTATGGTAGCGCAGCCAATTGCCAGCTTATCCCCTCCTGACGTCACACGAAAACGCCGCAGAAAATGGGCGAGCGTAAAGAGAGGAGGACAGCATTTTCGAATTAATTTTTCTACTAAATAAAATCGCGTAAACGCGCCCAGAGTGGTCGAAACATGGCCTGGGGACCCCGGGCTACAATTTGCGCTAGTAATCCCGCAATGTTTACATATCACTTCAGTGTCCCTTTAAACTAGACGCCCGCATTTGCACCGCGTACCCTATCACACATTCTGTGCCGAGCAGGCAGCGTGATTTCCCTCCCCATAGTCCAGGACGACGGAGTAAACAGTTTGACTCAAGGTTACTAACTCGCAGTCGTAGCCGTGTGGGTAAGACGTCTGACTCTGAGTGCGTCGATCTACCAGAGACAGGTGATTTCTTTTCTTCGCGCTGCGAGACTGAGTTTCATGAAACGCCGGAACCAACCAATTGCTAAACAGCTTCGTTGTTACAATATGCATTCTGCATGGCAAAAAATGCTTCCGACATCCAATACTGTAAAAGCTCGTTAATTCGAACTGATACACTAGTCCCGTCAGAGCCTTGTATACATCAATGGGGAAAAACTCGCGATAATTCGAACGCATCGCTATCCAGAGCGGTTAATTCGAACTGGGATCTACTGCTTTCTGTCGCTCTTTGCAGAAGAAGTCGGCCCAGAGTGACTACAATGTGTTTCAAATCCAAACCAAACGAAATTTAGGACAGACTCGAAACAACGAAAGAGAAAAACAACAGCGTAGCGCACGCACTACGCTGCTGCGACAGCCTATTTCGCTTCCACAGCGGACGCCGTTCGCTATTCAAGTTCCATAAATATCATTTACGAAATCAGGCGGCACAAACGTCTAGTAGCTCCTAGTGCGCGATGAGTCTGCAGAGGTGGCTTTTTTGTGTTTTGTCCGCGCAGTGTGGCACGAAGTGTATTCATTCTAGCGCTCACCCGCTCGTCGAACTCCGCTTAATTCGAACAATTTTATATTCCCCTTCGAATCCGAATGAACGAGCTTTTACTGTAGTATTACGTTCTTCCACAGATGACTACTGAATGTTTTACGCAAAACGTCGACCGAATATAAAATTGACTACAAACCCGCGCGCATTTAAAGTTAAGAAAATGATGGAAGAAAAGTTGTCTACAGAATATTCGTTGACTGGGTTAATTAGTACTACAATCGCTGGCTAAACAGCTCGTAAGTTGTAAATAAATTTAATTTTTCCTCATTATCGGGTATAATTCTTTAAGCCAACTCCCGAGACATGATTTGCTTAGGCACCGTCCTACGTGTTAAACCAGCACTAGTTAGGTTGAAATTGCACAAATAATTACCAGCTTCAGCACCGAAAAGCAATTGCCCTGTACCCCAATGCCTTCAGCGTCAAATTTCAAGCACGTGGTGTCGCTTTCCTTTTATGACGTAATACAGCAGAACACGTTTGGCATGTTGGGCTCATTTTAAAGTATTTTCTCTTTCTTATTGTTTTCGTGGTTTTTTTAGAAGAGGCTACTTTGCGACGAGCAGTTTTGCCCAAAGGCTGCAACTTTCTCGCAACACGTTTTTCGTCGTTGGTTCGCTCGTACTTCCCCCGTAAAATAAAGGCCTCGTTGTAAAATTTCACGGCGGCCGTAAAAGGGCGCATAAAACAGACGCCGAAGTAACTCGGAAGACATCTGTCTCGGTTCGGGACGCCTCGCTCTTGCGGCAAGCGCAAAGACATTTGCGGTACACACTCGCTGCGATTCGCACAAAAGCAACCCCCGTTTCTGCTTTCAAAGTTCCCGCCTCGTTTTTTTTTTTTTCTTTCTTCCTGATGCTGCGCTTATACTGGCCTCAAACTGAAGAGGAACCCGTTGTCCTGACCACATTTCGGCACCTAGGCGAACTGGGCGAAACAGCAGCGAGAAAGCGGCGAGCCAGTCGGCCCCGCAAGCGTTACGCTCGGTCGGCTTCCCGGGAGAGCATCCCATCAGGCTGTGATATACGGGTTCGCCCCGCCCCGATGACGGCGCGACAAGTTGCTCGCCGTTTAATGGCTCCTCCACAAACGGCTCCTCCGCTCTTTGCCCGTGCCGCCCTTTGAGCCCCAAGTTTCCTGTTCTCCTCATTTCATCTCCCTCTCTCTCCTTTTTTTTTTTTTTTGGAAGGAGGAGCCACGGTCTGTTACAACGGTGGGGCCGCCGAAATAAAGCGGCGGCCGGTAACGCAAATGGTAACGCGAAGACGGCAAAGCATTGCGTATACCGATAATGGGCCTCCGAGTCCCACGGGCATCGAGCCCTATACTTTTTTAGAACGTGGGGTCCATGCAGCGTGCCCTAAATTGCCGCTGCAGCGTGTTGTTCTTACTTTGTTGTTGTGTGTGAGGAGATGGAGAGTTCCACGTGCTACGCGGCACATCGTGAAAACGCGAGTCTCAACCCGAATGGGAGAAACGGTTCTCCGTTTTTCGTTGTCTAGAGATTCTCCTCGACGATTAGGTTGCCTGTGTTTGCACTTTGCACTTTGGAGTGGTGGTTTGAGCGGCGCTTCGAGGGGTGATGCGCATGGCCCAGCGTCTTAGCCCATGCCAGAAGTGTTTGTTACTCCAGTACTCCCAGGTGCTCCTGTATACATGCCTCAACATTGACACCGACGCCATTAATTTTTTTCTCAGCACACAGCGCCACGACTGTAATATCATTGTCAATGTAGACTAGCCATAAAAGGACGTGGTGAACAGTTTAGGAATAGTAAAATAGTAAAGTATTCGATCAGTGTTAACGGAATCACAAAAGAGGCCCTCAGCCTTCACGACTAAATGGCGTGCTGTGTGAGTCCCTGACTTTTGTGACCTCTGACTTTTGTGTTGCAGGAGATATCTGCGCTATGGAGTTCTGGCACCTTCCCCAGGAACCCCCCCCCCCCCCCCTCCCCTGGAGATTATGAACTACCGAATCCATGCTCAATCGCACACAGACCATAATTCTGGCACTGAAAGGGAGGCATCAATTTTAGTCTAAACGAGCGCATGGCGCCCTCAACAAAGCAAGAGTAACCAATGTAAAATTTCTCACTCACCCACTCACTCACCCGCTCACTCACCCACTCACCCACTCACCCGCTCGCTCACTCACTCACTCACTCACTCACTCACTCACTCACTCACTCACTCACTCACTCACTCACTCACTCACTCACTCACTCACTCACTATTTTCATTCATAGCTCCTACTTCAGAAACGCAGCTGATCGGGCATATGCTGGAATCATCTCAGAGAAAACGTAGCTTATTTCGCCATGGTCAAAACTATCGGCTCCCTAAACTGACTCTCGAAATCTAAGGAAAAGCAAGCGTTGCGTAATTCGAATTAAGCCGCTGATGTCTCGGGTGTTGGGGGGAATTGCTCCCCTTGAGCGTGAAACACACGGCAGCATCATAAGTCTGGACACATCTTCCTGTCCCGACAGAAAAGGCTGTCGCGGTGCGGGGAAGCTTCTTGGCGCCGGCGGCCCGTTATTAGCGAACGAGCGCCAACCAGCCCCTCCACCGGCTTGGCGGGAGGGGACACGAGAACAGCGCGGGGCCGCCGCATTCCACTCTCGTGGATTAGGGACACCCGCTGCAAATGAGCGCGGTTTCTGCGCCCCGCTAACGGCAGGGCCGGCGGCGGCTGTGACTGTTGGCCGCCATTGTCGCCGGAGGTACAAGGCAGTAACAAATAGATGGGGCTCCCACTGATTAACGCAAAACAGGAGCAACACTTTAACGCGATAGGAACTGCATTGCAGTGATTGAATTGCGGTAATGAGCGTTGCTTGTAGGACCGGCAGGGCCAACGGCAGCCATGACTGTTGACCGGCATTGTCGACGGAGGCAACGGAGGTACAAAGGCCCGTCCCAAATGGAGAGGACTCCCACCTATTAACGCAAAACTGGAGCGACAGTTCCTAATTGCAGTGATTTAATTACAGTGCGAGAGTTACTTATAGAAGACTTTAAAATAGGATGAGCCAAGTATATATAGTTTTTCGACGCTGGTAGTGCCCGCCGTCATTACGAAGGACGCTCAGTCTTGGTTAAGTTCTTAAAATGCGCTGAAGTGTGTTGTAACTGATTTTCGAAGCCATGGCAGTACGACCGAGACGTGTATACAGTATTTTATGTTTTTATTCTGCGGTTATATCTCCTTTTCTGCACACATCTCTTTTCCACAGTGCAGCGTAGCCAACGGGACATGTTTATCTCGTTTCCCCCTCTGTCTTTACTGATGTCGTTTTCCTCATTTCGTGAAAAATTACTGCAACCAAAATGTGTTACTTGCCTAGACGGGCCATTCATACAAAACACAAGTTGGTTCATTCGAAATATTACCTCGTTAGAATCATACTAACACCACTTTTAACGTAAACGTCGCTCAAATAAGCTGCATAATTAGGAAAAAATGGAATGGCCATGCGACTCACTAGCTCACTTCCAACACTAGAACACTCGACGTCATATGCACAGCCGTGTGATTGGCTGAGTCCGGCAAAGGCAAACGCAAGTTAGGCAGGGCTTATAAGGTTGAAAAACGAGCTATTTTCGTTTAAGTGTAATGCATATTTATTATATAGGAGTAAGGATTTTGGGGTCAAACAATGGAAGTTGCGAAAGTACACGTAAACATAAAAGTACCGGTGCGTACTGCCGTTGGTACTGCGCGCGCTATGCTTGTCATAGCTGCAAAGCAGTGCGGCGCTTTGGGGTTGTCTCAGACGACACTTGCCGATTGTCGTAAGCGGCAGTGCCTTATGTGGCCTTATTTGTCGAACATACACCTTGTTTCCCAAAACGATTGCTGCATACCGTAACAAAAGCAACGCAGGAGCAAATACGGTCACAAACTAAGCAAAGGCGAATAGCGGTGCGGAGCAGTATGGTGGCGCCATCTAGGAGGACTGACTGTAGACAAGGCTCCGCAGTCCGCTGCAGTCTGAACAGCGCACCTGAAGTTCGCTAGAAGACCTTGTGACGTCATGGCAGACCACGAGACACACGATTTGGGGGAAGAATCAAAATTTTAACTTAAATTGAATGATTTCTCAGTTAAAGCATAACTTGCGGCCGGAAAAGCGCTGATGGCACTATAAAACACCAAATATTTCGAATGAAACAATCTTGTATTTTGTCTGCATGGCCTTTTTGAAGCTTTTGATAAAAATGTGTTTTAAAGGAACAACCCTCTGTAAGTGAGTAAGTGGGTGGTTTGCGCTTATGGTCAAAAGATCCAAAGAGTCAAAAGGTCCAAAGAGTCAAAAGATCCAATAATCACGTGACAGCCGAGTCAAAAGATCCAACGGGTCAAAAGGTCCAATGTGGGTCAAAAGGTCCAAAGAGTCAGAAGATCCAATGAGTCAAAAGGTCCAAAGCGAGTCAAAAGATCCAACGAGTCAGGAAATCCAAGGGGTCAAAAGGTCCAATAATTCCGAAACCGCATCAGAAGGTCCGATGAATTATGAGAACCTTCGGAGCCATGGCTAGGGTGTGCAATTTATAGACTGCGTCATTTTATTGTATTTTTAGTGTTATTTTCGCTCCCATACTCGAACTTTCACTTCTAAATGTAGAAAATATGCACTTGGCGCGCCGAATGAAGCCGTGGCTATTTTGAACGTTATGAACAACACCATTCATCAAGCTTGTTTTTATTTCTGATTATTTTCTCAGGTTGTTCTCGTTTCTCGCTCCTCTGTCATTTGATACTATTACATTAGAATATTTTGGTAGTTATTGCTTATGTAGAATGTGAGCTTCAGCGATGTCGAGGACCCACGACCACATGTCGCTCATGTTCGGCTACGCTGCGCTGACTTGTATGATTGCTGCTGAAAATATTCCGGACAAATGTTCTTGCATCTCGTTTATCAAAGTCAATATCCATCAAATAAATGACCCTTATATGGCTCATGATTACACCCACAAAAAATCAAGAGTTCGAATAGCCGTGCTACATTGCTACCCTTTGGGAAGCTGGTTACTAGGTTTCCAGGCGACCTGAGTTGAAGTACGTCATGATAACCTGAAGCCGCTAGTTGCAGTCCGCGTGTCTCTTTTTTTACAGTCTCGATAGTGTAGTGCCAACCCCTGCTTGTGTGGCTTCGCTTCCATTTTCCATTTTGTGCAGCTAGAGAGCTACAGGCGGTGGGGAGCTGATGCTGACGTTGGTCTCGGATAAGAACAAAGCCACGGCCAAAGTATGGCCAGTATGCTTTGAGGAAGAACGCCGAAAATCACAAATGACCTCTTCTTTCTGCAAATTAAATCTATGTATGTTCCAGAAAGCATTAACAATGCCTTTGGGCATTTCAAACTACAAACACACTAAACACACCGATTTCCTGGAAATGGGGGTGACGCCCGGACAGAAACGTCCGGTGAGGTAGAGATGGTGCCCTTGGTAACGCATCCGTAATAAGGCATTATGCGCGTTGTGTTACCAGCAAACAGAAGAGCACATGGATGCAAAATGCCAAAAAATTACAAGTTGTTTGTGATTGAGTTAGAAAGCGACTGGTTCCTATCCCCTAGCGAAGGCGATCAATTACGCAGCTTTATCACAGGTACTCGAAAGTGGAAAAAAATTGTTAGCGTCACTGATTTTTAAACAAAGATATGGTGATAATAAGTCGCTAAAAAGAAAGCGATATACGCAACAATAATATTATCTCAAAGCTATAGTTATTACGGCAACAAGTCCGCAGATAAATAGTGCTTCATTTGGGAAGGCCGCATGACCTTTTCACTAAGTTAAAATAACGCAGAATTACGAGCAAGAACACGAGTAATAAATAAGTACAATTTTGTGTCTACAACTGCTACGACGCACACATCTTGCTGCCTACAACGCGCGCTTGAATATGTTTTTGTGCCGAAAGCTCCGTGTACCGAAAGGCCCCGCAACCGAAACGCCCTATACTGAAAAGACCGGAGTCGGTAAATGGCATTGTCAATGTTCGCTTAACCACTGAAATAATTTTCTATGCCCGTGACGCAAACGTATTTTGTATGAGAGCAACATGCATATACTTGAAAGAAAAACTAGCATATATGGCTCGGAAATTGGTGCTTAGAACGAATGAACACGCTCCTTGTAGGGAAAACGAAGAGGCAACGGAGTTATAATCTTGGCCCTTAGCAAACAAAAGTACGCCAAGGTGAGGCTCATAAAGAGACTAGATCACTTGATTGGCCTTAGCCCCGTCAAAAGATAGAAGTCAGAATGTCTAGTATTGGACCTCTTGACTCGTTGGACCTTTTGACTCGCCTTAGCCGCGTCAAAAGGTCCAATACGAGTCAAAATATCCAACGAGTCAAAAGATCCAACGGGTCGAAAGGTCCACAGTGAGTCAAAAGATCCAATGAGTCAAAAGATCCAACGCGTCAAAAGATCCAATATTGGACCTTTTGACTCTTTGGATCTTTTGACTCTTTGGATCTCTTGACTCGGAATCGGTGGTTTGGGGGGGGGGAGGGGGGTAGGGCGGAGTAAGTTGGGCGAGGGGATGGGATAAAGGAAGGAAGCGCAGAAGATCGAATTGCGAGTAACATAATGACTCGCTATCTCAAAACCAGTACCACGACTTCATTCTAGCAGCAGTAATGATTGCGAGTGGCGAAAAAAAATTAATTGCGTTAAAGTCATCACGAAAGGACAAGGACCTGCTCCCCACTGCTTAATGTGTTGTCGTCCGCTAAGTTTTCGGATTGTTGAGTGCGTGGCGGAGCGGCGCAAGTCTGCATCGCTGCGTCATCTGCCGCCACAGACCGCCGTGCTGAGGCTCAAGAAACTTGCGCGCCAGGTACGCGTCGTACATGCCTGTCCTTTTTTGTTGTCAGGACCTCTGGTCACTCGCTTCTGTCGACATTCGCGGTAGCTGCTGTGGAGCCGCGTGACCACTGCCGAGGGGCTGTTCTCCCTAGTGCAACAAAAGACGTAGCTTTCGGCAGCCTTTTGAGCGGGGATAAACTTTGTCTCAATATATGCTATCAACGAAGTGATGTGCTGGTCCAGCATGTGCTGGTCGAATTACGGCGGGGCTGTTATAGGCTGGGATCTGAAGAAAACTGCGTGCGTCAACAAGGTGTGCTGCGACAAAGCGAACTTTCTGTTAAATGCTCTGTAGCTCTCAATCTAATGCGGGTATCCTGAAAAAAAGTCGTGCCGAAATTGTACGCTAGAACTACTCTAAAATTACACCGTGGTTCATTTGCCTTTCATAATTAGGTCGTTCACAGGGTAGTTGTAAAAAAATGCGAAATTTTAGTCTGCTGTCAATAAATGGGCTTGTATGGGAAGGAGACGGACAGCCGAGAGTTGTCAACTAGGATGAAACTCTACTCCGTCCGAGTTCCGTTCAGGTAAGCAACTATAGGAATTATACTCAATGGCAAGTTACAAACGTGTTCGTTTCGTGCGCTTGTACTGTTCCCAGCTCCGTTGGTCCTCCTTCTTCACAGAGCGGAAGAGCACTCTTTTTTTTTTCTCCATTTCTTTTCAACGATGATCAAGTGTGTGTTACGCCATTTACAGTTGGTGCACCTAATCGTCATCACAGAAAAAAACATTGTGCATGAACTGGCATATTTGCTATGACGTAAAAGTTTGGAGTTTCCCTTCAGTTATGTAATGGCTCGTAAAAGTAGTCTTCAGTTATTTGAGTGCGCAATGGAAAAAACCTTGCACATGAACTGGCATATTTGCTATGGCGTAAAAGGTTCGAGTTTCCCTTCAGTTATGTAAAGGCTTGTAAAAAGAGTCTTCAGTTATTTGAGTCCGTAATGTACTGCCATTTTGTCGTCCTACAACAATTTCAGCACGACTTTTTTTTAAGGCACCTACTTTAGAACCAAAGCTACAGAGCATTCACCAGATAGTTGGCTTTGTCGCAACACACCTTGTCGACGCACGCAGCTTTCGTAAGATCCTAGCCTGCAACAGCTTTGCTGCAATTACTTCAATTTTCTAAGGACACATCACTTCCTAGGTAGCGTGGAATTTGATCGCAGCGCGAAAGGCGGCCGCCAGCGGCGTCTTCTGTTGCACCAGTGAAAGCAAACCCTCGGCAATGGTCACGCGGCGCCACAGCGCCAGCCGCGAAAATCGACATCACGGCGCGGAGAGACGAGAGACCAGAGATGCCTGATAACGAAGGACAGGCGTGCACAAGGCGCCTCTGGCGCGCAAGTTTCTTGAGCCTCGACACGGCGGTCGGTGACGGCAGATGGCGCAGCAATCAGGGACCTTAGATTTGCGCCGCCACAGTAGCTTGTACCCCGATCCTGTACTGATATTGCGCTATTCCTTATTCGACGCTGTCCTCAGTAAGAAAATAACACGGCACCATATCCGCTGCTCAGTGGTTATGACTTGCATAAACTGATGCTTCAATCGAGACACGAGCGCTATGTACCCTCAAAATACAACCATCCCCCGTTTTCAGCTTTTGCTGCACAAGCAATGCCGGATTCCCAAACCCGCCCTTATCGGTTTATGTTGGCATAGAAATACATTTTATGTCAAAAAACCATTATTCGAACTTTGCAGCTTATTCCTGTCTCCTTTAGACATTAGCCATTTAACCACCACGTATCGTTTTTATAATGAAGCGGAATTTAGTAGGGTCATGCCTGCAATGCTAGACACTCCGCCGCGGTGCATATCTTTGCTAAACCTTCGTTTTCTGAACAATACACATTTACACAAACGTCTTTAGTGCCAAACCAAAGCACCGTGAGTGCGCGCGTTTCCATTCGTATGTACCGCCATTCGCCTTCCCCCCTTCCATCATCTAAAGACCACTTCTGCTGTACAGGGTAGCAAACCGGGCTCTACATAATCTCCTAGCTTTCCATTCTTATTTCTCCTCCTCCTTGCTCACAAGTTCATCTGTTCGATTACCTACGTGTGACATCAATTCAAGGTGACATACACTGTTCCCTAATCTACATCACCATACTTGTACCCCTAATACCAGGATTATCGTACTCATCGTTCCGTGTTATGCAAGTTCTCTCCGGTCTATTTCGTCAGACGAACGCCGAGGAGGCATCAAAGATAAGAAGCAATGCCACGCAGCGCGGTTAGAAACACGTGTCGTCGCCTTCTCCTAACGTTATGAGTTTCAGCGCGAGGATGACTCGTGCAAGCGTGCATGCCCATGGCAAGGCCGCTGCCGCCAACAGGCACTTGATGACTCGGTTGTCGCGCCCACGCTCGGGGCGCTGAGCCCGGCCAGCGCTTCCTCGGGGGACGGCAATCAGCGCCGCGCGAATGGATTAGCGCCTTCTTAGCGACCGCAAAGCCGCTCAACCTCTCGCCCGTGCCGGGGCAGCTGCCGCCCCTGAAGGCGCCTTGGAGCCCGCCGAATTACATGCGACGTTTGTCGGTTGTTCGCCTGTTGTTTGCTTTTGCTCCGCCTCCGCTTCTCGCAAGAGGCGGCCAACGGCTGCCTCGATCAGTGCCGCTCGCGAGCGAAGCTCATCTTCTTCGCTGCTCAAGGAGCGGACGTTGCCACGGCTTCGCGCGCCACGGCCTGACACTTAATGCGCCGCGTGACGGCAAGCGGGTGGAGATGTAGTCCGGAACATCATACGTTTATTTTTTTGTCTGAGGGGATTACTGACAGTCACGCGTTCGTAAGTGTAAGGCCGCTCGCTTTGTTAATGGTATTCCTCCTCTTCCTGTTAACAGCAAGGCACACGCACATCCTTATTTGAGGCGAACGGCATAAGAGGAGAGGGGGGAAGGGGGGGGGGGGCAGATTATAGACTAACATCTGCGCCCAGGTACTGGAACAAGTTTTGTATCTGAATCGCCAGCAGTAACGGGAATTGTTAGAAAGTTTGCTCACGAGCACTAACATGAGCTTCCAGGACAAAAGGAAGGCAGTATGGTAGCCTACATATCACTCAATGATGATGATGATAGTTGGGTTTTATTGGCGCAAGGCCGACTATGGGAAAAGAGCGCCAAAGAATGATGATGATGATGGTTGGATGTTTATGGCGCAAGGCCAACTGGGGCAAAGAGCGCCAAAACAATAGTCATATATGAGGGGTGAAACCTTAAAAACTAAGTAAAGTCAGCAAAAACAAAAGTGAAATTACAAAACGACAATGAGCATGGCTGGTGTATAGGGCCAGATTTCATGATGCGTGATAGGAAAGGAGGTTTAAAAACTTGACGTCTAACAAATACTCAAACACACGTTTCACAGAAACAATGGCATCGTCACCTAGAAAAAACGATGGATGTAGGGGAATATGTTGTCTGTAGAGTTCTCCGAAGTGTTTGTGTCGTGTTGTGTGAAGTGCCTTGCATGTGATTAGTATGTTCACTACGGATAGGGCCTCTCCGCACCTGCTGCACGGGGGTCTAGAAGATCCCATCAGCAGATACGAGTGCGTCGCATGGGTGTGCCCTAAGCCTACCCAAGGCGACTTCCGTGTGTCTGTTGTGTGAGTGAGCTGTGTACCGTCCCAAGTGTGGCTTTATTACATGCAGTTTGTTGTCTGTCTGTTCGTCCCAGTGTGTTTGCCATGTTCTGCGCAGGTGTTGTCTTATGTGTGGCTTGAGGTCTGTGTAGGGTACCGTTGTAATTTCCACAGTGTTCCTGAGTGCAGCAGCACCGGCCCTCTCGTCTGCCAACTCGTTCCCAGCGATCCCTGCGTGTCCTGGGACCCAGCAGAGGACCAGCTCATGCTTTTGTGCATACACGGACATGATAGTGCTGAATACAAGATTAACTATGTGGTTTTTGGGGGGCTTGTGTGATGACAGTGCGCGAACAACACTCAAAGAATCTGTATAGATGATGGAATTGGGAATTTGAGTTTCAAGAATGTGTCGTACAATCAGTAAAATTCCATACGCTTCTGCTGAAAAAATTGATGTGTGCACGCTCATGGTTCTGGCTGCATTGAAATTAGGACCATGAGCAGCGCACGACACCATACTGGAGGTTTTAGAAGCGTCACTATAAAATTCTGCACATGTGTACATATCACTCAAGAATAAGCGTCAATTTCAGCAGGTTTGAACGATACAGGCCCGAGCTCTTTCGAGTTAAATTATTTTTACGTTAACACGGTACAGGAGGAAGCGATGTCGCGGATACGGACGTCTCGCCATCATTGACTGTGTTGAGCTGATGAGAAAATTTGGAAGCATATCCCTATTTATTTCGTGCACTCAATAACATTTGTAACCTCCTCTGTTTTATCAATATCCACTTATGCAATACCCAGTCCGTTAATGCCAACAACTTTTACGTTTCCAAGAGATAAAATATCGTTCTAAAGCAGTGTAAAATTAACGTGCCTGGCACGCTCATTCCATGCAGCAGCGCATTGGCTTTCCAGCTGGGGTCCTCTATCTATGTCCGGCATTCATGCCGGCGGCACCTTGCGAGCTTTGCTTGGCTGAGCCTCCATTCCTTAGCGAAAGTGAGATCACTGTAATGGCCACGACACACACCACATGACTACCAGTGGCCAGCATAGCCAGTGTCGTGGATAGAGCACACGGAGTGCACATAAGGACAAACCTCCTTCACACTCAGCTCATCTTCCTTACCGCCACCCGCACAAAGCAGGCAGCGACATTTTAATCAAAGCTGTAGTAGATAATTGATTTGATTGATTTGATTGATTGTGGGGTTTAACGCACTGACGCTATACAGGCGATGAGGCGCGCCGTAGTGGACGGCTCCGGATTAGTTTTGACCCCCTGGGGATCTTTAAAGGGACACTGAAGTGATATGTAAACATTGCGGGATTACTAGCGCAAATTGTAGTCCGGAGTCCCCAGGCCATGTTTCGACCACTCTAGGCGCGTTTACGCGATTTTATTTAGTAGAAAAACTAATTCGAAAACGCTGTCCTCCTCTCTTTACGCTCGCCCATTTTCTGTGGCGTTTTTGTGTGACGTCAGGAGGGGATGAGCTGGCAATTGGCTGCGCCACGGCTGCGCTACTGCACGGCTCCCCGGCCGACAGAGTCAGTCGGCCCAGCGTTTCGTCCGCCGGCCGCCGGCGGGTCGTCGCAATCAAGGAGCTTAAAAAAAAATTGCTTGGTCGCAATTCGTTCGCTTAGTTGAAACGAAGCCAGGACACGTTTGTGAATGGAAGAATGTGCCTTTCTTTACTTGGTTTGTTTGTACACTGTATCTAGCTCCAAGTCAAGGTCGCTTCACACAAGCGCTGCACATGCGACGCTTCGCTGACTGGTACGCCAGTAGGAAAATATAAGGCCTCTTGAAGGCGGGAGAAGAGTCAGCGAAGTCAATATAGGTACTAAGCAAATAAAATCAACTGATATTTTTACCGTACAGCGTAAAACTAGGGCGCGGGAAGCACTTTTTTGCGCTGGGCGAACAAGCACAGCGGTCAGCAGCACGACTACGAATCTGCGAACGCGTTTCCGTCTACGAAATGCAATTGCTAGACGTGAGCTACTGTGGAAACTCGGGCGACGCTTACTGCACGATCGCAGTACAACAAATAGTCACCTAAGCGGCTTGAAATGCCAAAACTAAATAAAAGTGTAAACCGGTTGTACAATATATACCCTATATTAGCAAGGCTTTCGCGTCCCGCTCCGTGGCTTAGCGGTCTGGGGCGCTCGGAATTCACCGCAAATGTTTTGCGGTTAACTTTTTTGTTTTCCGCCGATGTTTTCTATATTGAGTTCACCTTTTTTGGGGCCGCAACGTTCATGGCTACACGAACTAGTTCACAAAACGCGCGCAGGCTGGCACTGGCGCGCTAGCGAGTTCTCGTTGGCGTGCTGTTGCCATAAGCACCGACTGCTTGCAGGCAGTGGGCACAGGCCAGAATGAACAGACCCTTGGCCTGGTGCGAACACGCTTTTTACGATACAGGCATGAGGGAGGCAAGCTCCAAATATGAGGGGAAAGCGCATGACATTTGGGCGTCTGCGGGTACGCGGAGGGCGTTCATGCACTGCGTAGGTCTCGGCTAGTGAATGCTACGACTACAAGCCGTCCTGGGAGGCTTATCTTGTGCATTTTACAGCCGACAACATGGCAGAAGCGCGGTACGATGATTACTGAGATATTGAGAATGCCCATCCAACAAAGCCATTGGTTATGTTTTACAGAACCGAAACCGAAACTTGTGTGATTGCTAACCTTGGGCATCGTCCAATCACGGCGCCCCTCCTCTCAACGTCACAGCCTTAGTTGGTGCGGCCGCCGCAAACCGCGCATGGTAGTTTTTCTTCTTTCGCGCTTTGTAAAATAATTACCGATTTGTCAACCGGATAAACGATGAAAAGTGTGCTAATTTGAGCCAGTCTACGCAGTGCAAGCAAAAACGGGAGCTTGACAAATTCACTTCAGTGTCCCTTTAAGGTGCGCCGAAATCTCGAACACACGGGCGCTTTTGCTTTTCGCCTCCATTAAAAAAGCGGCCGCCGCAGCCGAGAATCGAACCCAAAAGGAGTGCGTTATTCGTACTGCTCCTCCTTCGCCACTGCTGCCATGACGTGGGCTCTCGGGAAGATGATAAAAATGGTATCATTCCATGGAGAACTGACGCCCTACATAGCATTCACGGGCAGAGGTCGCGCCTGTACGTACTATAGAAGTTCTTATGAATGCAACACCTAGCCTTACACCCCTAGCCTAGTTCCTAAAAATGTCGATGATCAACGCGCAAGAAATACAGTCGGAAAACGAAATTAAAGAAGCGAAATACGCACACCACTGTTCGTTTAACGCTTGGTTTTTGTGATACGAAGCCTTCTGGCGCAGCCAGACTGAGGGTATTCCTGAAATACAGCCGCGTTATATAAAAACCTTTGTCAGAATTGTCCTCCCAAGACTATCTGCGCACCCAAAGACGATGGTTGGACCACTGTTTCACGGACTGAATGTAAGAAGATCGCACAGCTCAAAAAAGGCTCAGCCTTTCCTGAGAAGTAGTTTGGTATTGAATGTAAGAACATACATAATGCGACAAATGTCATTCCTTATATTTCTACCACTGCTCACCCTCCCTTTACTTTTTCTCAGACGCAGCGATCGTCGCTTCAAAGCTTCGAGAATAACTGCGCGAATGTGGCACTGAAAAGGCTGCCATACACGCGTTCAGACCGGTAAGAGGATTCACCAAAGACGTAGGAGGAACGACTTGAAAACAGCTGTTGAATTTGAAGGCAGGAAGGAAATCTGATAGGGGCCGGAACACGGGCGATGCTGCAGCCGAAGCGGCATGATGGCTTCGAAAAGCGGCTTACGGCGGCGTGAAGCCTTTCGAGTAGTTCGATGGCGACAAATAATAAAAACAGGATCGATACAAGAGCGAATACAAAGTGGAGGAAAGTTTAAACGAAAATAAGAGGCGGCGGTGAGTGCCATGTTCTGGCGAGAAAAGAAAACGAGAGCTGTTAGAAGCATTCACGAATCGAGAAATACCAAAGGGTGCGGAAGAAAAAAAAAGAAACCGTCAGTTCTTTCAGGAGCAAGTTTTCCGAGTGATGATGACGGTTTGAACAGGCATATTTCGCGAAAGAGGGTTTGGTGCAAGCATAAAGAAGCTTTAAGCCTCTTTTGATTTTTCTTTCTTCACTGCGAATGTGTTCTTTTTTTCTCTGATTTTGTTTCCTGTCTTCTGATATTACCGAATACCTTTTCGCCTCCCTGTGATCCCACTACAATGAACATTTTAGTCGTTTTCTTACCTTTGTTTCCAGCTTTCAGTCGCCCGGCTAACTCTGTTATCCGAATGCATAGGAACCACTTTACATGCCACCGTTAATCTTCCCGCAATCCTGCTCGTACAGCCGCGCTCACGGCAGGGAACACCTCGCTAAAAAAGCAGGAGTCGGCAACGAAGTGAGTGCCAGTTCGGAGTTTAAAATGCCCTTAATCGCGAAAAGCGTTGCTTGTCGCCAAGGTGAACTCAGTACTTATCCCGGCGTTTAGGAGACATGCATTTATCCGTATCGACATTTGCACGTTCAGCGTTACAGAAACGCAAGAAAAAGACGAGCTTTTTTTGTTTTGTTGTCTGCGTATTACGAGTTATTGCTGCGTTTTGAAGAACAAGAAGTGGCATTTATTCCGCTTGCTAAAAAACCCGAAGACACCGAAGCCCTTATGCGATGAGAACACGAGAATAAAACGTCGGATCGAACGCCGCTGAGTGTTCTTTGCAGATTCGCACTGCCAGCAATGTTTTCAAGTTTCGCTACGAGATACCAGACGCCACGTGGCTGTGTGCATGGCCAGGGGATGTCCACTAGCGTGGTCTTTTTTTGAGCGTTTTACTATTGTGAAGCAATTGCAATAAAACGCTCCACCGTCACGTGGGTTTAGGGGCCAGTATTGCCACTGGAAGTCATAATAACTCCGCCTGTAAAAAGCGTAAACAGACATGAATGCCCGAGGAAATAATTTAGGACCACTTATGTTTCCTGCAATATTCGGTTTAAAGATAGGTACAAGCCGAACACAACTGGTGGGATACGAAATGTTAATTAAACGTGTTGATGCTGCGAGAATCTCCTCTAAATCGACCTAAAAGGCGCCAAACCCCTTTTCCTCAGACTTGAGCTAAGAGAACATTTTACAGCAACAAAAAATGACAAAATCTTGGAAAATGGACATGAAAGAAGCTCACACTAAAGCGTAATACTTGAAGGTAGCGAAGCTGTACGCAACCTTCACGACCATCACGACGGTTTAAGTTCACAAATGCAGCCGATTCTCTTCTTCTTCGCTGCCGCGACGACCTATACTCCATCATTGTTGCTATAAGTGTGAGCTTCCTTCATTTTTTTTTTTTGAAGTGATAATCATTGGACATCTCCTTGGAGGGGCGTACGCTATGACGCGTCTTCCTCATTCCGAGCAAGTGTTGCCACAATTATAACAAATGTTGGAGGTTTTTTTTGTTTTTTTTTGCCAATTGTGACCAATCTTTTGAATTGGGTATGCTTGGCTTGACGAACGTACGCCGGGGATGCTGCGATCGTCGCGAGGTACGCACACACGAGCGTTCGACATTTTCTTGGACATTTTAACTGCCGGTGGTCGCCGCAATCTTGGTCAACCTCCTTAAGTGGGTATACTTGGCCCGACAAACGTGCGCTGGATAGGGTAATTCCAAATGCTTCGCTGCACACAGCACCCACGTGACATGCCTGTTCGCGCGATGCAGAACGGTAATTAAACGTCGTCATTGGCTGCGCCCCAAACCTAAAGCCACCTAAAACATACCAAATCAGTATTACAAAAAAAAACAGGTAGACAGGTGTTAGGGGAAAAAATTAAATTTAGGAAAAACTAAGAGGTAGACCTGCTAGGGCTTGAACCCAAGCCGTCATTGCCAGTACTCAGTACTCTACGTCGATGCCACACAGCCCGAACACTGCGCTTGTTTTAGCAGGCGCTCAAAAGACTAGCGCGCGCAGTGACGTCTCGCATGTTACGAGGGTGCTTTGTGCAGCAAAGCGCTTGGAAACACGCCGCCGGCAGGGCCGTACCCAGAGGGGGGGTTTGGGAGCTCGAACCCCTCCCGAAATCTTTTCCAGGCAGCACGTAAACAATACTTACTGTTGCTTTCAGCAAAACTACCCCCTTCCCAAAATTCATAACCCCCCCCCCCCCCCCCCCCCCCGAAAAAAATTTCTGGGTACGGCCCTGGCCGCCGGCAACACTGGTTGGTCTACTCGAAGTCTCCATACCGGCACACACGAGCGCTCGGCATTTTATGGGTTTTTTTAACTTCTCGGTCGTCGCAGCGAGGCACGCGCTCACTTGCCCGCGCTCAGAATTTTCTTGGTACTTTCAACTGCGTACAGGAAAAAAAATGCGATTTGCTTCACTGTTTAAAATTAGCCCTACTGAAGCTCGAACCGAGGATGGTCTGTCCAGTTCCCACGATTTCGCCCCTAGGCTACCGAGAGCTAACATCCGTGCTGTTTAAGCTGTTGCCTTGTTGCCTTGTTGCCTAACAGAATGGAAGGAGTGTTCGAAGCGAACAAGGAGGCGCTGGGTCCGTACAGGAAGTGCCGAGCTTGTACCCACCGAGACGGGAAATGTCGCGTGTTTCCCAACCCACATCTTGTATAACCTAAATATAGAAATACTAAACTACAACACAAATGATAACACAGTAAAAGCTCGTTAATTAGAACTCGAAGGCGACCACAAACTTGTTCGAATTAGGCCGAGTTCGAATTAGCGGGAGGTCGCTAGAAGGAATGGAAATCGCGCCATACTGCGCGGACAGAACACAAAAAAGCCACTTTCGGACTCATTATCGCGAATTAGGCGCTAATTACACGTTTGTGGCAGGTGATTTATTAAATAATGTTTCGTAAATAGTAATGGCATGCGCCGGAGCCCTGGCGCCGGTTGCGCGGCGCCCCCTGTAGAAGCGAAATAAGCTGTTACAGTAGCGTAGTGCGGGCGCCACGCTGTTGTTTTTCTGTTTCGCTGTTTTGCAACTCTAG
The DNA here is from genome assembly GCF_048455015.1 of Haemaphysalis longicornis. NCBI lineage: Eukaryota > Metazoa > Arthropoda > Arachnida > Ixodida > Ixodidae > Haemaphysalis > Haemaphysalis longicornis. The sequence goes on from NW_027526460.1 coordinate 48,334,604, forward strand.
TAAATTTGGTTTGGTTTGGATTTGAAACACATTGTGTTCACTCTGGGCCGGCGTCTTCTACGAGGAGTGACGGAAACCAGGGGATTATAGTTCGAATTAACCGTTCTGGATACCGATGCGTTCGAATTATCGGGAGTTCTCCCCCATTGAATTATAGATAGCTGTGCCGTGAGCCGAGCGCGAGTTCCAATTAGCAGGAAGTTCGAATTAAACGAGTTCTAATCAACGAGCTTTTACTGTACTAGCATGTGATTCATTTTGAAGCAAGTGCGAAAGTGAAAAGATGATTGGATCAAGGTGGTTGATACAGATTATGCGGCGAGATAAGTGGGCATCTAAGCATACACTATGAAGCTCCCGCCCCCCTTGCGCATCGTTTTACAAAATTAATGGTTAGACAGAACCGAAAAGCACAGAAGAGCCCACAAAAAAAAAAAAAAAGAAGCCAGAGATACTGTAAGCATCGGTTGAAAAGCAAATAAAGATAAGCCGACAAAGCAGAGTGCGCTAAGCTGACAATCTGAACGCTCTCCTTAACAGGAACGATGACTTAATCTCGTAATAGCTAGTCAGAACAAAAACCTTTCTAGGTATAAATTATAAGATGACGAAGACGAACTTTTGGTTTCTAGGAAATCGAATTTTGCCAACAGGTTGAAACGAGCCACATATCGAACGCGGCTGCGTCCTCACTCTAATAAAACATTTACATTCGAAGCCCACCATTTTTTTGTTCTACTTTTTTTCTGCGTAGCTGCCACCCCTGCATACACCTGCCCTATGTCGACTGTAGAACTTGCGGAAGTCATTTACGTAGTCAGGGCGAAGCTAGATCACCATAGCGTATCGGTTTAGAATAACAAGTAGCTCTACTCATACAGAAAACTACCGACACCCAACCAATGCAGCATGCTGCTTAAAGGTGGCACCTTCAACATAAAGCAAAGAAATAAAATATTCAAAGGCCTCGATTCAATTCAACTAAAGCATGAGAGTTGCTTCTATGGATGGGCGTCTGTTTAAGCATGCATTTTTAATAAGAGGGCGCAATAGAAAAAAAACGAAATCAATACATGGTGTGAACGTGAGGGGAAAGCGAAGTTGGCAAGCAAGTGCAAGACACAAACCATGATTCACGGTGGGCGCAAAGACTACGGTTTTACACCGGCAGACAAATCTGACGCTGTCCGTTTCGCGGTTGCGTCGTGATGCTGGTGGGATGGCTAAGCAGCGGCGGCTTCGTGTCATTTTGTTAAAAAAACTGATACCAGCTTACATAAAACACCTTACGGCTATATAGTCGACTGAGCAGTCAAGTGTTATAAATTTCGTTTAGGGTAGTCTTGGTGAAGAACAAGTTGCAGTCGTTTTCAGGAACCATGCTCTTACCGCTGAAGCCGATGCATTGGCAGCAGACAAGAATCCATCTTCTGTAGTTGTTCAAAACTCGACAGTAAAATAACAAAATACGAAAAGTAAATGAAACTTGTCGTAACGATGTATTCGTCCCTAGCAGTCGGCTGTAGCAGGGTTTTTAAAGGGTAGAGCTGCTTAACCATGATATTGGTTTGTTGGCGTTAGCAAACAGAATACCAAAAATAAACTCCCCGGAGCGACCTTTGCGCAGTGGATTTAGAAGAAAAAATACCGAGCACACGTGAGTGTGCGCCACGTGATGAGCTCCCGCCTTCGTCGTATGTCTTAGGCGCGGCGTGGCACGCCAGTGCCTACAAGGCTTACACCCCCCCCCCCCCCCCCCGTAATTCCGCAGGCCGTTGTCTTGCCCACGTGACGCTTTTGGTCGGTTGAGCTTGTACGGGGTCGTTAAGACGGGGAAACCCTGGGTGAGTCGGGGGGAGGTGAAGCGAGCTTGACTCAGTCGGCGGCGACAACGTCTCGGCGGCGGTAATATCAAGGGTGACAGTTTTGGATTGCTTTTCGCCGTACGAGGAATGAGTATAGACTTGCTCTTTCTGCTCCCTCTCTCCTGGGATGTGCTGTCAGTGTGGGGAGAAGCTATGTCAACCCTGCTCTGCTGCTTCTCCCGTCTTGCACAACTAGCTAAAGCTGCGCCAATTTTTTTCGAAGATATGTATACACGATTGAGGGCTGCAAAGCATTTATTACAAGGTTGGCTTTGCCGCAAAGCGCATTCAGCTCACGTACCACACGAAGGAATCCGGAGGATGGAGCCGTATATGCATCCTTTCTGTAAAACGTCCCTGTTCTCTTTTACCCTCTAAAGCGTGCTTTGCCTGCAGCACACAAGTGCCGCAGAGGAAGACGAATCACCGAACGACATTCAGACAAGAAAAAAAAAAGTGGGTGGGGAAGGGCGGAGTTACAAACGCCGTCTCCTCCAAAAAACACAACACTTAACGAATTCGATTCATTACACCACCAGCTTTTCCGACTGCCAACAGTATGAATAATCAGACTGCCTGAAAATGGCGTTTGGTGTTTGGTAGTTCAAAAAATTGCTGGAAATTTGAAATTTAGGTGTCCAGAAATAAACTGCTGACTGTGTTTGCTAATAGTTCTTAGACAAAGAAATATAGATGATTTTTTAATGAGTTTTCACAATCAAAACGCAATACACAGAGTCCTACCAAGCCTACCGTAACACCTTCTGCTTTCTAACTGTGCCGTACAGGCAGGAATAGCTGATATTCGAACTTAAATACACTTTTTTCCGAAATCTCCTTTTACGTGTTGAAATGTGCGCTGAGGGTGATAAAATAAACTCCGTCCAGTGCGTGGACCTTACTTTGGGTGGGATTGTAAAATCTTCTATTACTGCGATGGGAGTGAAAATGCCACTGGCTCTATCTACCTCTAGAGTAACAATGCCCTGGTTTCTTTTGTCTTCCCATGTAATTCACGCCGGGTGAATTAAGGCTGCAGCACAAGGGGTTTTGTTAAAACCAAGAAAGCGTCCAGACGAGTGTTGTCTTTGTGTGTCTAAGTACAATCACTGCCAGTCAACATCAGATGCCCGTTCACACATTTTATTAAGGGTTCTAAAAAAACAGAGGTATGTACGGGCCTACATATTTAATAAATCTGAACAATTACGCTAGCCTTTGCTGCTATACCAATGATCTCCTAGTGCTCATATCTGACAGATTTCTTGCTCACCTTTTTTGGCCTTTTAGGTCTAAGATGCCTTTAGCCGTACTCAACGCACCTTCACATTTCCGTGCGTGCTTGCATGCGCCAGAATTTTGCAGAAAAATCGACCAATAAAATATACTTGTCAAGCACTGGAGATGAAACCTAGGTACCCCAGGTTTTCCACGGGGACCGTAGCCCCCGGCAACAGCTCTTTTCCAGATAAGAGGGAAGATATTTATATGTCCGGTTCGAACTAAACGCACTCAGCGACAGAAACAGGAGTAAAATAATAACTGATAATTTTCGGCATAAGTCAGTTTAAATATGTACTAATATATTAATGTTACGTGTCATGAACAATCAGGCTGATGCCATTAAATTCAAAGCAATTGATTTACAATAATAAGCATGGGGAAGGGTAAGACCATGTTCAAGAAAGAGAAAAAAGCATTTTCGTGTAATCTTGATGGACAGAGCACAACATCCACAGAACGATCCACGTCACGGCAGCTCCTTGCCTTTATTCATTCCCCAACCAGAAGACACACCGAAGTGTTTTGAAGCAAACTCCATTTCCAGGCCACGTGAAAAATGTAGAACGCCGAACAGCATCGCTCTGAACGCAGTGAAGCATTCGCGCACACGATAGCAGAAAAAAAAAGCAATGTTTCGATCTTTTGAAGCTAAAGCGAACCACCGTTTGGGTTCGCGAGGCTGGCTCAGAGGCCTTACCAATGCACTGAAAGACGGACGCACCGGCATAATGCTCCGGCCTACAGGCAACACGCCAGGGAAAGGCGTCGAATAAATCCTCCCGGTTCGACGAGCGCGTTGGGATTGTCCGCTGCCGAAGCAGGACTTTACAATGCGCCGGCTGTGGCATACGTCGCAGGGAAGGTGAACGGCTCCCGTGTACATCGAGCGCATGCCGTTGCCTTTTATACCCACGGCTTCGATTGCACCGTCCCGCCGCGCAACGATTCCGCTGTATCAGATATCGATGCCTCCTGCGCAGCTCCGACGGCCGAGCAATGCGCCTTTGTGCATCGCGCGCCTCTGCACAACAGTGCGCCGCCTCTCCGATCCCCCTCTGCTCCCGCGCCTCCCCATCACACTCGCCTTCCAGGCCGCCACCGCGGCGTGCATTCTCAGCAGGAGGACAAGGTTGTGCTGTGTCAGCGGAGCGCTGTTTCCGAATCACTAGACGCCTCGATTATGTGGCCTAATAGAGAAAGAGGGCGGAAAGGACGCCTCGAGAAAACGACACAGAAAGCAAAGTTGAGATGAGAGAGCGAGGGGGAAAGAAGGAGAATTAAAGAAAGCCAAAAGCAAGAAGGGCGAGCGATAAGAAGATCGCTGGAGCGCACACGAGCGAGCGGCAACGGTGGTGTCGTGGCATTTGAATTCAAAAGGTCAGCACTGCTGCCGCTGCGCTATGAAGAGATGGCGACGATGGGGGAAGGGGGGGTAGCCAACACGGGGGCAGACCTCTAGAAAAAGTTTGTAACCGTGTGCTGAAGTCAACGTGAGAGCCAGAACTTGGGGGTCAAATGGTAGAACGGAGCGGAGGTGCACCGATTTCTCTGAACTACTATGTGCGCTGTCGTCACGAGGCACCCACTAAATTTCTCTAGGGGAACATTGGAGAAAGTAATAAATGTACATTTCGGTATGCCGAAGAAATCTTATCAATCTCCGTACACTGGCGCGAAAGGTGAGTTTTTGTTTCCCATCCAAGAACCTCAATGTGAGGCACTTATTCCAGGCGTACGTGAATTTGCAGTTCTTTTTGTAAATTTAACCCACGCAATGTTTCTAAAGGCTCTAAACTACACTTTCCTGTCTTTAAAAGCCCTCTCACGTACTGGGAGTGGCTTTCTTTATCCTTAGAAAGCCGCTGGGTACTTTCCCAGTAAAGGGGAAGGTACCGGGAGCGGCTTTCTTTACTGCACACATTTCTTGTGCTGAATACTTTTAGGGGCGAAGCTCCTTAGGGGCGTGGGCTGCCGGCGTCTCATGTCGTGGTCGTCGTAACCGCTCTAATGATATGCAAACTTCCGCGGCGGGCCGTTAATCATCCCACAATGATTTCGCCCCGCTGTGTCACTGCGACAGGTTGAACGGGAGAAGGGCCAAAGTACTCATGTGGTCATAGTACTCATGTGGTCATGGTACTAAAACACCGGGACACTCGTCTACGCCTCGCGCTAAAACGCTTCCGCTTCAAAGAAACGAGACTTTTACAGCACAGCTGTATACCTGTACCCCCAACGGTTTCATATCCGTTGGCAAAACCACCAAGACGCCAAGAATACACCTACACACTGCATGCTTCGCCCCTCCCCGTGTTTCACGTTAGTAGAGATGGCACAGGATTTTTTTTTTTTGCCGGACTGCTGTTCATCGCATGTGTGAACAACTTAAACACAATTGTCAGCATTTAGTACTCTCCGATGCTTCTTTTTATTTTTCAATATCGCCCATTCTAGGCTGAAAAGGCCATGGTGGTGTGCTGCATTGATCAGCAATGGCTAGCGGGTACATACGTCAACTATTATGTATTAAAAGCACTAACACGTGGTGCGGTTTTTACGAATATCTGAAGAAGGTTCACGGGCAGGGATTTTTAAACTTCGAAAGCCAGGAATGCAGAGAAATTCGGAACTAACCTTTAACCTGAAAGTGACAGTCACCACCAGACCACTTTATGCATGACATTACATTTTTAAAAGGCGCCTCAAAACTTGTTGAGGGAAGTTCGTTCTTCCTTGAGCCTTAGAAGAAAATGTAAAAATCTACAAAATGCACTCTAACATTTTTACTAACACCGATCCCAGGACAGCGACACACAATACAAGCAGGCACCATACTCAAAGAGGCGCAGTGCAGCAGATGAGTTCGGTGTACGAAACTGTTTACCAGAACGCTGAAAAGCAGCCACAAATGACATGGCGACGACCTACACTAGTCATGAAAGGCCACCAAAAGCAATTTAACAAAAAAAGAAATAGAAATAAATAACTAACCTGTGAAAAAGCATTTTGAATAGGCTAGTTTCAAACGAATGTTGTCGAGATAATTTTCTCGTTGGATGCGTTAGCTTTTATGGCATAGGCTGTGCATTATAAAACGCTTCCATCATAGTAAGCACGCCATTTTGTGCTCGTGTATTCCAAACTGCCTTTTCACTGACTTGAGCAATGCGTGTACACAAGTCACGTATGAGTGCTTTTTGTTAAAAGGCAAAAGAAATGCAAGAAAGAACGTTTAGAGAGCTGGGAGTTCCTTGGCCTCTCTACCACTTGCGACGAACACAACTCGTTTGCGGAAAGGTATTTCCAAAACTCCTTTGACGAAACGTGACGAGCAGATGTGTTCCGTGAATGAAACGTTTTACCAGAACCCTGAACAGGAGCCAGAAATGGCATGGCGACGACCTAAACTCGTCAGGCAAGGCGTAAGTTAACGTTCTACGTGCCCAGAAAAACGTGTTAAAAACAGAGAGAGAGACAGCGAGATAAAAAAGGCAACGTGTACCTTCACGTTCAATTTTTAGCTCGACTGCACCAGATTTATAGAGATCGTGACCGTAACTTGGACGCGCAGACGTTTCTAGTTCTAGTGAATAAGAAATGAAATAAATTCGCCCAAGTTGTAGACTCGCAAGTTGTAGACTAGCAAGTTGTAGACTCGCAGTCTACAACTTGCTGGGGTCTTGTTACGATCGTTCTTGCAGCAAACCTTCAAACAATCTCATCCACTCCGGCGCTACGAAATTGCACTTCTCTCAAATCTCTTCAAACCGCCGCTCTAATGATATGCAAACTTTCGCGGCGGGCCGTTAATCATCCCACAATGATTTCGCCCCGCTGTGTCACTGCGACAGGTTGAACGGGAGAAGGGCCAAACCAGCACCCCAATACGGAGTAATTAGGTTCACAGCAGTTACGTGCCTAAAATATTGTCACTTCTCTTCTGCGCTTTCTTTGGTTGAAGAGATGATAACACGAAAAGGGGGTTGTGGAGAGACATTCACTCCACGTGCATCCACCGAACTGTAGCGTCGAAAAGGTGCCCCATCTTGGAGTCGGAGTCACGGCCTTTCCGGGGTCGGAGAGGAGGCCTGAACGGGGAAGTGCACAGGAGGCATCGCTCGCTGCGGCTGCAGTGATGGCCTCTGGTTTTACAGCCTCACCTTCAAACCTACGGTCCCCTCCCTTCCCCGGCCTCTTCTTGAACCCCTCCAGCGTGGCCCCGTCGATTGCCCGCGATCGATCTGCACAAGGCGAGGGATACGCTTACCTGGCCGCTATATTTAGATCGACTGGCGTCCCCAGAACCGGAATCACGGCACCGCGGTGACAGCCCAGCCTCCTTCCTCCTTACCCTCTCTCTCTCTCTCTCTCTCTCTCCACGCCCTCTTCACGCTTCACCCCCCTCTCCTCCCTCGCCCACTTCTTTCTACGTATTTAAATTCGAAAACTCCCGCCACGAGAGGATCCTTCCTAAATGTAGACGCGTGCGTTTGTAGAGCCGCGGAAAGGGAGGGGGAGGGGAAAGGGGGCGATGTGTGAAAATTTGTGCGCATTTAAATTTGAAAAGCCCCGCCACGCCACCAGACACCTTACTTTCCTAAATGCGTGCGTTTGTAGAGACACGGGGGTGTGAGCGTAAGGGAATTGCGTGCCCCATTTAAATTCGGCAAACTCTCGTCACGCCAGACACCAACCTGAATGTTGACGTGTGGTTTTGCAGAGACGGGGGGCGCGAAAAAAAAAGGAAGAAATAAGCGCTACTGCCGTCAATCCTCGCGTTTGCTATTTGAAGGAACTTTCGTTCGTCGTTTTATTTTTCTCGTCGCTGGGGTCGCGTTGCACGTGCCAGTCTATCGAACGAGCCGTGACGATATAGGGCGTTACCCTCGGAAAGGTCGAGCCGAGTCAGTCTAAGTGATTTATTTCGTTTCTCTTCGAAATGTGTACATACCAGAAAACGCGTGAAAAAGAAGGAGAAAGGAAAATATAAAGTTCAGCTCAAACCTTTGGAGTCTTTTCTTTCGGGGGTAAAAAGAGTGAATGATGTTCTGGCAGCTTAAACAAATACAGGAACTTGCGTAAGTGTTTTACCGAAACACAATGCCATTTTACCCACCCGCCGTAGTCCGTCTATCATATTAAGTCGGCTCGTTCGTGGCACTCATATTGGCAAGGCTTGAAGGCGTCTATTTGTCTAGTAACTTAGCGAATGTGATGCAATAAAGGATGTGCTTTCCATCTTCAACGCCTCCGTTGCGGCAAGAAGTCAAATACAGCAGCTTTTAGGCAGCAAAGTTCACGCTCCGCCTGGTCGGATATAAGGTAACAATGTACGCACGAACTGCTTACTTGAAACGAACGGGGATACGTTTGCTATTCCAAGTGTTGTTCTTTTCCCTTCACATTATTCCTCAGAGTAACACTGCAATGTCGTGTCATGCTACATTAAGCATGCGTCGCAAACACTGTTAGCACTCCGTTGAGTCCACTTAAATGAGTGGAGGCAGCAGTACGTAACTCGTCAGGGAGGGGGGTGAGTACGTGAGTAACGCAACGCGAATCTCCGACCTGCTCCAAAGCCCCAACGTGCAGCCGTAGAGAGAGAGAGAGAGAGAGAGAGAGAGAGAGAGAGAGAGAGAGAGAGAGAGAGAGAGAGCGGAGTGTCAACCTCTTGTGCATCCCAATTTCACAAAGGCAGTATTTAGAGATAGTGTTCGAGTTATCTGACGTAGCAAATAAACAAAAACAGGCCCGCAACGGCGTGTAACTTAATTACCGGCGTTCAATGGACGCCTGGTAGGCAATTGGTAGCATTGTGTTACAAATATTAGTGGGTTTTTATTTTATCGAATAATTCCCACTTTGCTACCGAGCTCGAGAGAAAACCCAGAGCACTATATGAGTTGAAACTCATATACAAGGTCAGCTTTATCACGCCTCCGCACTGTCTCGGTGGCGAAAAGAGACGCAGCGACACATTTTACCATCGAGGTTATTACGCGTGTCTGCTTAACTTCACACGTGCGATTATTACGTTAGAGACGGCCAGATGTGCCCTGCCTCATTAATGCGAAAGCATAGTCAACTATGAAGGGGAAAAATCCGACATTCGTGAAACCCAAAATGGCCGATGCATGGAAAACAAGCCGGCCGACTGCTCAACGATTAAAAAACAAAACGGATCAATGCATGGTCGTGACGACACCACATTTCTCGGGGAAACCATCCGACAAACTGAGTTGAAAATAGGTCAGCGTAAATTTGGCTTTGCAGGTTCAAATTCAGACCAGGGGCTCCAGATCGCAGGGCAAGCACGAAACCAATGCAAGACCACCGCAGATCGATTATATTAGGTGACTGAAGGTTGATTGCTTGATTGATCGATTGAAGTGTTTACTCGCCAACGCAATGCATGCAGGAGATGAGGCGCACCGCAGTGGAGGGTGCCGGATTAATTTTTACCCCCTGGGGATCTTTGACGTACGACGCGGAATCTCGTACACACGGGCGCTTTCTCTTTTCGCCTCCATGAGAAAAGCGGCCGCCGCGGCCGGGAATCAAACCCGCGACCTCGTGCTCAACAGCACAACGCCTTAGCCACTGAGCCACCGCAGCGGGGTGGTAGGTGACCGAAGGTAGACCCAGTGAACGATCGCGTCATGGCCTCAGACTTTGAAACATGCGTTAGAGATATGACTTGAGGCCTACGGGAGTAATTTCATCACGCTAATGAAGGAAGAAGCAATTGGGCCGTTTATTCTAATAACGATAAAGATCCCCAGGTGGTCAAAATTAATCCGGAGCCTTCCACTACGGCGCGCCTCATCGCCTGCGTTGCGTCGGCGCGTTAAACCCTACAATCAATCAATCAATCGTTTATTCTAATAATGATAACTAGGGCGCTTGGCCAAGCCTCTCATAAAGAGAGAGGGAGAGAGAACTCTTTAATCTTGACTGGAGAGGTCCGCTGTGCTAACGGCAGTGCTTGCTACGCCATAGACTGTGATGATTAAAATGCAGTGAGGTGGGTGTGAGAGATTGTGGAGGCAGTAATCAGAGAGAGAAAACAAAAATTAAATATAAATAAAGACAGGCAATAAAATGCAACAAACGAAACTCTGAATAAAAATTTGAATAAAATGTAGAGCAAATGGTGCGTGGAAGCACAGAACGCCAAGCCAACAAAATGGTAAATAAATATGCACATGACGACGCAAACGCGTACAGATTTAGTCATGCGCACTGTTCAAGAATTATAATTTTTTTCTAGTCCAGATTACCGCCATAAACGCTGCAAAATCACAGTAAAATCACAGTAATCGCAGCAAAATCGCAGCAAAATCGCAGAAAACGCAGCAAAGGTGAGTCATTATTGTTGGCCCAGGGTCCAAAAAAAATTACACCATCTTTCCGTATAGGAACCCTGAGTAGTATGCGAAGTCAATATTGTTGGCCCAGGTCCAAAAAAAATTACACCATCTTTCCGTAGGGCAACCCTGAGTAGTATGCGAAGCAGCCATGGGGTCGACTGAAGTTCCCATTAGTTTTCAGTTCGTAGTTTCCGTTGACGTTCAGCTTTGCGTGCCTTCGTTGTATCAGTAGCTTCTTGAAGTAGTTTAAATGAGTGAAGGACATAAGGCGCGTTCGTAGCACATGCTCCCGTCTCGGTTTGTAGCGCCGTGGGAAGAGCGCCACGTACGTCCAGTTGCGGCCAGAGAGTCGTGGGATCGAAACCTGGCGCCGCCTAACTATTTCTTTTTATAGTGGACTGCGCTGACGTCAGCCCCAACTCTGACGGGGCTGAAGAGACGCGCATGCGCAGTAGAGTGCGGACGGCTGACAACGACAACGAGGGAGGGAGGGAGGGACACAGCCCCGAGCATGAGATGCTTCGCATCTAAAAGTGAAATAACTGAAGCCTTGTTCCACGTTGTACACGAGACAGGCAGCTAGCAGCTGTTGCTCGCGCAGCGGTCATATCGCTGGTAGTCTCATGGACAGCGCTCGTGGGGCACAGTGGTGAATCCTCATACCATATTTTCAACTTGAATCTTTGAGTGTACGCCGCGTTGAGGCACAGACGATGCAGAACTCCTTCAGGCCCTCCAGGCAGGATAGTAACGAAAAGATAGAAAAATGACGCAAAGGGAAACTTTTAATGATAATAATAATAGGGGACACAGACCCGCCACTGGACACGTATGTTCCCTCTGAGCTTGTAGGAAGGTTTCCTAACCAGTGCCATGCACGAATCGAATCAAAGAGACAACGACGTCATTACTAGGACAAGTAGGCGCCGCACACAGTACCTGTTCGACAATATCTGTTCGACAATTCAACCCTAATGCTTTCGCATCCACTAAATATCACAAGGGGCGCTTAGGTGACCTAAAATTCATTGCTTTTAGGGACTCTTTAAGAACATAAAATGTTTTTAAGGGGAACTGTGACATAATTAAAATTTTATGAATATCTAAATATTTTCATGGATTTTTAGGTTGTCTAAACCCCTGGTTTGCCGCTGAAGTTCCCGGTCCACTGCCTGGCCAATAGAGAGGCAGTGTGACCACCTGGTTTTAATCAGTCCGTTACCCCTATGCTGCCCCTGAGCTGTCACGGGCAGGTTACCGGCAAAAAGTAACCGTGCTACAGTTACAGGTACCTAAGCCAAAACGTAACGATGTTACAGTTAGTTACTGCGAAAAAGTAACGTCAACACTTTTCAGTTAGCGCATAAAACTAAGTAATCGATCACAAACCAAATGATTGAGCTTATTAAATAGAGACGTACGAAGGCATGCGGGTAGTCAAAATTGCACGCAATAAAGCCTTAGACGAAGGTAACCGTCAATGGGGCACGCTCAAGCTCAACACAAACAATCGTTCTGTACGCCTTATTCTGTTACATCAACTCTTTTTTCTATGCACACTTGGTATCATTATGGGTTTTCCGTTCTCCGTGGGCGCCTCTGCGGTGGTCGTCCTTACAAGGGTAGGCCAGATGCCTCGTCGATGGAGTAAGCGTCTAATTGCCAGTTTCTTTTTTCATGCTTCCGCTGGACTAGAGACGACGGAAAAGTTTAAAAGTTTAACAATTCATCTCGGTCTTCTTCAGAGAAGATAATCTCTTCGCGACCTCCTCTCAACTGCGAGGAGAGCTGTGTTGTGAAAAGGTGAACTGTGTAGAGGATATGACGAAAACAAGGCTGAAAAAGTGGAAAGCCTGAACTGTGCATCGTCCTTTAACCAGTGTTGCTTTTGGATATTTTTTAATAAAGAAGGAAGTAACTGTAACGTTATTTTCTGCTTCAATTAGTGTGTAAACAGTAAGAGGTTTACAGTTACAAGTTCCTCTAACTTAAAAGTAAGTATTTACAGTTACAAGTTACTGAAAAAAGTGATTAGTTACCGGAAACGCGTTACTAGTAGCTAGTCCCAGGGCTGCCCCTGAGATAAGGAGCCTAAATGATAAATTGACAGTTGACGAAAACCTTACGCTCACTTGATTCAGAAGTGTTCTTGCTGCGTATAGACATAAAAGACAACACGCTGTTTACTTCCCATTTTATTATAGTCCGCCCTGTCATTACCTTCCGCAGAGCAGTCGCTTCCGGCATCACAGCTGTATTCGGCAGAGTAGGTGCCGGCCTCGTCACTACACACGTAAAGCCTCGCGATAGGAAACATAATATAAAAATGACTTGTAGAGAACCAAAAAAAAAATACAACGCAATGAAATAAACCATAACGAAACCAGAGTTCCAACGGCGCCTCGGCGTCGACGAAGCGAGTCGTAAAACCTTGCGCGAAACAAGAGGGAATCAAGGAAAGATCGGGAGCGAAGTTATTTCCTGCCTCGACGACATCGCAGCCGAGCGCGGCCCGGGCCACCCGTTAAGTTGTCAGGTGGACCAAGGGGTGCTACGCGGTTATCGATGGACGTGTCTGGCGTGTGCCGAGAGAGGAATTCGCCGCCCGTACAGCCTGCGCGTCGTCGCCCCTATGGGTCCGCCGGGAGGCGGCGCAGCACACGGCCAGCTCGCCGTCTTCTAATTGGGCGAACTACACGTGGGAGAGCGATAACAAATGTTGTGGACAACGTAACGTGTACGGGACGTAAAACGAGGCGTGCCTCCTTTTGGCCCGAAAATGGGGCGGGATCGATACCTTACACGTTTCTTGTTCTTTTCCACCTTAAGGCCCCACCAAGCGAGCAGGTAACTGTAAAATGAGCATAAAATAAAAAAAGGGGCGAACGTGGGCGAACGCAGCCGCTTAACTCAACGTACCACAGAGCGTCAGTTCTTTCCTGGGTGAAAAAATTTGGCTCGTGGTAGCCTTATTTTCCCAGCCGTGTGGCTGCAGAAGCCCCAGAAGCAAAGCCTCACCGGAAATAGAAGAAACCGACGTTGCGGGCTGAACCAGCATCGCATTGCCTGTCTGAATAAGACGAACAAGCTTCTCCAGTTATGGGTCTTTCTGTGGGTATAGCTACAAAACTCTGCCTTCGAAAAGGCTAATTCAAGCGAAGCTTCCCATCTTTCACTTGTGTCGTTGTTTCGCCGGAACGCACTGCAGGAAAGCCAACTTACAGCCACATCAAGCTCCTCAACAAAGTTTTTTTTTCTTCCCGTGGTCGAAACCAAACCTGGGTCGAACGCGTTATGAAGCCGACGTCTATCCCAATGCGCCATTCCAACACGGTCGAAGTAAAAAGGCTTTGATTTGTTGTTCATGAGCTTCCTGAGTGAACATGCATTTTGGCACCGATTTTTAAGAAAGGTAAGGAGGCATAATTAGAGCGCCATATTTAACTTTTTAGGATTGCTACCGTGAGTTGATGCGTTCCGCAACGTCCCGCGCGAGACTGTTACTGTAACGTAACCACACCCATCGAGGGTTTAACCTTTCGTCTGCTTGCGGTAGACGCATTGTTTAAGAGGGTCTGGCGTCTCTGTGAATTGGTCCAAACTTTTGTTTACTTCTGGTTTCACCCGCCATGTTGTGCGGGAACTAACTTTCATGTGACGTGGCCTTCACGCGGGTTGTTCAGCTCCGATCTCTCAAGGCTCCAGGCAGCAAAAACGCCCGTGTGCACCAGATTTCGGAGCACGTTAAACCTCCATGACGTTAAAGATCCCCAGGTGTTCAAAATTAATTCGGAGCCCTCACTACGGTCCGCCTCATCGTCTGCGTTGCGTCGGCGCGTTAAACCCTACAATCAATCAATCAAGGCTCCAGGCGCTCACGTCGTCTGTGCTCGTCCGTCATGTTCTGCCACGTAGGTGATTTCATAATGATTCGTGTGCTGTGGTACGAACGTGCTTTCTGTGGGTGAGATATGGCCCTGTGTGGCGGGAGGTCATCGATACTTATTTGTTTTACCCCCTTTCGAACTCCGTCTGTTGATTTCCATGCACTCGCGTGCGAGCCGTGGTTTCGGTATGACCCCGCGCGGCGTCTTTTCTATCGGAAACAGCTCAAACAGTCATTGGTGAGTGTTTAAAATTTGCACCTGATATAAAGAAATTTGACCCGATTGTGGGGAGGAGGAGGAGGAGGAGGAGGAGGAGGAGGTGTGAAACTTTATTTTCGGCTGCAATTTTAGTTTAGTCTAAACCTGAACAAAGGACGTCTACTCATCCCGCTTAACCTGGAGACATATTTCAAAAAAAAAAAAAAATACTCGACGTGCGATATCCGAATCCGACATCCAAAGATTGACTAACTAAATTAGCTTTTTTTTTACACTTTGCTTTAAGAGGTCATGCCCCGGGCCTCATCCAATGGCGAATTTTTAATTAGAGTATATGACAGCCCCTTTAAGTGCGTCGTTTCTCCCTTGCAGGTTCAACAGTCTTGCACTTTGAAACACGCAAATGGGAAAGTTTAGCTTAAAGGCCTGACAAGCGTTTAAAATAGTGGCGCGAAGCCAACTGGAGACAAATTAGGGCGGCGTAGTATAGGCATTAATTTGAGCGCTACGAGCACGGTGTAGGATATCGCCTTTTGATACATTGTACGGATCTCCCTTGCTCCCTTCCCCAAATTCAGAAAACATACATTTTAAGGAAGGCATTGCTCCGACGTTAAAAATTACGCACCCCTCCGCCTAACAACGACGATGGTTGACCTCGAAGCTTTCTCGAGGCGTATTCCTTGGATGTCTGTTTTTGGATTGAGTTTCGACGATGTCGAAATGGATAGACGCCGGCTACACAACGCGAGGGACTCAGGTTCGAATCCGGCCACGGGAAGCGCGTTTTTTTTTTTTTTTTCACTTTCACTTCACCGACGATCATTCATCATCATTGTCAGAGAAAGTTGGCTTTCCTGCAGGGCGTTTTCCTTTAACAGACGCCATCAGTGAGAACACTAAAGCGCTTTAAAAACTGCTACAGCTTCGAAACGTTCTTGTGGGCTTAACACGGGCAGCGCTGACTTGAATTCGGGATTTAAAACGGAAGCTATACTCGGTCAGTGGAAACGATACTTGTAGTAGATTGCTGTTCGAGCCAACCGGCGCGCCGTTGCCTATATAGCCTGCAGACACGCATTAGACTAATCAAGCGACGTTGTGTTTCGTTGAAACGCTGATTTCCAACTGTAACAATGCAATAAAGGGTTGAAGAAAAGGGAACATGCATTCTGCACTGCTGGTATCCACAATAACCACAAAATTGGATTGTGAGGCTGATGTAAGACGTCCTAAGAAGCACTTTGACTGAAGCCTTACGTCAAGCAAAAAAGTGTGAGCACTGAATTCAAAACAAAGATGCGAACAACAGGGACCAATCGAAGAATCAGAACTCCGGTGAATGACATTCGAGCTCTAATGCAGGGAACGAGCTGGCCGCTGGAAAGGCATATCGCGAGTATATAAGCGATGCAACGGAGAAAGTTCAGCCAAAGGGATAAACGCCGAGCAACTTGAGGATTACGCATAACAAGGTCGAAGACTCGATATATGTTCAAGATAACATCCCCAGGAACACGTTTTGTTTAATGTTATTGCCGTTGTCAAGACAGGCGCAGCGGTTCATATATACAACGACACAGACTTCGGTAACATATGTATATGTCAAGCACAAATGCAACGGATCAGGCACTTTGCTCTCGAATAAGGCATTTTTGTGTCGGTACTGGAATTGTATTTTCCGCAGACGTAAATCTCTCCACGTCCATTCGTTTACCTCAGGTATCGGGTCATACACAAAGAAGGAATGAGCTACAGTGAAAGCAGTGAGATGTATAGCTCAGCTGTTGTGCATCGAAACGAACCCGAAACATTCCCGTCCGTTACTGCTCATGTGCAGTGCCCATGCATGCACACGTCATTCTCAAATACCTGTCCTTTTCGGGTCCATACAAACTCCACGCACGCTTCCGGGAAAACGGAGCGAGATTCAGTTGTTAGCCGCTGCCGCACATTCGGCGTTGTGCGCCCGCAGTTGTGTAAGACGCGCATATACCGACAACACGTTTTGGATTTCAGGCGCTGTCACCGGAAAGAAGGTTGGCTCGAGTTCGGTTCCTGCCCCTTCAACATTTCGCCGTCTCACGGGTGGTGTTATTGCAATTTTCCGGGTACGCCGAGCCCGTGGCGAGACGGGAGACCGCGGATGGAGCAAAAGACGTTAGGAACACGGTGCCCGTATTCCGAGAAATTATTCTTTCGGGGAACAATTCTAGCCGCGCTGTGATGTAATGAAACTCCGCAAGCTGCACGCTGAGATGCGAGGGCGAAATTTGAGCTGAAACCTTTCTTTGAGAAGGAAGGACGATAGTGCGTCGAGCGGGCCCGGAAATATTCCAACTACGAATCGTTTGAACTTTTCGCCCTACGTATCAAATGTTTTTAGAATCTTTTTTTTAACTTCTACATCCCTACGTCAACTGGGGAAGCATTTGCGGATGTAACGGAGTTGATTCCTCCATTCGAAAAAAAAATACTTACTTTCGAGATAAATGCTAAAGTGTACGTGCGTGCGTATGTGCGTTTGCGCGTGCCTGTGTATGTGTGTGCGTGTGAGTTCGTGTGTGTTATTGATTGATTGATTGATTGATTGATTGATTGATTGATTGATTGATTGATTGATTGATTGATTGATTGATTGATTGATTGATTGATTGATTGATTGATTGATTGATTGATTGATTGTAGGGTTTAACGTGCCGGCGCAACGCAGACGATGAGGCGCGCCGTAGTGGAGGGCTCCGGATTAATTTTGACCACCTGGGGATCTTTAACGTGCGCGGAAATCTCGTGCACATGGGCGTTTTTGCTTTTCGCCTCCATCAGAAAAGCGGCCGCCGCCGCCGGGAATCGAACCCGCATCCTCGCTCTCAGCAGCACAACACCTTAGCCACTGAGCCACCGCGACGGGTGCGTGTGTGTGTTATGCAAATCTTGTAATTCCAAGGTTTCTTCTAAGTAAAGAAAATGAAGGAAGCTTACACTAACACGTAAGGCTTGAAGGGAGCGAAGCTGTGCGAAACCTTCACGACCATCCCGAAGGCTTAGGTCCACGATTGCAGCCGATTTGCTTCTTCGCTGCCGCAAAGGCCTTTACTCCATCATTATTGCTATAAGTGTGAGTTTTTTTTTTTTCATTTTTGTGGAAGTCATAATCATTCTGCATCACCTTGAATGGGTGTACGCTATGACGTGCCTTTCTCGTTCCGAGCAAGTGTTGCCACGATTACGCCGAACGCTGTTTTTTTTTTGTTTTTTTTTTTGCCGAGCTTGGCGTATCTCCCTAAGTTGGTGTGCGCCGTGGACGCTGGTTGTTCGCCACGGAGCACGCACACACGAGCGCTCGGCATTGCCTTTGTTTTCCTAACTGCCAGGCGGTCGCCCCCCAAGCTTGACCAATCTCCCTAATTTGGTATACTTGGCTTGACAAACGCGCGCAGGGGACGCACACCTGAGCGCTAGGTATTTTCCATGGTTTGTTAACTGCCGGGTGGTCACCGTGAGGCCCGCGCTCACGTGCGCGCGCTCATGTTTGCGCGCTCGGCAATTTCTTGGTATTGTGAACTGCGGACACAAAAAATTGCAATTTTACAAACCTCTATGCTACAAAAAGACCTCATTATAAAAAAAGGAACCTCTATGTATTTTCGAGTGATTCAAAACAATCACAGGTTTTACAAAATGACTGGCAATATTTACAAAGTGTTACAAGCCTTTTCCGCTTTTAAGTTATCCCACGTAATCTTAATCAATTCCAATACAATTCGAGCGATTTCAAGAGATTCCACGCAAACTGACGAAATCCTTAAAAAAACACTACGAGTATTTATCTCAAGTCAAACAATGCTTGGCATTTGGAACAAGATCACGTGAAATAAATTTTTTCCTGTTCCTTTTATTTTTTGCGCGCGTTCGTGCGAAGTACAGCATGGGGTGTATACGAGAGAGACGCAACCAGAGCACCGTAAAACTGTCTTCATATCGTGTACGTGTTAGAGGGGCCCGGCGGCCGCCGCATTCTCCAACGAAAGACAGCGGGGAAAGCAGACGAGGAGGAAATAAATAAGGCCGAGGGGAGGCGCCCTCTCTCGATCACCGCGTCGGCGCGCCTGGCACCAATGGGATTAGCCTCACAACCGGCCGCGCCTCGCGTCCAAGCAAATTCACTTTGCGGTCTGTCATCGGCGTGGTCAATCCTCCGGGAACAGCCGCTTCCGCCGCGTCTCCACCATCTCAAAAAAGCTGGGCGGGTTGTGCTGGGATTTTATTTTGATTTAATAGGAGTGAAAAAGGAAAGGAAAGTAAGAGAATTCTGACCAAGTGAATAATGTCGGCAGCCGGGCAATTCGGGAACCGCAGGAAGACGTGGGCAGAAAGTTTAAGGTAAATGGGGGTACTCTCGGAAGCAGCTGTCCGTTATGTATACGAAAACGGCCCAGAGAGAGAGAGAGAGAGAGAAAAGGGGGGGAAGAAAAGACTTGAATGGCGCTGTTTACCGGATTCAGGTCGATGCTTGACCGCTATCGTTCCAAGAGAGCTGACGCGAAAATTTAAGATTCCAGGGCCTCTGAAGTGAGTTGTAAACATAGTAACATCCATACCATAAAAATTCACGTATCTCCACGAAGTGAATCATGACGAGTGGGCGAAGCACTGGGGATCGTTCCTACCGTAAATCACGCGTAGCATTGCCCACTCGCGCATGTAAATGAGTGACAACGCGTGTGTACAGTATATACAATTACAATGCAATCCAATCCGATACAATTCAATTTAATCCAATCCAATCCAAATACAATCCAATCCAATCCAATGCTCCTCGCGCATGCGCAACACTGTGTACACGGGCGCCAAGGGACAAGCTACGGACAAAGCGAAGTGCTAAGGTGCTTTGCCCCTAAAAAAAGGCCACGATGCGCAGTTGATGTTCTTCCTTAAAACGGTCTGCCGTGTCGTACGAAGATGTGAATTTCGATTTATGGTGATGGGTCGCTGAAGAAAATGAAATACGAAAACTCCCCTGTGTCAGCGATTTCGGGTAAAGATAAAAAACGCGCAGTGAAGAGCTATTTAGCTCTACATTGCAGCACACTTTGTACATACGTTTGGTCTTTCATCGTTGCGTTAAAATCTAAATTTTGGATTTACGATTCCTGAGACCCCTAGTTATCAAAAAGTATATCATGTGGGCGGAGGCAGTCAGTACTCAGGGTTCTTTCTTTTTTGCTGATACCTGCGAAAGATGAAGGTTGAAAACTTCCAAATACCAAGAACAACTTTACAGTAGACGGATAGAGAAGCGAATTACGAGTTTGTCCTGTTGAGGGAACTTTGTAGCTACCAACAGTAAAATGATAAAAAAAAAAAAGCAAGGCACGAAAAGGAGTAGAACGACAAGGTACCCCAACACCTCATTCGTGGGATAGCATTGTCGCAAAAAAAAAAAAAAAATGAAGGGCTAAAAGAACCGTAAACCTTTAAAGTAAACAAAAATTGCAGGAATCAGGTGACAGACCATGGGCATACCAAGGGTTCTGATCCCACGCCTTCCCAAATATTCTTAGACAACGTTCCTTCTTTTTGTGTGCTTTTCATGGCATTTTTTTTACTTTCTTATCCGCCAGTATGGGCTTTATTTCTGTTCGTAAGTTCGAGACGGATAAAAATAGCGTTCCCTCGGGTTCCTCCTCTCTAGTAAGACATCTCGTTCGTCCTTTTTTTTTTTTTTGTCTCGGCCGCTTGCTAAAATCTATATATTTTAAAGCTAGCTGTCATTCTTTAACCCTTTTGCTTAATTTGTGCTTCCACATTTTTAATCACCGTGAAAACACAAGAAGGAGGAGGTGTTATAGAGAGCCTTCACTCCGCTGTTCCCTGCTGTCGCACACGTGGCGCTTGCAACCGGAGCCGTTCTGAGTTAGTCGATCCCTAGCCCCGGAGGCCCAGCGTCGATGCCGCGTACGGTCTCCCGTGACAGCGTCCCGGAAAGCTTTTAATGGCATCGGTTTGCCTTGGATTCTGGTTACCGCGTACATATTTCACATGTTCTTAAATTTCTTCTGCCCTTTTATCGCAATGTGGGATGCATGCGTAGCTCCAGGCATTTCTCCGTTCGTACGTAAGTTTCTTTGTAACAGCATCCTGATATCATCATCATCCCTATGACCCGTTCTCCGAAGCTCTATATCGAGCCCACAAAGCAACGAAGATATTTTTCGGGAAAGTACTTCGCGCTGGCCTAATTGCTAGAGGAAGGGAGGAGGAGAGATGCCTTTAAATGATGACGAGAAGTCAGCCTGGCAACCAGCTTGGCTTGCTACTCGACATGAACATGCGAGGGGTGAAAATGAGCGAAGGCAGCGAAGACACAAAAACTCACAGAAACACTAGAAAACGCCGATAAGCACACACAAACGCACAGAGACAGAAACACACACACACAGCACACGCACAGCAGTCAACTTAAAGCAACTTCTGCGACTAACATGCGCCAATTACTCATGTAAGCCCACTACATGCCTCTAGTCGAAAGACACAACACATTCACTCGGTTCGCCTCTAGTCATCCAGACTTCCTCCATACACACCAGTTTCTCAGAGTTCCTCAATGTACACAGGCCAATGTCACGCAGGTTTAGAAGCCCTTTATCTGCTACAGACGCCGCACGGCGGATGTTTCACTCAATGGGATGTTTCTGGCTGTCGCAAAAAAATTACTCCGGCACTTGGGTCTGTCTGCTTATGCGATTTAGAGGCGAAAGCCAGCGATTCTCAAACACTTATTTACTACTGCATCGTGTTTGCGTCTTTTTCTTCGGTTTGGTTTTTTTTTATCCTTTGACGCGAGTTACACCGAGAAGCAGACTGGCCGCCATTTAAGCGGCAGCTTCGCTGCAGTGAGAGCTCCCCTTCTTGTTCCACTGTGCCCAGAGAGAGAGAGAGAGAGAGAGAGAGAGAGAGAGAGAGAGAGAGAGAGAGAGAGAGAGAGAGAGAGAGAGAGAGAGAGAGAAACGCTCTTTAATGAAATCTGGCGATGTTAGTCGGGATAAAATGCCCAACTTGCCATGATCAGAGAATGACGTGATAAAGATGATGGGGGGATGATGTTGAAG
This sequence comes from Haemaphysalis longicornis, assembly GCF_048455015.1. Taxonomy (NCBI): domain Eukaryota; kingdom Metazoa; phylum Arthropoda; class Arachnida; order Ixodida; family Ixodidae; genus Haemaphysalis; species Haemaphysalis longicornis. The sequence continues at coordinate 48,356,341 of NW_027526460.1, forward strand.
AAGTTGATGCGCACAGAGACGTTGAGTTATTTGCAGAGACTAGTCTAGACCTGTGTGCTGCAGACACGTGATCAAAGCTTTTTTGAGCCCGAAAAGCTCGTTTGGGACATACCCATGCACCTAAAACGTCCTTCAGTTGAATGTCCACGGGAAGCGGCAGTCCCAAAGACACTGCGAAGGACACTCTTTTGCGCAGTAAATCGAGCATAATCAGAGAGAAGGTGCTGGAGGGTTTCTCGCACATCGCAGTTTGGCCAGAGTGGAGACCTAGTTCGCTTCAACTAATGCAGGAAGTTTCGCGTGTATGCAACATTCAACCGCATGCGATACAGAATTGCTTCTATCCGCTTGGAAGTCCTGGGGGCATTTTGGACTTGCAGTTTGGATAAATGTAAAATGGCGGGGCGTATTGACATAATACGGCACCCCAGGTTGCTCGCTGCATGTTCCATGCAACGCTAAATGCAAGGACAGATGCACCTTTGCTTGAGAATGCATTCTCAAGCAAAGATGCACCATGGTATCGATATTGCAGCCGATGCACGATGGTTATGCACAATGGATGCAGAAACGTCTGTTATCACACAATGGCTGGAATCCAGTGGACTGCTTTGGGATGGTGCGCTTGTATAGCTTGGATATGTGGGGGGGTGGTGTAGTACTGATGGTGTCTTCTAAGCGGTTTAAGTGTAATGCTACACGAGCTGTAAAACAGGCGTTGATGGTTGTGAAGGCAAATTAGCACCGCGAGCTATAGCTGCCACGTTTTCATTCTACGCATCTGGTGAAAGACCATGCTCTATTATGGCGAGGTTGTTTCCCACAGCCACTAGAGCTTTTGATATTTCCACGCCAGTTTGCGACCGTAAAACTGTGTAGCCAGAAAAGGGTATGTCTTCCATCAGTCGTAAAATCGGAGATAGCGATCACCGGAAAGCGATGCTTTCGTGTGAATAGGCGTAGGACGGAAGGCGCTGGTTGAGTCCGCAGACGTTCCACTGTAAGATTGTAGCTTTATCGCGATTTTTTTGCACTCTGGGAACTGTGGCCGCACCAGCTGCAGCTGCTCACGCCTTCGCATAAGGAGAGGTGAAACATAATCCAGGGGTGTCAGGATACATAGGCTTACTGCACGCTCCTTAATACAATAAAGCTAAACGGTTGGAGTCTTGCCGGCTTGCTCTAAATGGTAGCGTTTCATTTTTGCCACCCGGCATTGTACCTGAGTTGCGCAATTGCCTGGTACGCCTCATGACTCCTTCCTACCGCCCACGAAACATGCTTGGAAGCAGTTGGGTCGGTGTTGCGCAACTGCTAGAAACGGACGTGTCAATCATCACTACCCTCAAACCCAGCTGGAAGCTTCCACACGTACACAGCAAGAAAAAGAGAGAGAGAGAAGCAAAACGGAAACAGCAGCCGACGAGGAATCAGGGGCGAAAAATGGAAACTTTGTTTTCGCACGCTTCCTGTACTCGTCTGTACTTCTTTTTCTTTTTCTGCTCTGCCTGCAGCCTTGCGTGCATATCGGGTCGCTTCCGTTACCCGCGTTGCTTCCTTCGAGGGGGAGGGCAGGGCGAGAGAGGGACTCCCTCGTCGCTTGTTAAGCGGAGACGGCCGTCCGGGGGGCGCCCGGTTCCAAGAGCGCTGGGTACAACTCATGTTTCTCCAAGAAGAATACCCCGCGGAAGAAGCGCTTTGTGTTTCTCCCGTCTTCGTCGTTTTTTTTTTTTCTTCATTTCGTCTGCGACGATCTTCTTACTAAGCTCGCGCAACGCTGCGAGCTTTCCAGCAATGACAAAAGAACTCTGCCCTAACACATCTTATTGTTGTTACTTCGGCGCCTCGCGTTGCTTTGTTACGGGGAATTTTGCAACGGGCCACTGTCGCGTACTTCGTATTACCGCCTTCGCCTCTCCCCCCCCCTCCCCCCCACCCCCACCCTCTGGATCGCGCTCCCCATAGATTGTTATTAAGGAGACGAGAGTCGCCAACACTTCTCCCGCCAGTGGTCGCCCCTCTACCCCTCGACGCAGCGTCTGCTTTCGCGGCATTGTGTTCTTGGCTTGGCTCCAAACTACTTTCGGGTGACCGCTGTTGTAGGCTCTTTCGCACCCGCGGTAACTTTGCGCAGGCGGGATTAAATGCCGCCGGAGTGCGAGGAGAAAATGGAGATGGTTTCGCTGGCGCCGCGTCGTCCTTGTCAATCTTTCCATTCGTTTGTCGCTCTTTTACCGCTTCTGCTTGCTCCCATAATCACTTCGCGGAAGAGGAAAAAGGACTTTACTGACCTCTTTTTGCTGCCGGGTGATCTGAAGTACGGCATGAATAATTAAGGAAGAGGAACAATGTGTGAACCAGTCGCAAAAAAGACAAAAAGGGATTTTCTTTACAGAACGTGCAGTCGCTTTTTTTTTTTTTTTTCAATCGATCTGGATCGATGCAACAAAATTATGACAATTAGGCAGCGGCAGCACTCCGGAAAAATTGTTTTCTCGAATTCTTCCAGCCGTTCGATTTTGCACTTACAACAGCCTCAGTAGCAGCGAAAATTGACAAGGCTACCGAGACGTCAGCACAACGCTTGCACTTTATTGAGGCTATGCTTTGGCACGGAAACCCGGCAGACTGGCCCCACAAATGTGCAACCTCGAATGAAGTGATCCAGATAAACTGGTCCAGTTGCGTGTAAGATCGCAATTTGGGCGTGGACACGGAACATAGTGAGCATTGAATAATGATAAAAATACAAAGCCTTGCGCCCAATCAGGTGTGAGACGCCGAGCGATATCTTTAAGGCCCGTTAGTAGTCGATTTGAAACAACGGTGTGTGTCTTCTAATCGCTTTCTACCCACACCTTGACGCAGAGATTTGACCAGGTCTTCTCGTACGTGCAAGGGCCGTATCTCCTGGGCTCAACTCGTGGTTTAGCTTCCTCAAATTGCCACTTCGATGGGTAACACACACGGCGCAGCGCCAAAGCGTCTTTACGGTAGGCTATGTGACGGTGCGTTTCGGCCCCGCTTACATGCACGACCCACTGCGTCTGAAGGGTTTTTTATACTCCCCCGTTGTTGAAATGCGGGCAGAAGTCATTCGCGTTCAGCTACGCAACGCCAGACTCCCTGAGGAATCAGCCGTGCTACACGTATTCAGCACGGCTAAAAATCCCATTTTTGCATAAAGAATGCGCAAAGCTTAATCACCGCGTCACGTTGTGTTGGAGTGGCGGTTCATGGCCACCATCCATAGCCAAGCCATGGCCAAAAACTGGCCAAAGCATAGCCAAAGCATGCCCACCGTTCGTGAACAGAGCACCTTTCATGGCCAAACATGGTGGTTTATGTACAAAGCACCAAAAACATGTCTGCAGGTTCGACGTGCGATTTGGTTCTTCTTCGATTCGCCTTACCGAATCTCCATTCAATCGGAAGCGGATGGCCGGTAGAAGCAGCGGTGAAAACGCCCGCGTGTACGAGACTTCGGCGCACGTGTAAGATACCCAGGTGGTCAAAATTAAACCGGAGCCCTCCACTACGGTGCGTCTCATCGCCTGCGTTGCGTCTGTGCGTTAAACCCTACAATCAATCAATGAATCAGTCAAGAATCAATCAATGAATCAATCAATGAATGAATGCATCAATCAATGAATGAATGCATCAATCAATCAATCAATCAATCAATCAATCAATCAATCAATCAATCAATCAATCAATCAATCAATCAATCAATCAATCAATCAATCAATCAATCAGCGATGGAAGCTAACGGCGTAACTGTTCTAGTCAGCCATTATGCGAACAAAACCTGCATGGACGCCAACCAAATTGTGATTTCGAATGCGCTTTTTATCTCTGGAACAGTTATATTGCCGTCAGGAGTATGTTGGCTATGAAGAAAATCGAAGAGGTCAGACGCCAAAATGGTCATGTTATTAATCGTTTCATTAAAAAAGGTTTTCCACACAGCAGGCCCCATGCAAGCCAACGGGTCTCTTACATCTCCCTCCGTAGCATAATTCGCGCCTATAATCATCTCCTTGCCTTCTGCCTAAATTGTTATCGTTATCATTGTCACCATCTTTTCTCGAAAAGCCGCAAGAGGGAAACGATGTCAAGTACCGACCATAAAGTGAAACTATAAACTCGCAGCTGTGTGCAAACGCTGTAGTAAGAATTATCACGCGATGAACAATACCAGGATCACCATCTTTCTGGCCGCGGTTCATTAAATCGTGTGCACAGTTCACTTTGCCAGTTTGTGAAAAACAAGCCAATGCGAAAATAAAGGATGAATATCAGCACACTCGATATAACTTCTTACAAAAAATAATATGGATCAACGTCAACGTAAAGTTTGAACACCGACTCTGGGAAACTTCAACGCGTGAATGCATACAGTTCAACTTGCCGTCTCTTTCCTGAGTTGACAGCATTAACACTTCAGGCTTCCAACTCAAAAACTATCGAACGCGTTGGTAGGAGTCGTTCAAAACGAGGTTAGCTGTGACATCACACTCCCACAGATATCTCTTTCTTTCCGCATTCTTCCTATTCCGTAATTTTCTTGCCAAACCGAACTGCATTGCTGTATGCATGAATTTGTACTTCATTAAAACTGAGAAAAAAAACAGGGAGCTGAAATTATTATCTATGACAACTTTACCCGCGCATTTTAAACAATTTCGCGCCTTTTTTTCCCGCTTCCAAATTAAGGCGCGCAGTGCACTCGCGCCCTTGTCTCATCTTCGATCTGGACGAGGGCACGTGTTCGCGTTTAATTTTTTCAATCCCACGGACCTGTAAGCGACAGGAAACCAGAATCCGCCTTGAGCGTTAGCCCCAAGCAGAGCGAACTAACAAGGACAAAACGTTTCCCAGACAAAATATGGCCGCATTCTTCGTGGGGGTAAAAGAGGGGGGAGGGGGGGATGCCCACGGGATGGGTGGACGCTGCACCCTTCGATTTTCGTTACCGAGATGATCGAACAAAGACGCCGCCGGCGACGCAGCGCGACCGCGTTGAAGAAATAAATTCAGACTCTCAGGGTGCGAGAATGAACGCACGACCGGAACTTGGCACTTGCCCGAGGCGCGACGCGGGGTCTGGACTAAGGCAGACTTGGAAGGAAGACGAGCCTTCGACGTGTGGAGCGCAGGCGAGACGGTCCAACGTGTCTCCCTCGCGGAACTTTGCCTTGCGTTCGGGCTCTTAGCTCAGCACAAGGCGCCCGCGGGGACGCGAAAACAAGTCTAAAGGCCAGACGTTATGGAAGGAGAGGCCGAAATAATTTTAGCTAAATCGAGTTTGTAGACAACCCCTGCTAACGTTAACTTTCTCCCTTCGATTATTTATGCTCCTGAAATTCAGAAAAAGAGGACGAAAGTTTGCGCTTTACAAATCGTCGATCGCTGCCACGGGTCAGTTAGGCTTTCTTTTCTTTTATTTATTTATGTAGTAACGTATTGTCCAACCTGGGCAGCTATTTCGAACCAATTTCTTGTGCCTGCGATGCAGCCTCAGGCGAAGGAGTAGCACGCATACTAAACTGAGGGTTCCGTCTTTCTTGCATTGATGCTCTGTTCTTTGCACGTGGAGATTTACAACCGCCGCCCGCAGTGCAGAAATATTGGCGAACGTTCGGGTGAAAAATGCTTTGTTTAGTGGAGAAAGTTTTACGAAACGTTTTCGGGTCGGGTTCCCCAAGGCTCTTGATGGAATCCGCTCGCCGTGAACGACTCTCCACTTTAGCTGGAGCCAAGCTTCCTAAAAACAGCTGGCAATACGGCAAACAACAACGTTAGCCATCCGTAAACAAAAATTCAGATATCATCCCAACTATCATCATCATCATAACCCGCTCATCTATGTCCACTCAAGGACCAAGGTCTCTCCCATGTATCCTCTAACCGCTCTTGTTCCTGCCGCACGAGTCCCTCCTTTGCCTCCGAATTTTCCTATTTTGTTACTCCAGCGAGTTAATGATATTTACTTGCTTGTAATCTTGAATCTCGGGGGTCACTATGTTACCCCAGGTAGTCAACCGGTTGTCGGTGCTTCGCCTTACATGCCTTGCCGAAGTCCACCTCGTCCTTTTGCACCCGATCTAGTTTCTTGTTTCAAGACGCTTGTTTCCTGTCCATAAAAGCGTTCTTCATTCCTTCCTTCGTTCCTTCCTTCCTTCCTTCCTTCCTTCCTTCCTTCCTTCCTTCCTTCCTTCCTTTATTTCTTCCTTTCTTTGTTTGTTTCTTTCTTTCCTTCCTTCTTTCTTTCTTTCTTTCTTTCTTTCTTTCTTTCTTGCTTTCTTTCTCCCTCCTTCCCTCCCTCCCTCCCTCCCTCCCTCCCTCCTTGCCTCTCCCTTCCTTCCATCCTTCCTTCGTTCTTTCCTTCCTCCCTGCCTCTCTTTTCCCTCCCTCCCTCCCTCTCTCCCTCCCTCCCTCCCTCCCTCCCTCCCTCCCTCCCTCCCTCCCTCCCTCCCTTCTTCTTTCCTTCCTTCCTTCCTTCCTTCCTTCCTTCCTTCCTTCCTTCCTTCCTTCATTCCATGCGTCGTGGGGTGGCCGGTTTTCTATCAGGTGTGTAGAAATGCTGAGGAAATAAAGAAGCTCTTTTACGGGTGGTTTCATTGTTGCCTTCGTTTTGGGGGGGAGATGTACAAGATGCGTTTTTTTTAATTTCGTAAGTTCACCTTTAGAATCCTTTTTGTTTATTTTTAAATCCTTAACACCACCTATCTCCATTTACGCTATTTTAACAATTAAACGTGTTAACTCCGCAAATTATGCACTTTTGTGGAAATGCAGGGTGTTAGACGGTTGGAGCTTTGGGGTACTCGGCGAGGAATGATAGCATCAAAAACAAGTTTGGACAGGCAGTTGCAGGAAACATAAGTGGTCTTTGTTCAACGTTCCTCAAGAATCAGATTGTAGGGAAGAACGCAAGAGCGCGTAGAATGAAGAGGGAGTTAGCAAAAAGGAAAAAAAAAATCTGCAGAAATTCAGAGAATTATGCACTAATGCGCAGCATTCTCATTCCGCTTGTCTAGAGTGCGAGTTCTTAAACAGCCAAATATGGCTATAAGTAGCCAAAGGCGTTGGATTATTGTATCCTTTTTCAATTCTCTTTTTGTTTCTTTTCGCCAATGATGTAAATTTATACCATTATAGCGCTGAAGTTCCTTTACTTCGCTACTTATATTTTTTTTTCGAAGATGGAATGTGTAGTGCATGGTTGCGCCGGTACCGCTATTTTTTATTCATATTTTGAATGCACTTTTGCGTACATTTTCTGTTTATTCTATCGTTTTGGAGGGAGATGTGTAAGGTGCATATATTTTATTTTTAATTCTGTCCGGTCACTTTTGCGAACATTTTTGTTTATTTTTAATATTTTTTGCTTTTTCAAAATTATGTCCTACCAATTATCTTCATTTACGTTATTATAACAATAACAGGTGTTGCTTTCTCTAAATCTGCATTTTTGTGAGAAAAAAAGGCCTTACACGGTATTGCCTGGGGAGGGGGGGGGGGGGGGATTACTCAGCAAAGCGTGCTACGCATTAACAAAAGTTAGGGGGAGGGGGTGGACGGAGGCGACCCGAAGGAATCGTTATTCCGTGTAAGAAGCGGAAGCGAGCGAGGCACGAGTCTTACAAATTCGGCATCGCTTCGATGCAGCTTACATTCTCTCCTCCCGCTCTGCCGCTTTAAACACGCCGGAATTTCTGCTTTGGACGCTCCTCTTTTTCTCATCTTCAGTCTTGCGTAAAGTCGGAGACAGCAAACGACGGTTGCAATCTCGGGTTTCCGCTCTAAATGGTCCCGCTGGGACGCAGCGCGACAATCCGAAATGGAACTCGTTAACTATTGATTAGAACCGCACCGACGCAATTAACGAGCGAATCTCGCGCGTATTCGGGGAAATCTCCTTGGAAACAACACGTAGCAGTAAGGCCCGCTCTTTCAGGCTGTACTCTTCCCACGACGTTCTGTAACCCCGGGCTTTGTTCAAGATAAATATAAAACATGCTAAAAGATAAATTTAAAAAATTTTTTTGATGCGGAAGCATTCAGTGGCTGGTGACCGGAGTTTTAGGTGTCGGGGACAAATTTTCGCGAACGCGTTTCGTTCCAGATAGTTTTTTGTGGTCCGAAAATACACTAACAAAAAAAAAACACACACTAACAAATGTGTGCCTTACATAACGTCGAGGCTTAAGACAATGCATATACGGGCAACACGCCAGCAAACTACTACCCCCGGGGGGATTGTTCATACAGGTCAATACTTTAGCACACAGGTATACTTGGGCGGATTCAGGGAACAGGTGCAAGCAATTAAACAAGAATTACAGCCTAATTTTGATTAAGATTAACGTCGGGTTGGTTTTTACACAAGGAATAGAGGTAGGAAACGGCATCGAAGACAGACGACAATAAAGAAAAGAAAAGAAAAGAAAAGAAAAGGAAGGGAACGAATAGCAAGAAGCATCATCATCATCATCATCACGTTGTTGTTGTTGTTTAACGACGACACAAGCGCCGTTAAACAGTACAAAAACAAAACACACAACTCCGTTCGGCTGAATTAAACCGCACAGGACTGGTTAACCTGCCCGTTAGCCTGAAAAGAAAGTGTCGACTAGGACGATTAAACTCCGAAACCCGAATGAAAGTTTCCCAGTAGGGCTTCCGCTTTTTCCTTGCAATTGATCACTTAAGTGCATAGTCAGTATGCAATATATCTTTTCAAAATTTTCTAATTATGGTTCCGGGCTTCAACTTGTACCCCTATTTACTTCTAATTCGGTTAGTCCAGCACGGTCATCAAAATTGTTACCTGCGGAAGCTCACTTGTGACGAACTGCAGGAGACGGGCAACCTTTCTGCGCGAACTTCCTTAGTTGTACTATCCCGTAGTAGCGTGAAAATCTTAAAACAAAGCGTTTTGGCCCATTTTGTGATTCGGTATTAAAATTTATTTTCGTTTTAAGGCCACTCGTTCTTTTGTGCACAATCGAGCGTGCGTTAACACGGCCGTACAGAGACTTATCTTTTGTATGCAAAGAGAACAGGCAATTTGTTTTTCTACCCTGTAGGGATGAAGACTTCAGGTGGTTTTTGCAAAGATGTTATTCTTCTTACTGTGCTACAGCAAGTCAAGGTTAACTCCCATTAAAGCGGTATAATTTCAATGCAAGAGTGCAGAAAAAGAAGCGAATTTTCAGAATTTGTTATTTTTCATTTATATCTTTATTCGTACCGTTAACTATACTTTGGTAGGGAGTTGGGAACAAGGGCACGCGTTTGTCTTAAGGATAAAAAAAAATCAGCTTTCATATAAAGAGGACAACCATGTTACTCTGCGCAAAGCATTATTATTTAGTTTTTCTAACCGGAACCCTGCATACATTTATGCGGAAACACGTGAAATGTCACAGAGGTTACCCAGGAAGCATTTACACGTCCTACAAACAAAGCTGCGAACAAACAGCTCTCGAAAAAGCACTCAGCTAGCCAAATGTACTAAGCCCATTGGGGTGTTTTTTCTGTGCATTATTACTTCCGAGTCGTGTATGCTCTTGTGTCGACTGAGTATAAATGAAAGGCTGTACCAAGTCTATACCTTCAATAGTAAGGGCAGAGGGACGAATAATGCGACACTGTCTGCGCGCGCACGTGCCTGCCCGCACGTGCGTGTGCGTGTGCGTGTGCCTGCGTGCGTGCGTACGTGCGTGCGTGTAGCAGATCACAGTTCGCTTCAAAAATGGTGGTATGCGCAATGTTTGCGAATTGCGTTATAAAAAATAAGCGAAGAACCCAAATTCTCAATCTCTTGGATTATCTCCACCGTAATATTGTGTCACTGCTTGAAATAGTTCAGTTTGAGAGAAAAATGAAACGATAATGAGGCGTCAGGTAAAAAACCCCATTATATCGAAAATTCCAGGTTCCTAACCTCTACTCCGGCGTTGTTCATTCCTCCCGCAGTTATCACAAGCTTGGAATACTGGAGCGTGATCACTGTACTAAACCTCAAAAAGTACATTTATCAACCACGTCACCAACATAAACAGCTAAAAATCAACCACAGCGCAGCAAAGCCAACATACTGCTGTAATGCCACGAGAAGTCGCCGCTTTTTGAGAAGGTCGCAAGGGGCCTCCGATGAGGCTAGTAACCTCCACGCTTGAGCAACCATCGATCGCAATAAAGTCTGCCCAGAGGTTTCTATGGAAATTAACAGTCCCTGTTTACACACAGCCAAGGACGTACCCTCTCCCCCTCGCTCTTTCCAGTAAAGGTGGCGAACACGGCACCCCATTTGCATACAATTTGCATTTGGTTCCCGATCGCCATCCGCAGGAGGTGAGGAAAATGAAGGGGGAAAAGAGCCCCGGGAAGCACTGGGAACTTTAGAGGGTTGTGAAATGAATTGGGCCTTGCGACTGGGATTTGCAGCGACCGATTGGCCGAGACGATGCTACGCGCTAAGGAGAAGAGAAACGAGGCCGCGAGATAAACGTCGTCCGGGAAAGCAAATGACACAGAAATAATCCCAGCCCAGCAAGAGAAGCCAGCATTGCGATGAGATATGGGAGGAGGAGATACTGTAACGTCCGGGGAAGCCAGCCTGAGTGGAAGCCAAGTTGCTACACCAGGTAAATATAATGACGATATGAATCTAGTGTTAAATAATGAGTGAGTGACAAGGTTAGACTGGAATGTAGGGTCGAAAGCCCTGGAAGGGAAGTAATCACCAATAACAACATAGGAAGGGTTTGATTAAGAATTAAGAGCTTTGATCGTTAAAACGTAACAACGGCTAAAGGGAAAAACCCACGAGCCGGTAACGACGCGTTTACGGCAGCGTTTTCCCTCTCCGGGAACCGGTTCGGCAGCCGTCAGAAATCCGCAGAAGGCTGCCGGACCAGTTTTGGCCAAGGAACAAAAAAGAAAAAAAGAAAAATGAAACGCGCGCGGAAACGCGCCTATCTCCGAGCATGCGTATCGTTCACCCTTAACTTTACTTGAAACTACTAACAATTACGTGCTCTTATGAATACGCATACGCTTGACCAGACGGCAGGACCGGAACCGGCGCAAACTCCCAACGTCGTCGAGCAGCAATTCCCCTCCTTTTCCCTCACGTCTCGTTAGCCGGAGTCACGACCGACTCGTCGCGCGAATGGTGAGCCCTCGCGCAGTCCGCCAGGCCAATAGCATTATACGCCGTAAAGCGGACTCTTCCGAGAAAGCCTACCGAAGCCGATTCGGCAACATTGCCGTGGAAAGTGGAACGGGTGCGGCTTACAGCTGATTGCGCACCGGATTTCGCAGAAGCTTCGGGAAACGCGTTTTGTCTGGGCAGTCGAGATGTAACGAAGTTCTGATATCTCCGGTCATTGAGAAGTTTCCTTTGGGAAAAGTTCGGGATTTGAGTGTTCGGATAGTGTGGCGTGGTGTTGTGACTAAGCCTGGGGCCATTCGGCGGAGAGGATAAATAGTACGAACGGTCGCTGTCGGAATTCCGCCACAACGTATTTAGCAGCCGAACTCGGTCGTACAAGGACAGGGGATAAGTAATCATTGCGACGCAAGGTTTCATTAACAGAGTAGCTACAACGGTTCAGGATAATCGCGATTCGGGAGCAGTCAATAGAAAAGTTCCCGGATAAGCTTCAGCTTCAACAGAGTAAGAAGGCGGTGCTGACAGCGTCCATGGCGATTTTTCTGTTATAAATGAAATATGCGAAGTGCGTGTGAAAAAAAGAACTATGTAAAACGCCTTCAAAGTCAGCCCAAATCCTTCTGAAGTATGGTTTGGTGGAAGGGAGTTCAGAATCATATTCTCCGAATACCGTCTCGCATTAAATGACTGGTATACTTGTCAAGGCTCCTCACGTTTTAAAAAGGAGTGTGCAATCTAAGCATCGAACAAACACTCTTAGATCTGCCAATACAGTTAAACCGGGATGTAACGAACGTCTATGTAACGAATTCCTGGATTAAGCGAAGTTTTTCAATTCCCCATTTTCAGCCCCATTGAATCCCATGTGTTTGCGACCTCTATATAACGAAGGCGTTACGACGGTTAAACTTGATGTAAAGAATTCGCTACGCTTATGAGCCATTGCTTTTTGCACTTTTTCTGAAAAATCGGCTGCAAAAATTGATTATTTAACTAACTTCACCCGCACCGCAAACTATACCATGCGTTTCCAGTCTGAGTGCAGTGTCGGTTAGGTGTTAGGCCTGCCTGTCGGCGCGTAGTCGCGCGTCTCCACTGCCATCTGTGGTGTCAGTTCTTCGAAAATGAGTTCTCATGCCAGAAAACGAAAAGATTAGTCTTTTAAAGACAAGCTCTCAATTTTATATCATGGACTACCACGTCGCACTTCGGGAGCTGAACCGTATGTTCTCACCTAACAGCACGGCGACCCGCATTCTGACTTCGGTACGCGACCTACAAGAAGAAGGCTTCACTATTCGCATTGTCTGGACACCGGGGCACACCATGGGTGCGCATGGCAACCTTCTGGCACACGCTGCAGCCAGGGAGCGACTTCAAGCACCTCCCGCGATTCCCAACGCACCAACCCCTCCCTCTAGTTGGATTGGCAACTTCGGCTCCGACATCTGAAGAAACTAAGCAGCCAACGCTTCCGAGATGCGACGCCGGACAGAGTCCTCGACCTTCTCAAGCCTCTTTCACGCTCTGGGGAAATATTGGCGAACAATCTCTACGCTAATGCGGCCTACGCCCCTCACGTCATTTACAAATGGACAGCCCCTGCATGGTACGAGCTCCCCCACTGCCCACACTGTGGTTGCGATGGCACACCAAATTTATTTCATCTAATCTGGCTCTGTCCCGCCTTCAGCAGAGGCACTACGCAGCTTCTAGCCATTGGCCCGGTACGTATACATCCGAATCTGAACACATACGCCGGGTGTGGGAAGATCTACCAACCGTTGAAATGATTACCCAATGCGCTCTTGAGAATGGTCTCTTCAAAATGATGTAGCAGCTTGTCCGACTCCCCTAGAGTGCACCACACATGCTCCATCTGCCCGGTTTATGTGTGAAAAGTGAGAAAAAAAAAAAGCGAGCGAACTGTGAACCCCATATGAACAGCGAGCCTTTGCATGAATATGCAGAGAACTGTGTGAACAGTGAGCATCGGCTGAACTGCTCTTTTCCCCACCTTTTTACCTCTCTCTTCCACTGGGGCATATGGCCTCTCTACCTGAAAAAAGCAATTCTCTCTCTCTCTCTTTCTCTCTCTCTCCGCTGGCGAGAAAGAAGGACGTAGCCGCCCGGTGCAGTATACCAGCGAGAACCATCTCAACAATTTTAAATGCGGCAAACAGCATCAAGTTCACGAAAAGGCGCCCTTTCAGCATAAGTTTGTTCCTTCAAACGCGTTAACAAAAGGCAAAAGTGACACTTAAGTTACGTTTGTGATTAGGCGGGTAAATTGATTGATTGTACGGTTTAACACGCCGACGCAGCGCAGGCGATGAGGCGCGCCGTAGTGGAGGGCTCATGATCAATTTTGACCACCTGGGGATCTATAACGCACGCCGAGATCTCGTACACACGGGTGTTTTTGCTTTTCGCCTCCATCAGAAAAGCGGCCGCCGCGGCCGGTAATCGAACCCGCAGCCTCATGCTCAGCAGCACAACGCTTTAGCCACTGAGCCACCGCGGCGGGTCATGGCGGATAAATCACCTTGCTTTTTTACAGTGCCGTGTAGTGACTAATCTTGTGGGAAATCAGCAGGCGCAAATCACGCAGTTTTTCGCTGTGAAATAAATCCTTTAAGGGTGAGTTTACCATGACTGATGTCTAGCATTTCGGTTTCGTTTCTGCTTCATTAACACGAGCCTTAACTCGAAACGTGTATGTAACGGAAACCTGCCTGTCCCGAAAAATTGCAAATTTTCACCACTTCGTTATCTACAGGTTTAACTGCATTACGGCCACAATAATAAATGGGGCAATAATGCTGGAAACACAAACTATTGCTGGAAACGTCATCAGGGTACTACTGACGGCGCTGTAATTTGGGGGCTTTATGGTCACATTTCTCTCCTATGGTTCCTGGACTTCTTGCGGTAGCTCGCCCCACGTATGAACTTCCGAATCAGATGGCTTTCGTCAAGTTACGACGGACAGCTATGATGTGGCACCATGAAATGGCAGCTTGGACGAATTATCGTGACAAAAAACAGGAGAAATAAGTTAGGCTCGACAGTTCAGAACTAACTTAAGAGAAAGCGGTAGCTTGGACGGAGTACTTTTATACAAATTAGATGATTTCAGTCAAATTAAGATTGCCACTCGCCAACGTAAGTGAGGGCTTGGTAGCTCGGACGAACTGCTGACGTAAGGGTCAGGTGAGACAAAAGTGGTGGTGTGGTATCTTTAGTTTGATAATGCCAGTCTAGGCTAAGGCAGGACTTGCAACACTATTTACACGGCGATGCCTCACCGCGCACGCATTTTTCTCTCGGTAGCGACGTCGCTACTAAGCGGGAGAAACTTTTTCGGAAGGGCCCCCAGAAAAAGGTCCAGGATTAGCGGGATTAGCACCGAGAGCAGACTGTTAATTCGCTGTGCTTAGGGGGCGATGTAAGGAACAGGCAACTGCCTGCTGTATGACGATTAGCTTGTTCTTTTCTTTTATTTCTAGATGCAAGCTTACATAGAGGCCGTCCTACACTCTACTGCAACTTCGTCTGGAAGAAAGCTATCGTCAGCACTCAACAACCTGGACTCCCGGCGGCCATTTTCGGAGGAGAAGACTTCATGTCAGTGATCTCTGTCATCAGCTCACAATGCGACTAAGAAACTCATACGCTCCCTGCGGGCGACGAGCATGAAGGGGCCATGCAGACAAAACACAAGCCTGGTTCATTCGAAAGATTGCCTCTTGAGAATCACACTGACACCACTTTTAACGTAAACTTCGCTCAGATAAGCTATATAATTGGGAAAAAAGGGAATGGCCATGCGACCCACTAGCTCATTTCCAGCAAGCGAAGCTATGATGTCATATGCCCAGCTGTGCGATTGGCTGAGACCGGCAAAAGCAAAGGAAAATCAGGCAGTGCATAAAACCTTGCCGAACGAGCTATTCGCGTTTAAACTTAGGGCACGTTCTGTATGGCAGTAAGAATTGTGGGGCGAACAAAGAACGATTAACACTGAAGCAGTTAGTGTGGCACTTTGCCGGCTGACACTGCCTAACACAGCCGTCGGACGGGTCGGACTTGTCTGACACAACACTGACCAACTGACATAAGCGACACAGTCACTTACATGACCAAGTCTGTAGTCATAGCTTGCGTTTTAGGGAGCGATTAGTATGAATCCTTAAAAAATAGGGCAGGTAAAAAATAAGTGCGGCCAGAAGCAAAGTTTGAACACTGCATGATGATGCTTAGCGGCTTCGCCTTGATAACGGGGTGCCGTTGCACAGCGAGCGTAGTTGTAGCGCCACTGTACAATCACCTTGCCAAAAAAAAAGTCTTTATGGCATTTTTGTGCTAGTCTGGCTTCTATGTTCGCATGTCATCCCAGATTTTTCTCTGTTCGTTCCCTACCAACATTCTAACCTTCTTTTACTAACCTCTACTGCTGTCCGTTAACCTTAAAGCCAAGGGCTTCCGGAACCTGGATGTCTTCCTCACTGCGGACTGGACTTATGCACTCCGTTACAATATGTCGCATGGTTTCTGGCTCCGTGCCGCAACCTGCGCACACTTCATGTACCGGCTCGCGGTATAGCAGCGCCATCTATGGAAGTCGGCGATAAAGAAGATAGCCAAACGGCCGTCTGTGAGATGGTAGCCGCCTTGGCCGGCAGGCTATATTTAGTTTGAAGGCCCTGCTCATCATACGTCATTGTCGGCGTCACGAAAACACACGATTTGGTAGGAGGAGAGCAATTTTTGTTAAACTGTTTAATTTTTTCCGTGAATAAAGCATCGTTCGCTGCCGCGCAAGCGCTAAGGGCACAATAAAACACAAAATCTTTTGAATAAAACAAACTTGTATTTTGTCTGCCTGGCCCCTTTAAGAACACGACTATAGAGTGAAAAAATTTTCGCTCAATAAATGTTTACCTCTCTCTCTCTCTCTCTCTCTCTCTCTCTCTCTCTCTCTCTCTCTCTCTCTCTCTCTCTCTCTCCACTGACAATCACTGTAATAGAACATTGAGGGGTTCAGCGATGGGCGCACCTGTCTATCTGCTACAGCCTTTCTCCTTTTTCTCCTTTCTCTTTCGTGCTCATTTTCCCTTTCCCGCGTGAAGGATACCACGCTAGGCTCTAGCCAGGTTAACTTTTCTGCCTTCCTTAATTCCCTCCCTCCCTCCTTCCTTCCTTCCTTCCTTCCTTCCTTCCTTCCTTCCTTCCTTCCTTCCTTCTTTCTTCCTTTCTGCGAGGAACAAAACCTGCAAACGTTCAGTTCCTAAATGCGTCAGTTATACAATTGCTATGAACTATATATTCATCATTGGGTTGTAATAACGACAATTTTAATAAAGACGTAACAATGCACAAGAGATTTATAGCTTATGGTGCCCTGAAAAAGCGCTATTTCGTTGAACCAAAACAGTCAGGGACACTACGCCAGCCCTGTGTTTCTCGATTCTCCTCAATTACTCCGTACCAGCGCTGTTCTGGTCTCAAAATGTTCCAAATCATACAGCAACATACTCACAGGAATTTTTCTATTTCGTTTGTTCTTTGGATCAAACCTTTAAGTCAATATCGGCAATTTATTCTTTTACAAACCATTTTTATAGGCTGCGATACATAATACAAAATAATTTGCGACATTCAGAATATATCTCCCGTCATGACCCCCGCCGCGCTAGCTCCAGTGAATAGCGGGTCTCCGATTCCCAATAAGGACATTTTTCTCGTATACGTTGGATGCGCGCGTAAAATCAATACGCTACAAACGCACTAAAAACGTAAAAGTAGTGCCCGCAAAAAGAAAACAATCTTAAGATGCCAACGAAAAACCAACCAAACTGAGAAAAAAGCAGCTTGAGAATCCAGGCGAAAAACGAAATAGCGACTGCGATACGAGGTTTAGGTTGCCAAACACAGAGGGTGTTTCTGATTCCCCCATGGCAGGAATTTGTGCACACTAAAGGCCTTTCTTCGCGCTTCCGTGCCTCAGGTTTCTGCTTTACAAATATTTTTGAAACTATCTCTTTGTGCGAAAAGCTTGAAATCGGAAGTTCTTTGAATCGACGGCCGCTACTGATTGCGCTAAAAAGGGACAGGGCCTCTGACGTGTGTCCGGCCGTGACGTGGCTTGAAGCCCCCCGCCTCCCTCCCCGCTTCAAGATTGACGCTTTCAAACTTAAAAGAAACTTTGGGTTCATTTTTTTTTTCGCTTTGTGCTTGGCGAGGTACGCCTACCCTTCTTTGGAATCGCTGAGTTTTAGGGAATCGATGAAGCGTCGACTGCTTTCACATTGCGATTCGAGTTGGTGGAGCGTGAGGGGTGAAATCTACTCGGGGTTTGAAAGGAGCCGGAAGGTAGCAATAACTGAAGCACAAGAAGTAGGAAAAATCCGGGCTGGACGGGACGTGAAACTTCTATCTCGAAGAAAAGCGTTAAACCGCAACATTGAAGATCGATGCGGCCGGAGTCGCCGGGAAATGTAGAATATTTGGGATATTAGAATACAAGAAGCAAAAAGTAATGGCACGGAGAGGGAGTAAGTAGATGTAAGTTAGGAGGCAGAAGCTCACATCACCATATTTATAATATTTATGACAGCTGCGCTGCTTCCTATTATGCTCCTGTAACGGTTCTTCTTTTTTTTTCATGCCTCCCCAGCGACCCGATAGAGGAAAATGTTTACATGCCGGCGGCGGATTAATAAAGGTATTCCGGCCACGTGAGAAAGCCTCTCGATTCGATAAAAAACTTTGCCGTTCCTTCCCAAAGAATGTTGAGAGAAGCACGAAAACTTCGTCCAGTCCAAGGAAAGTGCGTCCAATCGATCATCAAAACTTCAAAGCCCCAAATCGCAAACGTAGAACGAACCCATCCGACCATTTTTCGCGCACAAAGTAAACGCATCTACGAACGATCTAAATGTATGAATTGGTCTTAAGCGCGCGATAAATTGGGTGACAACTCTTGGCGCCAACCTTACAACAAAAACAAGAAATTTGGGGATGAGGTGTTGAAATTAAATTAGCAAGATAATAAATTAACACCTAAATTAGCGCGACAATAAAAAAATGACAGTAATGACACGATGCAGCTGGTGCTAGAGATAACACAAAGAAACTCCAATGTTTATAGGGTTGTACACACTGGCAATTTTGTGTTCACTGCTTAGTTTTTTTTCGATGGTATAATAACGAAGTCCAAAGTGAAGCTGTAGTGCAATCCATAAACACAGCTGTGTGCGCATAATAAAGGGATTAAAAACGGCAAAGAATCAGGAAAATATTGGCGCACTGCAGAAAGTTACGCTTAGGTCGTTCTCTGGGAAAATGTTACGAACATAAAAAAAATTTCACCATAGACCCGTAGGGGAACCCTGAGTAGTTTGCGAAGCAGCCATGGGGTCGACTCAAGTTCCCATTAGTTTTCAGTTCGATCGCGGCGTTGCGGGAGGAGACTGAGGGGAGCGGAGCGCGCACGCGCGTCATTTATACCGCGGAGCTACAGTGGCGCCCCCAGCGGAGTATGCAGGGGCTACCGTCGCGTCTCTACCCTAAGCTGTTTCGCATTATCGCGCGTGGAGCCGCAGGTGTTGCCATTCGTTCCGCAATCCCGGAGAGGAGAGGAGCTTCGCAGAGGGGAGGAGGAATGCCTCGCATACTACTCAGGGTTCCCCTACGGGAAGATGACGACGGTGGTTGAACGCGAAGCTATCTGGTGATGAATTCTTTGGTTGAACAATCCCTAGGGGCATCCTGCTACAATGATCATCAGCGGTGCCTGGCCAGGCATGCGCAGTGGGGGTGTGGACGCAGCACAACGGCGCCCACACAACGGCGGAGGGAACAGGCTCGACCATAAGCTGTTTCGCATCTAACAGTCCCGAAATGTTACTATTTAACGCACCCTTGGATCCGAAATAAACACCCACTCCTCCGAAAGCCCGCACTGCGCAAGAACAACCACGCAGCCGATGTTTAGATGTCTGAGAAAGGCATGTGAAATATTTCCCCGAAATATCTTGTCAGCAGCTACCGCTTTCAACCAGCTGGCGATTTATCGGTATTTTTTGTTTACTTTGACGAGTGCGCACGCCGCACTAAAAAACCAAAGCAGGCGCAACAATATCTGAGCTGCGTATACGTTACACCTCGAGACGTCACGTCAGCTATCCGCCTGCTGGGTCCTAACCACGCACTGCCAATAACACGTGGCGAAGACACTCACACCATTCACAAAGAAACCGAGGCGAGAAGTTTTACTACCTTTTGCTCGTATTTCTTTGAAGTGCGGGCGAGAAGGTGCCATTCATAGAACTGCCTAGTTGGCACACACTACGTTTTTCTGGCATTTTCTCGCAACGAGGAAGGGGAATATGCCATTCTCAGAATAGTACTACAGCGAAAAAAAGATGAGGCGAAATCCGGGGCTTACCGGAAAAAAGAAATAAGGCGTGGAAGGACAATACGCCAGAAACGACGGAAGCAAGGTTCCGGTTGCCCCCAGCAGCTGCCGTTGAGAAGCCGGCGCCATGGAGGAAGCCCGGCTGTCTGCCACGCACTGACGTTCGAACAGGAATCGCTACGACGCAGCAGAACTTGCTTTTACGCGGCCACCCGGCGCGGCTGGTAGACATTCTCTTTTTCTATCCTACCTAGTTGCACCTAATCTTGAAGAGACGACGAAGGTGGCGTTCGAATGTGGAGGCCGTAACTAATTGCACTTTATGTTGCGATGCACTTCTTTCGCGTCCGCAAATATATATAGTCTGTTCGTTGCGAATTACGCGTTCGGTCACTTTTTTTTTTTCGCAGCAGTGGGTTAAGTTTTATTAAACGCACGCTGTTTTGGTGGCTGGTTTAAAGTATTCGGATTAGCTGCGTTGCAACTTTCAATTTCGACGCATTCCGGATTGACCGCGAAAAAAAAAAAAATTCCGGGCCATCTCCACTAACGTGAAACCTGGGGAGGGGCGAAGCATGCCGTGTATAAGTGTATTCTTGGCGCCGTGGAGTTTTTGCCAACGGAGATGAAACCTTTTTGGGGTAGAGGTATACAGCATTGCTTTAAAAGTCTCTTGTCTTTGAAGCACGAAGCTCTCGAGCGCGAGGGGTAAACGAGTTTCCGGATGTTATAATACCGTGACTGCATAAGACAACGATTACGACGACGATGACCCGAGGCGCCAACAGCCCCAGCACCAAAGGGGCTTCGCCTTCAATAGATTAGTGTTCTCACAGGTAATGTCGGACAGCTTCCACCAGCCAAGGTAATGTCGTTTGCAATCTCCGTGTCAGTGAGCCGAATCTGATCACTGCGATCCCGCAGAATCGCAGCGCGCCATTTATACCACCAGCTTACATACACCAAGTTCTAAATACTAAGTTCAGAACCCGCTTAAGGGTAAAAACAAAATATAGACAACAGATTCTCACGGTTGAGCAAACATTGGGCCGTTCCATCACTTTAATTTATGCGTACACGTTATTTTTTCCCTTCTCAAGTTGTATGAAAGGAATTAGCAGCGTTGCCTCCAGATGCAAAGTTTATAATCAAGAACTCTGGGGCATGGGGGGGGGGTGATCGAAACACGCGCAAATTCAAACGTACGCTAGTTCAGAACCCGCGGGCCAACTGCCGTCATTTAGTCCAGCCGCTAAAGCGAGTACTTAAAGCTATCAGAACTAGGATTTATGTGCGAACATTCATGATGCATGATCCTATTGTTCATCTTGCGAAACTGCAGGCGTTCTTCTATTTTCGCTCCTGTCTGAGAAAAAACAAACAAAAATAAATGAAAACTGACAGCATCTAAAGGAGGCCGCCATTGGAAAATTTACGCTCAAAGAAACCACAAACCCATGAAAGTTACAAGCCACAGCCCACTTCGCAGCGGATATGGTGAGGTATTGCGAATAAGCACTGCAAGAAACGAGAAAGATCTCGCTTAACTGCAACAAGTAATTTAGCCTGGTTAGTAGCATGTAACTTAATTATTCATCGCAAAGACTAACAACGCGTGAAACAGGACTTCATCATCCCAGTCTAAGAAGGAATCCGTCTGAAAAGAAAGGCTTGTGTGTTGCAATTACTCCACGTCCGCGTGGAGCTGCATTAGTTAGCTTCCTTATTGTCGTGTTGCTGAAAAACCATAAAAACCCTTACCAAAATCGCATCAGAGCATAAGTTCAGGAATACATTATGGCCACGAGGTACGGCAAAACGAGATAAGTACACCTCGTGACGGCGTCTGCACCTCGCGATTGCAAATTCGTAACAACAGTAGACAAGGTTCAGAAATATGGGGATACACGCGACAGTCATCTTTTAAGGATGAAATTATCCGACTAATCGATGGCGCAAGTTTTAGATGGCGAGTCAGAAAAAGATGGCACTGATAGCTGACGGAAAAAGAAGGGCTTTAAATTAAGTACAAATTACAAAATAAATGCAAAAATGGCTGACAAACAAAAATATCTTAAAGAAAATAAAAGGCAGTGCCCATGGGAAGGTAAGAATTGTCGAAATCATAGTAAAGGTCGTAGAGAGACAGGCAAACCTCTCAATATTAAGAGAATATAACCACAAAGGGCGGAATAAAGTGAAGCCTTGTAATGGAGGCGGAAACCAAGATCGCCCGCATGGTGCGATTTCGGCGCACGTTGAAGATCCCCAGGTGGCCAAAATTAATCCGCAGCCCACAACGACAGGGCGCCTCAAATCGCAGGTGTAGCTTCGGCGCGGAAAACAGCCTAAATAATAAAACAATGTCTTTATTCCTGTTGCAAAAGCCAAGAATACCTGCTTACAGGCAAAAAACGACGTCTCATACAAGGTGGGGTTACAAATGAAGACCAGGCATCAATTCAAAAAAATACTACGTACAAAAAAGAGCGTCTCAGTATAAACAGCCCGTGCGAGTTGATGAAAGGAAAGAGAGGATCACTGAAACAATCAAACATAAAAGCGCAAAACACAAAAACGTGAAAAAATACCAAACACAAAAGCACGAATAGACGCGACGGACGAATGAGGTCAAAAGGGTCTGTTACCGCCTACGAAGCCGAGCATCGCGCATTCCGCCCGGGGCTCACCGGTGCCGACCCGGGGTGCAGCATCTCTCTCGGAGATGCACCTCCCGCACCTCTTCTGCTGCGCTTCTTCGACCGCCCCTTCAAATCTCCCGATCGTCTTTCTTGGCCAAAACCTGCCAAAACATAAATCAATTCGGCCCCCGGAAACCCAGTCCTTTGTTGTCGTAGCTCCATTCGCTTCTGTGGCCGTTGCAATTTATTTATTTTTCTCCCCCTCCCTCGTCCTCCGTTCTGTCCCCTGAAGAAAGGCCCTCCGGCATCGTTTGTGCGTCCCACGGTCATTTTGTGCCTCTTTTTAATCTGTTCTTTTCTTCTGCGCCTTAGAAGAGAGAACGGTGCGGTGTGGAGGAACGGGAGTCTTAGCGCAGGGCGGGGTTCCAAGACAGTGCGTCTCGCCTCTTATGCATATTGGGCACGATTTCCCGGCTTCGGCTGAATGCCCACTGTCTTTCGATGGGTTTGGGTACCCTATGGTAAGGGGAAGAAAGCCTCGAAGCCTCTTGGGATGTGCTCTGTCGCTGTGGGTGTTTCGGGTGCGGCGCGAGCTATAGGTGTGAAGTGTCAAACGAGAGCGTCTGAACCTTTATTTAGCTTATATGAGAAACCAGGGATGGCTGATGCGGCCTCTTTCGTGCAGTGAAAGAAAAGATGAAGAAAGACAAATGTGACAGATGTCTTGGCTGCAGCAACCACGGGTCATTGTACAAGAGAGTTCCCAATACCCAACTTCACATTGCCGGTATTTGCAAGGCTGTTGGTATGCAACTGCATTTGGTAGACTTCTAAATTACACACATGGGGTTCAAAGTACAGGCACGGATACCACGTGGTCTACCCTCCCCGTGCTTGCGCTCTAAGTGATTGATTTATTCATTTAGTTAAGTAACTGTTCTACAAGGAATTGCCCCATACACTTGTGTGGGTATGTGCATCGTCCGCGATCTTAATTGGAGTTTCAAAGGACATATAGGCTTCTGTGCCTTAAGGTGTGGGCTTGAACGCTTCATCGTAATCTTTTTTTTTTTCCCTTTGGGCCTTTTGCTTCTTCCCTCCGTTACTATGACTAAGAACCTTTGCCAATCGTCCTGTTTAGGCTTAAACTTCGTCAGCTCCAACGCTAAGCCTAACGACCTGCCAAATGATCTCAAACTCATTGTATGTCAACTTGTGGGTATCGCTTCACGATGTTAGACTTCAAAGCGTAACGCTGGGCCTAACGTCGGGCTGGTGACATACCCCCTCCTTCTTCTGTCCCGCTGCTCCGCCAGGGGTTCGGTCGGCACCTTAGCAACGGTGGAGCCATTTCTAAGGCTTCACATTGCGTCCGCAAAATCCATTTAGCCAGGGTAGAAGTACTGTCGCACTTGATATTTCACTAGCGTGGTCTTGCCGAGAAAGACTGGGAAGTTAAAGTGTGTTGAACACTTGTGCCAGAGTGGGGCGGGATCAGCGGCGGCCTGCAGTTAGTAGCGCGAGTTTAGTGGGTCCTAAGCAAGTGACGCCAGCTCCCAGTCGCCTTCCAGTCTCCAATCTCCGCCATTGCCCCACACCGTGTCAAGAATGCCTGAACAAAACTTTTATTCAAAACCTTGTCTTCCCGCCCCCTCCCCTCTCCACTCATGCTGCAACTAAAACGAAAGTTCTTTCGGGGAGCCGTGGCGGAACGAGAACTTCCTTTTTTACGAGAGCAGTTTCTTTCTCAACCACACAGAAGCCAGCCCCCTTAATCTCACGAACGTCCGACGCAGCTTGCAGGGCCTGAGCCAGGCGTTGGGCAACCGGGGGAGGGGAACGGGGCCAGCCTCGCCGGCTAACAGACGAGCTTGTAGGGAGACGCATCTGTCTCCATCTCCGGCGCGTATCTGACGCGTGTATCCCGATGTACACGGCCGAGTTTCTTTCCCCGTACCAGCGACACGTGCGGCGGGGAGGAAATTGATACGTTCCCTCCTGGCGGCCACCCGCGAACAAGCAAATCGCCGCGCTCATTTCCTCGTTGGTCTCTCTCGTCGAGATGTGGCCAGCCTCAAGCATAACGGCATTCGGCTGCAGACAGGGGAACAACTTGTGCAATAGCACTGGACCAGAGATGAAGACGGACCCCGCTAACCTCCCCAACCCTACACCTCGACTGTAAACGCGCGGCCAGAGAATAGTGACGACTGATAAGTTCGGCAATCAGCATTGTTGGAAAAGGTGTAGTTATAATAGAGAAAGAAACGTGCTGCTCTTCTTAAGTATTCCGCGTAAAGTTCCAGTTCCCACCCCTCTGCACACCACTTTACCAGAGAAACGCAAGGAACTATTTTTTACGTTCGAGCGCCTCCTCTGGTTCTTAAGCTTTTACGATGGAATAGTTATTGCGTATTTGCGGGTGAGCGTATGTTCGACATCCCTTAGCAAATGGAAAGAAACTAGAGCGCATAATAGTGTGAAAACTAGAAAAAAAGTTTAGCACGAAAAGAAATTGCTGGCGTCAAAGGATTCGAAAGAGAATTACCTGATGGAGCCAATTGTCATTAAAACGAAAGCAGCATGCTCGATTTCTGTCCGTGTGCCCTGACATGACAAGTACATTCACGGGGTGAAACATGGACCTGTATATGCTTGGTATTCTTGGTGTTAGCTTTTTATAACCATAGTTTCGGGGTTGAAACATGGACCTGTATATGCTAGGTATTCTTGGTGTTAGCTTTTTATAACCATAGTGTCGGGGTTGAAACATGGACCTGTATATGGTAGGTATTTTTGGTGTTAGTTTTTATAACCATAGTGTTTTGTTGTTCTCCTTTGCGATATATTAAAAAGTACGTACGTTAATAGGAATGATCATAGTTTCCATAAACTTAGTTTGAAACATTCTAGTTTTATTCGCTTATTCAGGACTGACGAGCACACCCGCATCGGTAGCTAAATGGCGAAGGCAAGGTGGTGCTCAGCTCAAGGACGCGGCCCCATCCTGTCCCTGCCGCCCTTTTTTTTTTTTTTTTGTAAGAAAATGACGTTGCACCGGTGTTTGGTGCCCTACGCTGCGCGAAATGGGGTGTTTTTTATCCTAATGGGTACATAGTAATGGGTACATAGCTACTTCGCAGTTGTAATAGTATATCTCACCTACATGCTCCTCGAAAAGTATCTAAACACAAGTCGCTCACAACGACTTCTACCCTCCCCCTTATTGTTAATTACCGCAGTGCAATAATTCACTCAACCAATTACATGCTTTACGATGTTCTATGATCGTCTTATCTCGATTCCACTCCCTGTTCAAGATATTTCTTTTGCACGTGACAAACGAGTGATTCAGAGCAAAACGGACACGGACTCACAAACAGCGCAAACAATGCGTTAAATAACTGCGCCCTTCCGTGCTCAACAAACGCGGGAAGAATGCCCTTAACTATGAGGATGGGCGTGGAGGAGAATTATTTGAGCTGCGCGCAGACAGCGTGGCTTGCGGCCGCTTCTATCTCGGTCGGAAGTCGACGTACAGGAAAGGGAAGGAAGCGGGAGAGGGAAATGTTGTTCTCCGGTTGGAGCTCGCCCAAGAATTGTCTCCGCCGACTCGGTGACACGACTGCATGGCGGGCGAAGAATGGGACCGCCTTGCGCACAAAGCCCGTCCGCCAACATATCACACCGGTGACCTTGACCCCCACGTTGCTGAGAATCGAGATGCGCTCGAGAACGCACGAACGCCAGATAGGCGGCGGCGGCGGCGCTGGCTGCCTGACATCTGTCCTTGCTCCAACTTCGTTTCCTTTCCTTTTAAAGGCGATAGTCTTGCTTGCGTTACTTAAACACGAAATTTTCGGTGGGTTTTACTGTTACTGCCCTATAGCACGAAATATTGATGATTTTAATTTGTTAACGGCATTTGCGGGCGCGGCACAAGATAGGAACGCTGCCCTTTAAACCACTGAAGCATTTTGTTGCTAAAATTTACTGAATATTGTAGACGTTTAGCTATGCATTACATGTGCGAAGACCGGCTCCCAACAGCACATGCTCATAGTGTTCGGCAGAAAAAAAAAAAAAAAAAGAAGACAGTTGTTGTTACGACGTCGGTATGAACGATGCAACTCATTTATTTTTGAACCAACCTGCACGTGCATGCAAACGTGCTTGCAGACTGCTCTTTTCTTTTCGACATACCTCGCATCACGTTTGAGAGAAACAGAAAAAGAAAAGAAATAAAAAGGGGGGAGGCATATTCGGGCTAACCAAGAGTTCCATGTACTGCGCTGTTTTTTGCGTTCGATAACAAAATCACACACCATATTCACAACTTGGAATCTAAATAGATTAGTTCTTCGTATCTGACTCATTTTTGACTAAAAATTTGATACTAAACATCTTGTGATAGCGCGTACCTCGGCTCTCTTGGATATGCCAAAATTCCTGATTTGACCCCATTGTCGACCGCGCTGCAAGTATCCACGACAGCTCCAACTACCTGACATATTTCAGCTTGCAATAAAACGTGATTTAGGCCCATAACAAAGCGTCCAAGGAACAAATCATGCCGAAATCACCATACTAGTATGCGTGTAAACGCTACCAGGCGTTCTACGTGGCTTTTCTCTATTCACGAGTGTTGTGTTCCGATAAGGCAGACTCTCGTCAACGGCATCGCTTGTTTAAGGGATGCGTTAATATAGAGATAGCACACTATATTCGAGTACAAGTTAAGAATGGCACTAGCTGATGTAGGGTGTCACTACGCCGAAGTCAGGACCCGGACGTCAACGCGCTCGCGCACATTTTGAAAGGAGATTGCGCCCAATGAGCCGCGTCGTCTGCATTTTCTCTCGTAGTTTGTTTGTAATGACTGGAGTATTTCGTAACCAGATTAATCTCGAAATAATCATAAAAACCATTTGAGCCACATTCAAAATCAGGGTGTCGAACCGGAGCCGAACCGAACAAAAACCGGGACTGAACCGGTATTTTTGCCGGAACTGAACCCGAACCCGAACCGTTATATTTTGAGCACGCTGAACCCGAACCGGAACTGAACCGAAAAAAGAGATAACGGTAACCGGTTCATGCCGAAACGGTTCGACTATCCGTTGTTGATATTGCACAGTCAATGCAATTCCGGCCTTTTTTTCTTTCACGTACCATCAACTTCGTACCCGCTCGCGCACTTTCCCTTCCAGACAATTGAACACTACCACGCTCTATGTAACAACAGGGGAAATGAACGAGCACCAATTTAGCAATGGTCTGTTGCTGCTGGAAGCGCGAGCGTAGTGAAAGCCGACCAGACGAAATGTAATTCTCGGCACCTTGCCTGGGATATAAAACAATTTTTCCCTTCCCTGGCTGCGACTTTATTGGAGCAATCAGGCTGCAGGAGTGCTCCACTGCGCAACAGCGAAAGCCAACACTTTTCGAATTTCATAATATGTTTAAAAGGTCCGACACCTGCAAATTTGCTGATGACCACATGTGGCCTTGATCTCCCTTCCCCACGGCCGTTTTTCTGAAGTAGATGGAAATCGACAACGTCCGTGTATCGAGATTTCGATCCACGTTTAATATTACCAGCTCGTTAAAATGAGTCTGTAGGCCGGCAATATAAGCTGCGCTTCGGAGCAGAGATATAGCACGGCACATCAAATGCGCCAGTTTTTTTTAAAATGTGTTTACACGGAAAACAACATAAAAGAAAAAGGCGAATCACGTTGTTTTAAAATATTGAGCAAGAAGTAAGTAAAACCGAATAAGTAAAAAAAAAAATCACCGAAACGTGGATATACTCTACACTTTCTTTACCCTGCCTTATACAACCAAACGTGTCATCAATGCGAAGGAAGTGAGTTCCGTGGTTAGTTTTTGAGGACAGCACAGTGGACAAGTTCCGTTTTTTATAGATACAAATAACAACAGATATGTCAGGGAAAACTGTTAAGGTGCGCACTTAATCCCATGGCAAGAAACTGCAGCCCTCCACCTTGTCTTGGAAGCACGCAAATACAGTAATAAAGCAGATTAAACGTGCAGAAAGGCAGGCTGGTACCTCACACTGCCCCATTCGCCCAGCGTTCATCTTTTCTGCTTGTTCTGCAGTTTTGTCTCTTTCAGATCTGCTTTTTTTCGAAATGTGCACTTGTACTGACTGCCGAACTCGCTACATTACTTCTACTGCTACTCGTTCCGGAGGGGAGTACTGCGGTAGACGAATTAAAGAGCGTCTGCCCAAAAAAGTCCAATCTCATGCTCCGCGCGTCAAATTTCCCTTTCATTTTGTAACATCATAATCTGTTATATGATTCCGCAATGTTGCACACGGAACGATGGCCGTGGGTCAGGCGGTACGATGACATGCTGGCTGTAATGCACACATCCGGTATAGCTATCGCAAAAAAGAATTGCAGTGGTCAGAGCAATAATGCAGTGAATGAGCGTTAACTAAAGCTTACTTTTAACAAAAGTGTGGCTAACATATTCGATAAGGTGACAACTAGCAAATTATTCAGGGTGACCAAATAATCTAATTCATTGATAGTATTTATGTGCTTGTTGGAGGAGTTTCCTGTTTTGTTACAAATATAAAAAATGTGAGCCATTGGTATAAAGCACTGGTATTTGAACTTGCCAGTACACAGGCGTAAATTTAAGGCTTCAAGGTTAGTGTGATGGGCGATTCCATAGCGATGACTGTGATTTCAACAAAAAAGGAAAGGGCAGAAAATATATCCCACCGTCATATCTCTTGGCGGTGGCTTTATGAATAGTCGCTAGGACAACATAAAGACTGGGCGAGAAAGTAGGTGGTAAATCGTCACCACTTCATCTGTTTTTTCTAATATCTCGTGATTGTTTAAAGTTTGCTTTGCAATTGCGCCACTGTCCTTGGGGAACAGCAGCATTTTGAATTTTTGTTTGTGTTTTGATTTGACTGTCATTTCAAACTACTAAATGTTTTTTTTTTTTCTAATTTCAGTGATAATTCAACTCATCGAACCGGTTCGCGAACTTGTTCAAGCTCCCGAACCGGTTCGCGAACCGGTTCGGTACCTGATTTTGTCGAACCGGAACTGAACCGGCACGAAATTATTTCACCCGAACCCGAACCGTAACCGAACCGGTATTTTTTTTCGGTTCAACACCCTGTTCAAAATGCTCTCAGTAGCGCACTCTTTCGCCGCGCGGAGGAACAGTCGGCTGCGGTGATGAGGCGCTGGGGCGACTCAAGTTTTTGTGCCTGCCCTAAGCAGCGCTAGTATTGAACCAAAAGTGTAAAACATAGGTATATTAGTCCTTTTTGGTCAGATGACATGTCATCACCCCGATACAAAGGGGAAACCAATAGAAATCATCATCATCAGTTGTGCCCGGGTATAGATAGTTGACTGCGTATTCGAAGTCAGTTTCTTCAGAATACTGGCAATCTTTATTAGATTCAAAACATTCGCTATTCAAACATACCAACTAGTAACATCTAGTTTGCCCGTCGTTAATTAAGGGTTCCGTGCTTACCGTTGCTGTACATGCACGGTTTCTCCTGAGAGATCGGCGCTAAGCCGAAGCGTGTTATAACAAGCGGTTGAAGTCGCATTCCACTGGAGCGTAACCTAGTAAAAGCAAGCAGGCGGGAGGCGCCAAGAACAATTCGCCCCGTCAAGGGCCCGACGGCAGTCAAGCGATTCCTTTTGTTCAAAGCCGTCTCCTTCGACGTGTGCGTTCGTTCTGTCTTTTGTCTCGACTCTTCGGGAGGCCCGTCCCATCTGGCGAACCTGCACAGCGTCGCTGCGGCGCAGGCATTGACGGCACGAGAAAGCAATAATCGACCCTTAATAACATGTAAATACGGAGTTTAGGCTATACCGTCGGTGGCGTTGGAATATCTAGCGGTGGGATGCCAACGAATCTCCCGAACAATGACCCACTGTTTACGCGGAAAGCATCGCACTTTGTCTCAACACATTTGGAGATAGGGGAAAACAATGGCGCTGTACGCGTGCAGTAGGCACGTGTGGCTTAACAAGTCGGTAACTCGCACCTTCACCGTGACGTCTTTCAATTCAACCTGAAGCGAATTTCGCGCTCATCACGCGGCATGCAGTGCGTTTTACTGATCGGGCGACGCCGTAGCACTTTAAACGTTTACCTCCTTCGGTGTAGTGGATTATTAAGAGTCGCAATTTGCATGCACATAGCGCTGAACCACTCCCCGAGCCCGCTTTAGCAGCTTCAGAAGGTTCGTTAAAACAGCCGTGGAATTGAATTCAGCGCCTCCATATTTGTACGTTAGGATAAAACTGTAATCCTACCAGGCTTCGTTTTAAAGGGACCCTGCAACACCTTTTTCAACTTTTTTTTTTTGAAATCTTAAATGATTGCAGAACGTAGTTACCCAACACACCCAGCACTTAGATTAGGGGTCGCAAAGTACCTCAGCCAGAAATTACTGCTCTATGCCCATCAGATAACTTGGAAACTCGCTCCAAAGATGTTCCTCTCTTTCCCGGTCTTGACGTTCTTCGACGGCTCGAATTATGTCACTAAGACCATAGCGGCTGTTGGCCGGTTCTACTTCAGTTGCAGCAATGAACGCTTTTCGATAGCAATTAAAAAAAAAGCCACAAAAACAAAGCAGAAATGGAAGGCGTATCTGGTTCGACGAGCAAATCACGCAGTGCCGCTCCGTGCTGGCGATAACTATAGCTTACGGAGTAGTTATAGACGGGAAGGAAAGAGTGAAAGCGCTTATCGAAAGTGTTGCTGGGTCCCTTTAGGCTAGTTTGCTCCCAGTTTTGGTAAGTCGCTAACTGAAGTCGATATTTTCTTAGTTTGTCGCCCTCCTGTGGAGCCAGGTCAACGCACTCGCAAAAACTAAAAACAATGGAATCTACTTTATTACAACTCAGTCCATTCAATACAACTAATTTTCATTCAATCAAATCCAACTTAATCCCTCGTAAGACCAGCTTCCGCGTGCCAGGTACTACGCATCTTCACTGCGGGTAGCCTTTCGACATTCCACGGTAACAGTAGTGTAAGGACATGCTGTTCTGACATAGCGAGTGACACCCTTGCTGCGGAAAGGGGGAAGTGTGAGGGGGCGCTCTAGTCACGTGTTCAGGATATGATTATGGTGGCTCAGAAAGTAATTTAACATTGAGCAACAGTCCCGTAGGCAAGTGTTTTTGTAATCTACCAACGCCTCAGACACAACGAGCTGGAACCCTACGCGTGACTTCGTGTTCATCCCTGAGATACATTAACCCCTGAGCAACCACGCTGGTATTCTGGGCATTCACTTGCGCATAGCGAATATCAAGCTAACACAAAAAAGGTAAATGTTCCTGCCGTCAGTGGGGCTTGAACATTGACTTAACGCTTCAGCCCTGTAAAACGGTGTCAAACATGGCGAAGCATACAAGAGTAAATTTCGTCAAATAATTTTAAGGATACTGTCCTACTGCCGTGTCGATGATTCTTCTTCACTGCACGTAGGGAGTGTTGGTTCTCGAATAGTTGTCCGCATGAATGAATGGTGTGGTCCAGAGAAAAATTCTGAGTATTCACTCTCTCCGCAAAAAAAACAAAACAAAAAAAATCCTTCAATCAAGCTTGTTTGCCTTCACCGGCCAAGTTGAAAACTTCTTTCTCGGGAAATTCGGGACATGGTTTGTAATGATAAACGCCTTTTATGGGTGTAGGGTTTTGAATAGAACAATACTGAGCCCGAACAACAGCTCACTCGAAAGCTGACATTAGAACGAGCTCGAACGTTCACTTCTCCCCGAACGACTGGTATTTCTGGCGTTGGCAAAGTAAAAAAAAAAATGTTTGCATCTACGTTACTCTGGAGAATGCATGTCAAGAAACCCAGGGGTTTTGGTGCACGCTAACCGGAGGAAGAACACTCATGCCGAAGGGGATTCTAATTCCGTTCAAATTTAGCGCGTGGAAAATCGCCAGGACAGAAACAAAAAACAGAAGGGGTGAGCGCTAGCCCTTTCTGTTATTCATGTGTTCCGTGTCAACCTTTTTTGCGCTCAATTTAACAATAGTGAATGAACTCGCGCAACAAATGTAAATAAGGGTGATTCAAAGCGAAGCTGTGAGTACAGAGCATGTAGCCATAAAAGCGTCCTTTCAAATGCCTTTATCGGTGCCCACCTACGGAGATGGTATTCTTTATTGCACGTAGTACTTTACTGCAACGTAGGTAACAGTGCCCCTAAAGACATTCTTTCGAATATTTTCCTCTCCTCCAGATGCAACAACATGTACCACGAAGACATTCTAAGAAGTCCCCGCAGGGCGTCTTCACCACAATGCTCCGGAATGTCAAATCTAAATGAGGCGTTTTTTATTTTAGATTATCCAGATCCAGAAACTGAAACTGCATGGGATAAAGCTGCAGTGACCAGCAAAACTTGGCAACTTTCCCCCAGAAAATGGATGGCAAGAAAAGAGCTTAGATAACACCCTGAAAACGTGTACGCCGATCCTAGTTCGCATGGAAGATGAGCCATATCCTGCTGTTTCACAAATTAAAATTAGCCAAATCCATCTGCCCAATGTGAGTTTATTTTTGGCTTGACTGTTCAGACTCTTTCGTGGGTATTCTCGGAAGTTTTCCTTTTTCTTTTTTTGCTTTTCGGAGCTGGCTTATTATGACTTCAGACGGCAATTAGGAGAAGGGCGAAAGCTCTGTCCCCAGGTGTCAACGACGCAATGAACGGACGAAGAAGCGAAAGAAATGAAACTGAGAGACGTGAAACAATGATTTCATTTTGTCTCACCCGTCCCTACGAAATACCTGTGGGCATATTTATTTTCTTACTCCCATATTTACTTTTTTAGTATTTAACTAAGTAGCCGCCGCTTACGCTTACAAACACTGGCAAATCTCCAATCCCCTACACCTCTGACAGTGCGAACCACATCATTAAGGTGAAGAAGAAGAAATCTGCAGTATTCTTGTGAAGCGTTTTGGAAATTCATGGCAAAGCAATGAAGAGCTTGCTTACTTCTTGAGTGCCTTCAGGCGTGCCCAAGAAAATTACCCTATGGAAAAATTCGAAAAGAGCTGCTAATGGTGCCAAGAGGGCTCACCTGCTCTCGTACTGTTCTCGAAGCTTTGTTGCATATATTTAATGCCTTTCCCACCAACACCAATCGCACCATGGTTGAGTCAGTTTAAATAGAGTTTTCTTGAGAATGCCGTATCAACTTCAGTGTTTCAATTCAATATCACCCAAATCCAAACTTGTCACTCCGATATTGCTCAAATTCAAGGCATATTTTTTTTATTACTTATGCCCATAAACTTTCCCTAGCTAACATGTAAAATATATAATATAATACCTTTGACGACATTGCATTGAGGCTCGGTAACAAACTTCAGCTTGTTTCTCGAATTCGCGCTAGGTGAATCTGGCTAATTGCGAAAAAAAAAAAAACGCCTGAAAGGAACTTGTGGGCAAATTCGACAAATGACGCGGCTGACCATTCAATTTCAGTGAAAATGGCATCTGCGCGCGGATATTGCGCAATGCAAAACGCCATTCACGCCTTGCGTGTTGTCCCTGAGCACATGCACTTTTTTTTTAGTTAAATCATAAGATGGGCTTCGTTAGTCGCCGAATTCGCCCACTTGGTCACTTCAACTGGTCATTTTGGAGCGCTGTGGTGGAGACGACGTACAGGGAATTTCTTAGCGTCGAAAATGTTTGTTTGATACTGCAACTGAATAGGCAAACAAACGACCGCGTACGGCGTGTTTCTGCGAAGCATTCAGGAAGTATACCCGCCTGAGTATGAAGCAGCGAGCAGCATCTGCGTGATAGTGGTAAAAGCGCGGACAACGTACCCGAATGCATTATCTTGGCAGGAAATATATATCTGCGCGAAATAGCCGGGAACTGAGTGTCACGTACCCGTCTGCCATAACGGACACGCAATCTCCGTTGGGAGGCGCGGCTCTATACAGATCGACTGGTAAACAGCCATTTCCTGGCTTTGTTCGCCCCTAGATAACTGTACATGATGAGAGGTTTGACTTCCGGAACGAAGCAGGAGCATAGAGACAAATGCAGCGGACTGCGTGTTATTTATTTTTTGATGGAAAAGAAAACGAAAACTCACGTGCCAACAATCCACTGGCGCGCTTTTAAGAACTGGGGCTACGGAAATTGATTAGTAGACGTCAAGCGAAGCTTCAGCGTGTAAAACCCGAATTTGAAGTGGCCTGTACGCCTGGGAATGCTATCGAATGACCACTTGCGTATTCGCCACAATTATATCTTTAAAGACGCCTCAATCTACAAGGATGCCTTTAAGTGTAGCTTTCTCACGAGATTCTACTGTTAACACAGAAGCTCAGACTTTGAATGAATTAAAGTTTGTCGGATGGAATATACGTGGCCCATTTAAATATTTTGGCTTAGGGGGTCTACACTTCAATGTGCTTGCGTCGTAAGGGACTTATTTCAAAAAGATTGATTTTAACAAACTTGCACAAATTAATGCAGTCTATGTTCACGCCTTGCATACAGGAAACATGACTCTCCATACAAACTAGGGAGTACTAACGAAAAGAAAATCTTGCACCTCTGCGTCTAACGACGACTATGGTTAGACGCGAAGCTTTCTTGCGATGGATTTTTCGGTTGGCCAATCCCACACTGGGAGTATGTGCTACTCTGGAGGTACGTACCCCTTTTCTACAGTACCCACAGAAACTCTCAGGTGTGCACTCCGTAGGCCTAACGTTTGGGTTTGGCGTGTACGGCGCGAATTGGTACCTGCTGCTTGGCGTTCGCTACGACCATGTCGAAATGAAGCAGTCAGATAGACGCCGGCATCATAACAACCAGGGTTGGATTCCGGCCTCCGGAAGCGTTTTTTTTCTTCCACTCCCTACCCACAGGCTTTATAGTCTCCTCTTGGCAATTCATTCACTTCACCCACGACCATTCATCGTTATCGTCAGAGAAAGTTGGCCTTTCTGCAGGGTGTATTGGCGTACAACGGCATGAGCGAGGGCAATAAGGCTTTGCTTTAATACCTCTTTATATTTATTTCCACCGTGACATCGTGATTTTCAGCTAGAATCCTCTACCTAACTTCAGCCTTCAGCCGTCAGGCACACAAGACACCGCCGTGCTTGAAGAATAATTGAAATCCGCACTCGGCCTAACAAGTTTCACTTTTCTTTCTTTCCAAAGACTATAACCTACTATAATGGTCAAATATTATGTCAGAAAGCGTGCTATGGTTCACAATTTTCGTTTCATCCTGTAAGCATTTGGCGCAGGGTAGAATTAGCTCGAAGTACAGCCGAGGCCTTCGCCCTACAGTGGACGTAAATGGGGCGCTGCTCCACTTCATTTTAGTTTTAGGGGCGAAGCCCCTTAGGGGCTTGAGCTGTCGGCGTCTTATGTCGTCATCGTCTCACGCCATTGTAAAATCATGTAGTCACGGCCCTAAAACACCGGGATACTCGTTTTCCAACGCCTCGCGCTGGAACGTAACACGTACTAAAAGAACGCACCGGGACACTCGCTTTACAACGCCTGGCGTTGGAGAGTTGCATCTCCGTGGGCAAGAAAGTGTACTAAACGAACACACCGGAACATTCGTTTTTCAACTCCTCGCGCTACAACACTTTGTACTCCAAAGACACGAGATATAGCAAAGCTGTATACCTCTACCCCTAACGGTTTCATCTCCGTGGGCAAAAACGCCAATGCGCCAGGGATACACTTATACACTACATGCTTCGCCCCTCCCCAGGTTTCACGTTAGCGGAGATGGCCCAGGATTTTTTTTCTACTGTTTTTGAAGTGGCAATTTTTATTTTCCTTTCGTGCCTGACATGGACGTATTTTCAATATGAATTTAGACCCATGTGTGCCATCCACAAAATTGTCTTAATAGTGAAACAAACTTACGTCCGTCCCCGATATGTTTTCTTGTGCTCTTCTAAAGTACTCCGTAAATATTCTATTGCACTACCATTCTACTATTGGCTGGCCTGAATATTGCGAACAAAATTAGGAAACATAAAATATTTCCACACTGAAAATCAGAAATCGTGACTTGCTCCTGGCGCATTAATGAATTTAGTTGCGTCCTTATACTCTAAATTTCCCGAAGCCCGCAGTAAAAGGACGAGCGGTAGACGAAGAATAAAAAAAAATGAGCACAACAAAATTTTGCACCATACTGTCTTATAGTCAGTCACTATTGAAGCGAACGTGGGAAGAAAGCTTAAAAGAATTGACTGACTTGCGTATGGCAACCATGAACGACAATAACCAAGCCTGTTGCGTTGCGCCACACATACGGAAAGGCTTAAGGAAACTAGATTTTGCCCTCCGTCAAACCTTCGAAACTTGAATATGCTACAGCCCGAAAAAAAAAAAAAAAGAAAAAACTACGGAAGTTCCAGCCGTGTCGTTGTATCCGCTGCGGCCGGGCCTCAAGTGAACGGAACGACTTCTCGGAGCAAGGTGCGCCTTGCGTGCATACGGTAAGTGCGTGGGCGCGACGTGGTTCGAGTAAGTCCAAGAAAGAGAAGAAAGCACAGAGAAAGCGGAAGAAATATATCGGGGAAGGCAACGGAATCGCCTACATACGAGACGTCCGGCCTAGCGCAGCACTCGTATGACACGAACCACACCGGAAGATGGGTTTCACGTGGTCTTCGCGAGAAAAGAAGTCGCTCATGTGAGGTTAGACGATCGACAAGCCTTTCAGGCTGCTTGGATAATGTCCTTACACTTTGGCCGCCATTCCGGCTAGCCCAGCGCAGACAGCGGTGCGGAGGCTTTTAGTGCGCAAGAGCGGTGGCACTTCGATATACCGGCTTCGTTCTGGTTAATCGCCCTTACTCACGCGACGCTCAACGGGGCTCCACAAAACACGACGGAGCGTCTTTTCAGCGACACCGGTGTCCCAAAAATTTTGGTACGACCCTACGCTGTTCGCTTCAGCCGCAGAGATGCAAAGACCACTTTAAAAATGTAAATTTCACGAGGTTGAACGCGCTGGAGCAATGCACTTGAGCTATGACGCGCTCCGTACGGTAGCATGTTGGAGAATAATTCAGACCGAGTGGCCTCCTCCAAAATGCATTCTTGTACACACGTTCCCGGTTTTGTTTCCTGTGTCCATCGAGAAAATGGTCGTTGTAGGCATACCGTATTTTCGCACGTATAACCCGCCCAGGAGCAGTGGGAGTGCAGGGTGACCAGCTCTCAGCTCCCCACTCAGGAACACCTGATCTCCCGAGCTAGAGTAGCAGCAGTCGCTCGCGGCTTTCTGAACTGAGAAGAGGCCACCCACCTTTGTTTCCTTTCTTTTTTGTCGGCTCAAATAAGAACTTTTTTCCACCACCACCACCACCTCCGCATATAATCAGCACTTCCACTTTCAGCCGCCGAAAAAGAAAAAAGAAATCCTCGCGTATTGCCAGCTCATTTGATACAGTAAACCCCGCATCAAAGCTACTGCTCAAGCAACACATCAGACATCACATACCACGTAGACGGGAAAAAACGTGTATTTAGCAAGTATAATACACTGACTGCAAGACGAAAGTCCCAATTCACTCAGTGTCACTGCTCTCGCTAGAGCTGTCACTTAAAGCGCACTCCTCACTGTTCGACACAATGTCATCTTCACGGCACAATGCGCATTGCCGTGAAGCTGCTCTAAAGAAGAAAAAAAAAACGCCTATTATCCGCACCCATACACTGCCAAAGATTATTTCGCATTTTTGGTGTGGGTTATACGCAGGAAGTTACGGTATTTATGGATACCACTCTTCGGCGGATATAGGAGAAGCACACGAAAAGCAATATTCGCAAGTGATATCCACCTTAGGAAGGGTGTGCGCGGTTGCCGGTAGAAAAAGCGGGTGTGTGTTTCCTCTACTTTTTTCTAATCTCTACAGAAGCCGAAATCGTTTGTGAGGCCTCGACAAACCATTCCCGTTCCCGTGATGCCATCACCTTTGTCTCCGCCACTGCCTACCCGCGCTAAGACATGACGTGTCGGTCAAGGGATACGCGGTGCAGCGAGGGAGTGGACTAAGCTTCTTCGTGTGAAAATCGCTTCAGCTACAACGATGCCCGACTCGTAACGAACAAATCGGACATGTTTTTTTTTTGTATCCGACCTATTTGTGATGCGTAAACTACAATCCTTCGTGTCCGACATCATTAAAGATATAAGAAATTGATTCTTTCCGGAACGGGGTCAGCGGACACAAGCCTGATGAAGTAGGTCGAAGTGGTGTTACATCATCTACACTGCAGCATCATTCATACGGAGATCAATAGCACACTTTTTTGAGTAAAAATTTTGACGAACCGGAGCGTGACGGCCGTGAAGCAAAAAAAAAATGAAATGAAGGCGCGGTTGAAAGGAGTGGTGAAAAAGCTTCTGAATTCATTCACAGGAAAAAAAGGAGAAAGAAAGGGAGGAGGGTAAAAGTTCAGCTCATCCGGCTTCGCTGGGCTTTAGAAGTGTTAATAAGAATGAAGGAAAACGGCAGTGACCGAGAGGAAGTAAAAGTAGTAAAGAAACCCTCCGGGCACGCGACCAGCTGAACTGTGCTACGATGAGCTTTCCGTGCGGTCGTACAGATTAATCAATCTGAGAAGGGGGACGGAGCCTGGAACTTTTTTACGACCTTGATCTTTTCACCACAGAAATTGATAAAAAAAAAGAGGGACCATGTATAACAAAGTTGCTTTTTTTTATTCGTCTGTTCCTTCCAGTTGGAATCAGCTCTTTTCAGCTAGGCGACATGATTCGCACAGTTTACGGGCAAAATATAGTCTAGCTGACTGACAATGGCTTGTTTACGCACCCCTTCAAAAGGAAAGGCTTGTGCATAATGCGCATCGCAGCGTATGCAGTGTTTTTTGGGTCTTTTGGGCTGAAAAACCTCCGCACTGTAGGTCATAGCGCCAAAGCTCTAAAATTACAAAAAAGCGATAAACGCTCAAGGGATATGCTTGCGGTGTATGTACTTCACCTCCAACTACCTGAAATTGCGACTTACATTTTCGTGTTCGGAATAAACTTGCGCCGAATCTGGCGCTGCCGTCAAATTTCAGGTACCCATGTACAACCTTTTTTCTTAACTTAATGTCTACCACAGGCAACCAACGGGCTACGGTATCAGTCTATTCTTTTTCTGGGCTAGTTGAGCAATGAAATTTTGAAAACAAACAGAAAGTGTACATATTTTACAGCAAGAAAAAATTACAGAACATTCGCTGGAGGGAATCGAAATCAGTATCCACGGAAGCCTTGTTTGATGGTATGAGTGATGTCACCCAAGCCGTGTAATGGCTGTTCGGCAGATTCCTTGCAGTTGTAGCAGCTAACGCATTCTATAGCCACTTTCAAGAAATCGCAACGAAAGCGAATCAGAAAATACAAGAGATATCCGCTGCGGCGAGCAAATAACCCAGTGCTACTCCGTGCTTGCGATAACGCCAGCTTCCGCAGTGCATAAAGGCCCGTGAGAGCGTTTATCTACGTTGTTACGAGGGGCCTTCATAAGAATTTAATTGCAGCGAACTTGCTCTGCAACGAACTATCAGAAAGAAACAAACGCCACAGAAGCCCTGGAACACTGTAACGAGCGTTTATTACAGAGCGCAGTGTTTTTAAGAAACATCCAATCAGATCAAGAACATTGGTGATCAAAGCTGCACCGTCCAGAAAAGTGACGTATGTACAGTCTACATTCTTTTCCCATCGAACAACATAACAGGGCACGGCCTAACGCCGGAAGCAACAAAGGGATGCTCTGTCTGTATCGAGCAGAGATAAGATAGCCGCGCGCGGCAAGGCTGGAAATAAACCATACACAAACCATTCCCAAACATTGTTCGCGGCACTATAATTTCTACGTTACTGACTGCTTGAAATTAGCGGTGGTTCGCACAGGCTTCTCGGTACATCTTTGCTTTAAAGTGGGAACACAGGCGATAATGTGCGTAAGTCAATTAGTGCGCTAAAGCTGCACTGGGAAGCTAGGGTTTTCTGGGAAGACAAATTGAGAACGAAGAGACATTCAGTTAATTTCTCCAAGAAAATTGCAGCCCCTTTAAATTTGAAGTTGTGTTTAAAAATCAGAAATGAAGCTCTCCTACAGTACTCAAACTGGTATATTATTTGTTGGCTTGTAATTACTAAACCCGTACCAAACTCCATTAGCGCGGCACTCCATTATTGTAATGCTGTTTGCTAGCACTTCGGTTCCTGACAAAATTAAGGAAAATGTAGACTGTAAAGTTATGATCATCATCACCAGCCTATCTACGCCCACTGCAGGGCAAAGGCCTCTCCCATTATTCTCCAATTACCTCGGTCCTGTGCCAACTGTGACCAATTTATCCCCGCAAACTTGTTGATCTCATCTGCCCATCTAACTTTCTGCCTTCCGCCCCCTGCCACGCTTGCCTTCTCTAGGGATCCACTCTGTTATCTTGCCTTCGCATTACATGCCCTGCCCACGTCCATTTCTTCTGCTTAATTTCTACTAAAATGTCCTAAACACTCTTTTGTTCCCTCACCCACACCGCTCCCTTCTTGTCCCTTAATGTTACCCCTATCATCTTCCGTTCCATTGCTCGCTGAGTCGTCCTCAATTTAAGTTGAACCTTCTTAGTGAGCGTCCAAGTAAAGTTCTGATAACCACAACGAAAAGCAATAACCAGTCGGAGCAACGTTCCAGAAAATAAAACACCGGTTCAGCCTTAATTCTATTTTAGGTAGTATTAATTCGATTGTTGCCATGTAGCGCCTTTTTTGTTCAGAAGAGGTACAGACGCACCTTCTAAACTTCCGTATAACTACCGTTAGAAATTTCTCTGATTCATTTATAAGGATGACCAACATTTGGGATAAAAGCTGCGCACATAACCGTGCAGAAAGACGGGGTCGTAAGGCATAAATGCTTGCGAAAAAAGTAGGGCAAGAAAGGCCATTAAAAACAAACGAAGTCACCCGGAACCTCTTGTTTTTATTACATTACGAGGCCACTCTCGTCCGCCGGTATTCTTCTGAATGTTTTAAAAAATATAAAATCGTAATGGTATAGCTTTCTTTTCTTGTTCCCCTTGTTTTTGTATCAAGACCAAAACAGCCTCAATGTCATCCGCCGCACCGCTCACAGGCTACAGAATTTCGCAAGCATCCTTAAGTTGCGTGCAATATCCTGAGAACTTCCCAGTTATGCTTCCTCGTCACAGATGCGAGCGCGCTTTATTTGCAATACCCACCGCCTCTCATATTTACATGTTTTCATACTCTCATATATTATCATATTCTCGTATTCTCCTATTCTCATATATTCTCATATAGTCTCATATACTCTCATATTCTCATGTTTAGCTATTATGTTGCACCGCCGCGTTAGCACAACTTTTCTTTCTTTCCGAGTTGAAATTATTCATTTCTACATCATCGAATTCAACATAACGCGTCTGTTGACCCACAGTTTTACACTCATCAGAAGTTTCACACCACTCAGCAATCCTGTTTGCACGTCACCATTCCGAAATGTAAGTGCAGACAGGGTACAATTTTACACGGCGACGTCACTTTATGGCATTAGAAAAGTGCCCGGTATTTAGTGTTATTTTCTTTTTGTACGATGCTGCGGTTACATGTCGCTGCATGCCTTGGCTTTATACTGGTTGTATGCTAGGATTAGTAGCTCTGTAACAAAAAAAAAAGCGAAATGCAACTTAAGTTCATTTACTCGCAAGGTTTTTCCCATATCCGTAATGAAGCGACGAATATTTGAACGCACATAAATGCTTCTGCTAAACCGCCCAATCCCGTTTTAACGATTCAAGCATCAATGCGATTTTTATCTTCCGATACATAACTACCTTTGCAGTTGATTCAAAGAGGGATGAGTAATATTTTATGTCACACCGTTCCAGGCACAAAGCATTCGCGTTAAATGAGTTCCGTTTCAATCAAAATTCTCAGAACCGGCGTGAAAACCGCCTCAGGAAAAAGTTTAGACCAAGCACATAACAACACAGCGGCGCAAATTGAGCTCGCCGCCTAAAAATGACGCTTCCCGGCAAGTCGTTCGCCTTTAATGACATTTAACGTTACCCTATAAAGAGGGAAACTCAATATCGCAAATATTTCTTTATCCGCAGTCAACTGTCGCTACCCCGGGAGTTTAACTGGGCAATCTATTCCTTCTTTTTGTCAATGTTTCGAAGTCGGCCCGAGCGTTCTACTCGTTCGAGCGCGTTCGCCTATTTGCACCGTCAAAGAGGCGACCAGTCGAGCATAAAACAAGCGCACAAAAAGTGTGCTGAATCAAAACTCCCGCTTTAGCGAAAGTAAAGTGCTGTGCCGAGCGGGGTAAGAGGACGGCGGAAGCGCTGGGGTCGAAGTAAAGCAATAACAAAAAACACAAGATGTTGTTTTGGTTATCTAGGGTGGAATTTAGTTGTAGCCATTAGCACCTGTTTAAAGTCCTTTTTCTTTAAAAGTCATTCTCACATTGTAAACCTGTAAATCGGATCCCAGCTTCCCTGTATTTTCTGCCATCTCGCAGCGAGATGGGAGTTACGCCACTCCAGTTCGTAAATACCGCGAAGCATGCCTATTTTTATTAACACAAAAGAAAACAAGGCAAGTTTTATAGATAGTGAGGTTTAAGTTTCAAGCGAATGAGTTAACAAAGCAACTAACGGCATATTATATAAATGATACTAATCGAACGACTCCCGGAATGTTTCCATTACCTATACGCGGGCATTATGAAGGAGCCTGCAGGATAAGCGTGCCGGAACCAGTCGT
Source organism: Haemaphysalis longicornis (assembly GCF_048455015.1). NCBI lineage: Eukaryota > Metazoa > Arthropoda > Arachnida > Ixodida > Ixodidae > Haemaphysalis > Haemaphysalis longicornis. The sequence goes on from NW_027526460.1 coordinate 48,399,464, forward strand.
GCCTTCGCAACTCTGTGGCAGATATACGATTTCAAACCTGCCTAAATGGTTTGTCTTGGTGGCTCAATAGTGAAGGCGTTACGTTAGACAGCTTGAGGTGGCGGGGTCGATCCCCGCCCACGGCGACTGCTTTTATAATGGAGGCAAGGGACAAAAACAAACACCATTGTGTTTCGAGATATATTATGCATTTAAAGACACCCAGGAGGCCATTGTCAAATGAGCGGCTGGTTCGAATGTCAAATACAACTTCATCTACACGCATGCGCGTCTTTTGTGCGGCTTTTATGTAGTGCAGGCTGCAAATATGCCGAAACCAAATATGAATTCTTGTAATGCATTATTCGTACTAAGTACATGCGCCTAACTAGCTAAAACCGAAATAGGCCAAGCCTTCAGAGTCTCTTTCGTATCGAGGTGACGTACGGTTATCCCTAAAAGTAACATGAGAGTTGCTTTCAAACGACGCGTTCTCCAACAGACAAAAACAATAAACATAAAAATAAAAAGAGCGGTCCTCAATTTTAGAGCGTCATGTTGCGGCGAAAGGATAAACAGGTTTTCAACGCACATCTTTCCAGTATCAATCTTTTCCGACATCAAAAGGGGTAATTCCCACACGTGGAACACGAAGGTTCTGACCAAGGAAAAAAAAAAAAAAAAACTTCAACACGTGCTTTGTACATTATTTTTCTTTAAAATAAATTCTGGTCACATTATTCGACTTTGTAGCGTGTTTAATGAGTCGGCCACTTTCTTACATGCTTAAACTTATGTTGGGGACGAATACAGAACGCCAACGAAAAAGCCAGGTTACTAGCTTTGCAGAAATCTGCCAAAAACTTGCGTTGTTCTCTCATCCAGCACAGTATATACAGTGAGCCCTGGTTACAACGAAGTTCTTGGGGGCAGTAAACTGACTTCGTTATAAGTGACATTTCGTTGCAGTCGGAAACAATCTGCGCTTCATACATCACAGTGGGGATTCCGAAATACTTTGAAGGAAGCGAAATTTTGAATTAGGCGGTTTCGTCAGAATGAGGGAGAGCGTGGTTGTCGGAGCAGTAAACTGACTTCGTTATAAGCGACAATTCGTTAAAAGCGGAGAAGATTCGCTCTCACTACACTGCAGCGTGACTACGAAACTGTTCGAAGAAAGCGAAACTTTGAATAGTGCTGTTTCGTTACAGTCAGTGTTTCCCGTAATTCGTACTCACGCTTTGTTGCTGCGCTTGCGCATCGTTCAGCTCCGAACACGGGGTTCGGCCTCAAAGGCTGGCTGCACCGCGAACGTCGTTATGTCACAGAGCAAAAGCCACCAGGGCGCGTGACGAGGAGGAGAGGCGATCAAGAAGAAGAAGAAGAGCTCTGGGCGCCGCTCACCTTGTCGACATGGGCGGCGTGCGGCGGCGTCGCGTGCGGCACAGCGCGTTAAGCACTCGGACCAGCGGCCTGCCCAGCCGGCGACTGTCAACGGTGCGCCGGCGCTGGCGAGCGACCCTGGCTAGAGAGCAGCGCCTCTCCGCCGCCGCCGACGAGTCCGCCGGCGCCACTGACGGGCCTATCGTCGCGCGCCCAGCGCCCCTCGCGGCCACTGGCGTCCGCTCATCGCTCAATAGAAACAGCCGAGACCGACAGAAGCGAGCGTGCTGTCGACACCGACGCCGCTGCAAACCCCCCGGCGAAGCCCCGACGGTGACGACTCGGTGCTCAACAACCGGCGTCGAAAACCTTACTTTTGCGATACGTTTCCGCTCAAATGAGGGCTGGGGAATTCAGGACGACGGTACTCCCGTTTTAGGGGCGAAGCACCTTAAGGCCGAGGCTTGTCCAGAGTCCCGCGTCCGGGCTCACGGCACAGCACCGTGTAAATCGAAACATCTGTGAACAAAAGGTTCACAAAAGGTTAAAAAGAACGAAATAAAAGGTTCACAAAAGGTTAGAGAGAGAGAGAGAGAGAGAGCTCCTGGAGAGCCGTGCTGCGCATGCGCGAGGAGCATTGAATTGGATTGGACTGGTTTTGGATTTGGATTGGATTGGATTGGACTGGTTTGAAATTCATTGGATTGAAATTCATTGGATTGCACTGTATTGGATTGGATTGGATTGGAAATCGTTTTAGCAACAGTAAGCACTCTCACGGGTGATTTACGGTAAGAACGAACACTAGTGCTTCGCCCACTCGTCATGATTCACTTCGTGGAGATGCGTGAATTTTTTTTTTCCCGCAAGTGGGGCGAACCCGACGCCAGTGGTGGCACTGATGCTACGGCGCTGACCCAATCTCGAGTACGCATGCGCCGCTCGGGATCCATATACAAAATTTAACACTGCTAATCTTGAACGAATTCAGAGAAAAGCTGTGTGGTCTTTCATAACAAATTTTCCCGAACTGACTCACCCACTGAACTAATGAAAATAAACGACCTGCCTCCACTCGAAATTCGAAAAAAGAATTTCAGAATATATTTTTCTTTTCCTGGCCGTAGGTGACAAATTAGCACTCAACGTTTCACTGTTTGTATCGCCCTTAACAACAAGAGTTACCCGGCACCGTCAACCCCACTCGATTACTCGTTACTTTGCACGAACGAACCTTTTCAAGTTTTCTTTTTCAACGCACCGTAAGTGAGTGGAATGACCTAGCGACCAGAAAGCGTGTTGTCATAAAGTGGTGTAGTACTGTTGAATTATGTGCACTTGGATCCCCCACCCTGCTAGGGCCTAGTGCCCGCAGTATGTCATAAATAAAATAAAATAAATTAATATGCTTCACCAGCGAACGTCCACAAACAACCCGTGAGGTTCCAGTTGCGTTTTTTTTCATTTGGCAAATTTGTCTGTGAGAGCGAGTGCTGCTTAATGTCCCTTCATTAAAATCGAAGTGCGTTGAATACAACATCCCGCAAATGAATTCGTTTGATGTATACGTCTCTAGGAACGTCGCATCTAAATATTTTTTGAAGCAGGCTCGCATTTTTTCCTTGATTAAAATGATTGCCCCAATTTGATCCTGAATTACTATCAATATAAGTATTTTGATTTATTGCAGGGTTTAAGGCGCCGACGCAACGCAGGCGATGAGGCGCGCCGTAGTGGAGGGCTCCGGATTAATTTTGGCCATCTGGGGATCTTTAACGTGCGCCGAAGTCTCGTGCACACGGGCGTTTTTGCTGTTCGCTTCCATCAGAAAAGCGGCCGCCGCGGCCGGGAATCGAGCCCGCGATCTCGTGCTCAGCAGCGCAACGCCTTAGCCACTGAGCCACCGCGGCGGGTAATTAAGTATTTTAGTAAGTCGCCTTACTAAAGAACTTAAAAGCAAACTTAGGTCGTCTCAGCGGGCCATGAAAAGAAGAATGGTAAGAGCAACGTTAAGAGAGAGAAACCGAGCTTACTAGATCAGAGAACAAACTCGAGTAGAGGTTAACATAGTTCAAAAATAGACACATAAATGGACTTGGGCTGGTCACGTAGTTAGGCGAAATAACAACCGGTGGACTACCAGGGTAACAGAGTGGATACCAAGAAATGGGTCTAGAAGGAAGGGATGGGCAATAATTCGATGGAGTTACGAAACAAGGAAATTCAGGGGAAAAGAATGGACTCGAACAGCGGAGGACAGGAGAGGTTGGAGGCCCATGGGAGAGGCCTTCGTCCTACAGTGGACGTAGTAGGCTGTTGATGGTGATGATGTTGGTGATAACTATTTTAGATGCGAAGCATCTCATGCTCGGGGCTGTGTCCCTCCCTCCCTCGTTGTCGTTGTCCGCCTTTCGCACTCTACTGCGCATGCGCGTATCTTCAGCCCCGTCAGCGTTTGGGTTGACGTCAGCGCAGTCCACTATAAAAAGAAATCGTTAGGCGACGCCCGGTTTCGATCCCACGACTCTCTGGCCGCAACGGGAGGTACGTGGCGCTCTTCCCACTGCGCTACAAATCGAGACGGGAGCATGTGCTACGAACGCGCCTTATGTCCTTCACTGTTTCAAACTCAAGAAGCTACTGATACAACGAAGGCACGCGAAGCTGAACGTCAACGGAAACGACGAACTGAAAACTAATGGGAACTTCAGTCGACCCCATGGCTGTTTCGCATACTACTCAGGGTTCCCCTACGGGAAGATGGTGTAATTTTTTGTATTTTTTTATTACTCTTTCAATCTCTTGAGCACGAAATGCTCGTTGTAGGCCTCATCTTCAAAGCAACACGTGTCCCTCCGCGTGGCAGTATTTATTGAGTAGTTGTTCATTCAGAAGAAAACACCTGCGGGAACTATATTCTGAGGAAGCTGCACGTATTCTTTGCTGCCAGACTGCTACTGTCAAATTTTGTGTGTGTGTGTGTCTCCGCATTTTTGTTTGGGCCTTCCGTCTTCCGTTCTCTCGCTCCCTTTTCCAAGTGACCATGCCAACTAACGCGGAACGTACCAAAGAAATAGAAACACTACGCAGGGAAATCGGTGAACTTAAAAGAGCCATGAACAGAAAACCCAAGCTTGGTTCATTGAAAAGATTTCCCCATTAGAATCATGCTGACACCACTTTTAACGTAAACTTCTCTCAAATAAGCTACATAATTAGGAAAAAAGGGAGTGGCCATGCGACCCACCAGCTCATTTCCCGCAACAAAGCCTATGATGTCATACCAGACAGCTCTGCTATTGGCGGAAGGCGGAAAAAGCAAACGCAAATTAGGCAGAGCTTATAAGCTTTCCGAAGAGCTATTTGCGCTTAAATTTAGTGCACATTCTTTTTAAAGCCATAATAATGGGGGGACCAACAGTGGAAGCTACGAAAGCACACGTAAACATAGAAGTACCGATGCGTGTACTGCTGTTGGTACTGCGCGCACTATGCTTGGTTTAGCTGCACAGGTCTGCAGGGCTTTGGGATTGTTTCAGACGACAACGGTCGATTGACGCAAGCGACGATGTCTTGCGTGACCGCATTTGTCGAGCGAGCCCCATGTTTCACGAAACCATTGTCTGCGTGAAAAAACAATCCGGGTACAAATACGTTCACAAACAAACGAAAGGCAGAAAACGGCTTGCCGCGGTGTGGTGGCGTCATCTAGGTTCATTAACGGAAAAACGGCCCTGTGATGTCATTGCAGACACGAAAACACGCGATTTAGCGGGAAAATCGATATTTGAACTTAAAATTAATTATTTCTCAGTGAATAAAGCATCGTTTGCATTCGTACAAGCACTGGGGGCACCTAAAACGCGAAATCTTTCGAATAACACATACTTTTGTTTTGTCTTCATGGTTCCTTTACTTCCAGTCTCACCATGTTCAGTAAGCTATACGAGACAGTCAAACAAAACCAAGAAGCACTCGTGAAAGAAAATTAGGATTTGGGCAAAAGGAACCAACAGGTAACGGAAAGAATTGCAGCCTTAGAGCAATACTGAAGGCTAAACAACGTTGAAATTGGAGGTGTACCAGTCACAAAGGGTGAAGATTGCTCCGAAATTTTAAAGAAAATGGGCGAGAAAGTGAACTACCCCATCACAAGCAATGATTTGGACGTTGTTCATCGGGTTCCCGTAAAAAAAAAAAAAAAAAGAATCTGACACCCCTGCTAGGATCTGTCCGCGCGAAAAAAAAAGACGGAATTCGCTGCGAAGGCAAGGAAAGCTCGCTCAACAACTGAGTCGATCGGCATGCAATTTGAGCAACACTAACCCGTGTACATAAACGATCACTTCACACCTGAAAACAAGCGCCTATTCGCCCAAGCCCTGGAATTGAAAAGGGAAAAAAGATGGCAATTTTTTTGGGTTCAAAACTGCAGGAACCTGGCGCGCAATTCGGAGGACAGTCGGGACTTTCGTATTTCTGGCGCCCAGGACCTGCAAGTCATTACGTAGCTCATGTAACATATACGACAATCTGAATTATCGCATATCATTCAATCGATCAGTTTTCAAATCTTCTTCAGAACAAGGCTATAAATCATAAATCACTTGTTCATCTAAACACTCGTAGCTTACCCAAACATTAGGATGACTTGGTAAACTTTTTAACCCTAATTGGCCACAATTGTTCGCTAGTGTGCGTTTCGGAGACTTGGCTAACGCCAACCGATGCCCGCCTGTTTTCTTTGCCTAACTATAGAGCAGAGTTTGCTAACCGTGTGGACAGTCGTTGTGGTGGATCTGCTATTTTCATTTCCAACACATTATCATACACCCGCCGATATGACATCTCAATCACAACCAGCAAATGTGAATCTGTCTTAATTGAACTAGACAAGTCTTTTTCTTTCCAAAACACTATAATTGGATCCATTTATCGCTCTCCGTCATCCTCATACAGCGAGTTCTGCCATGAATTTGATAAAGTTATGACTCGACTTAACAAAGAAAATAAAAACATCGTTATTGTGGGAGATATCAACATAAAAATATTAGACACTTCTGATAGCACGTGTCTAGATTACGCTATTAATGTTCTAGATCATGCCCTTGAATCTTTGTTAAAATTTCCAACAAGTTGTATTCCACAGGGACCGAGCACAATGATATATTTTATCCAACGTCACGACATCGCAAACCGCTGGAATCATAGAATTTAGTATTACGGATCATCACCCTATTTTCGTGCTGTTCGAATCGCAAACACAAATGTGCCGAAACTGATCCGGAAAAGCTCATTCGATTACCGTCAATTTCGTCAGACCATTAAGGAAACAGACTGGGTCAATATTTTGTCGGACGACTCCGCTAACAGTGCCTTCAAAAAATTCAGTTCCGAAATATCTAAAAACCTTAAAATTTGCGCAACAACGTCAACTGAAACAAAGTGGTTTTCTGCCCCAAGGAATCCTTGGATATCAAATGGTCTTTTACGCTCCATCCGTAAAAAAAATAGCATTCGTAAAAAAACTAAGGGCCAAACCGTTTATTGCGACTCTGCTAAAGCGTTACAAGACGTATTCCCAACAATTGCCTGTTTTACTTCATGTAGCTAAAAGAAACTATTACTAAGCTCAAATTGTCAAAAATGGGAATAACACCCGCTAGAACTTGCAACTTATCAAAGAATTTCTTAACCAGGATGTCCCGGAACCTAATCCTAATTTTATCACTGGTGGAACCGCAGTATGTTCTAACGACAGCGACATCGCAAATGCCTTCAACTCATATTTTTCCCACAATTCTTCAGCTGCCCATCAACCAAAACAAAACTTCACTCACTGTTTCCATTCTTTCTACTTACGGCCTACGTCATACGATGAAGTATTTCCCACTCTTATCACCATGAAAAGCAGCGGCGCGGGCCTTGACATCTGCCCTACTAAAGTAAAGGCAGTAGCTGGCGATATTTCGACCGTTCTTGTGCATTTAATCAACACAATATTCAAAAGCGGCGTCTTTTCCGAAGAACTAAAGAAAGGTAAGATAGCAGGCTACCCGTGTTCGAAAAGGGTGACCGAAATATCTTATCTAACTACCGCCCCAACAATATTGCCCTTTTTTAGTAAACTGACTGAAAAGCTGACTGTATCGAGATTAATGAACTACCTCACAAAATTCAGTCTTTTAATACCGCAACAGCTTGGCTTCAGGCCTAATTATTCAACGGAACTTGCACTTATTGAGCTTACGGACTATATCAAACCGAGTTTAGATAATCCCCTTTTCGCGGGAGCCGTATTCATTGATCTCACAAAAGCATTCGACACTATCAATCGTAATATCTTGTTGCAAAAACTAGAATCGATTGGTGTATGTGACCCGGCCCATTTATTCATAAAAACTTACCTAAGCAACCAAAGCCAGTCTGTGAAATTCGGCAGCGCTATGTCTGACCCAAGAATCGTTACCCAGGGTGCTCCCCAGGGTTCTATCTTAGGACCCCTGCTATTCCTCATATACATCAATGACCTCCCCACCTGCCTCAACAACAGTAACTGTATCCGCTATGCTGACGATACGACAATATTTTCTTGCGACAACGATATCTCAAATCTAACAGCAGAGTTAACGACCGACCTTGAAAAGGTTCACTACTGGTGCTAAAATAACCTGTTACAAATTAACAGGTTAAAAGCCACTTTCATGATCTTTCATTCCGCTCACAAATAACTTACAAACACACCATATATCCTTTCTGACAATCACGTCATCTATCCTTCAGATTCTACTACGTTTCGCGGAGTTATCCTAAACAAAAATCTGAAATTTGACAAACACATAAGATTGGTTACATCTAAAATTGCTTTCGGCATTCGCGTCCACATTGAAGCCCGTTGTTTTTTCCAATTGTCTCTCCTACGATCGTTATATTTCTCATTCATTCACAGCCACCTTACGTATTGTTTGTCTTCTTGGGGAAACACGTATAATACCCATCTTGCACCACTGCGTCGTCTTCAAAATCAAGCCGTTCGTTTGCTTACATTCAGTGATTGCCGATCTACTGTGAAACCCATCTTCCACAACGTCGGCATCCTTCAACTCTATCGAACTTGATCTTAAGTTATGTGTACTTATTTCTCGTTTACGGGATAATCCTGAATTTCTCCCATCCTTTGACAGAACATGTTTGCTTAACACGAACAACACCAGGTTTTCAGTGCAACATAATGTATTACTGCCAACTGTCCGGTCAAACTACGGAAAACAAACGCTGTTCTTTTCTAGTGCCACCATCTAGAATGCCTTACCCCCTTCCCTTAAATCGCACCCCTCCCAGTACTCTTTTTATAGGTCTGTAAAGAAATACATACTTGATACACTCTCATATGCATACTTGATACACTCTCATAACCAAACTCTGATCGCCTGCTTCTTTCCCCTCTCAACCTCAGGTATAGATGGTGCCTCGTGCTAACGGCACAAGAAAAAAATATACATGATAACTTTTTGAACTACCTACTGCGCACATGCGCAGTACTGGAATTCACTACCAATGAGTAACTGTTTATATGAATTTGTTCCTTTTTGTTCTATTTTTATCGTTGTGTATACCGCCTCCCTAATGATATTTTTGTTTGCGTTATGGAAAGGGAGGTCCCCCTCTCGGATTTTTTCCATGGGACCTCCTTTTGTAAAATCCTGCTTTTTTGTAAAAACCACGGAACTACTTAATAAAACAATGACAGTGAAAATGTGAATGTCAATGTTATGGTACATTAAATCCGAATGTCAAATCCACAGCAACAGGTTTTTAAGCACAAATAAAGGCACAAACAAACAAAAAAACTCCCCCCACCTCCCCGAAGGGGATCGTGCGGAAATGCGAATGCATTGGGTGCACCGATGAGTGCGCTGCGGCAAGCAGTTACGGAGAGAGGCGCGCGCTCCACTGCATTTATATATATTTTTCCGAGTGCAGCGAGCGGAGAGAGGGTACGCGGAGAGGATAGACCCACGCAACACGCCCGCCCCGCGCGCGAGATCTCTCCGCCGAGCTCCGCGATGCAAGCGCCCTCACACGCCCGAGCGCGCTCCTCCTCTCCACTCACTCTCCGCTACTCCGCCCGAGCTCCGCGATGCGAGCGCCCTCACACGCCGAGCGTGCTCCTCCTCTCCCCTTGCCCTCCGCTACTCCCGCCCGAGCTATCACGTGCTCCGGTTGCTAGGCGCGCCACAGCTGTTGCTAGGCGCACGCCGGCCAACGCACGACAACCCCCGACTAAGAAATGCATTCGCATTTAAAAATCACGCACCTCTCCGTCTAGCCACGACTATGGTTGAACGCGAAGCTTTCTCGCGATGGATTCTTTGGTTGGCCAATCCTACACTGCGAGTATGTGCTACTCCGGGGGTACGCACCAATCTTCTAGAATGCCCACAGCAAGTCTCGGGTGTGCGCTCCGTACGCTAACGCTTTGATTTGGGATGTACGGTACGAATCGCGTTCGCTTCGACCATGTATACGAAATGGAGCAATCGTACAGACGCCGGATTTATAATGCGAGGGACGCAGGTTAGATTCCGGCCACGGGAGGATTTTTTTTTGTTGCACTTCACCCGCAAGCACTCTTCGTCATCGTCAGAGAAAGTTGGCTTTTCTGCAGTGTGTATTGGCGTACAACGGTATCAGTGAGGACACTATAGCTTCGCTTTAAAATCTTGGCCAAATGGCCTCTTTCTCTTCTTCGAGATGGGGTACAGCTTGTGATCCCGTTCCAGTCACATGGGGACCTACGGTTCAATGGGGATAAGTGATAATCAAGCACCTCCTCAGTTGTGAAAATCTACGATAACACGGGGGAAGAATGGTGGGGGGATGGAAAATAAATGTTCCAGTTGTAAAAAAAAAAAAATCTCCTGTTGTTTCGTTGCTCCGCTGCAAAGTAAGTCGAAAGGCAAGAACATGCGGGAGAGTGGTGGACGACCGCCGGTCGACAGACGTTTATTTTCTTTCCTTTCAGTCTGGCGGACAGCCGAGCAAGGTTGATAGAGCGAGATCAGCTTAAACCCGTTTCCTTCTCAATCGGGGCTGCAAAAAAAAAAAAAAAAAAAACGGACCCAGACAGAAGGCGTTCCGTTCTCCGAAAAACAGGGTATGAAGAATATATGCCGAATTCACAGCAGGGAGCGATTTTTTAGCGAGGCGTTCTTTGGCTCTTGTCCCAGTTTTACAGGAACTGCTGCTGCTGCTGATGATGATGTTGATACTGCTTGCGCGCTGCTGGGTTTCGCCTTGTACCTGAAACAATAGCCTCCGCGTGAAGGGCTCGCGAGCCCGGGAAAGCGCTCCGGTGGAGGGTGATTGGGGGGGGGGGGCCTGAGGAAGTTACACCAGATAAGATGGCTTTCTCGTACCACTCCCGAAGGACAGCACGGAGGAGCGACTGGCAAAACAGTAGCCGGGAAAGGCACAGTTTATGGCGTGCATTACATCCTGTGCGCTTGGAATTGGTGGCGCCTTCACCGGGAAGATTGATACGCTGAATGTTTCTTGTTACGCCTCGTATTTCTCGACGAACTCGGCACTGCTCACCATTATGAAAAATCAGCAACTGCCTTAAGTAAAACAGCGCTCTCAAAGAAGTCAACCCGGCCGTTCATTACAACCGAGGTGTGCCACGATGAAAGCTTCACATTATGTCGATTCCCCGTCGCCCCCTGCCCCTCCCCCATCCATGGAATCCGCCAATTTTTACGGAACCGTTCTCGTTGGCGCCAGCTTTCCCAGCGCAAAGAGAAGAAAAAAAAAACGGCTTTAGCAAGGGTCTCAACGTGCCCGGAAGAAGAATACCCTTCAGCAAGAGCGCAGTCGGCACTCGCCTAGGAGGTTGGTAGAGAACACGTGAGACCAGCTCCGCATGGACCTCCAACGAACCGAAAGAGCTTGGAAGAAGACCCCTTGAGCACATCGTCACTCGCCCGGACGGGCGTTGAGAGGTACTCTGACGGGTATAGAGGTGTTTTTTTTTTCATTACCGTGTAGTGGATACCCTCCTTTTCAGAAGAGACTCGCCTTCTCTGGCTGAGCTTTTCTTACAACAGATGACTTGCCCCGTGGCGCTTGTTAAGGAAAGTCGTACAAAACGGCGTGACGAACGTGTGGACTGTCTGTAAGAAGACAGATAACAAGCTCTGTGAAAAACGCTCGAAACGGAAAAGCGTTTCGGGCTTATATAAAGCAAAACCGGTTTCTAGGACAGTTACGAATAGAGCGTCTAGGAGAGGACCGTTTCAGATTACAGGACGAGGAACCTTTCTTGGCCTTGCCCTCCGACTTTGTCCGAGGAGTGAACTCATCGTTCCCCTTGTTACGGGGCGTTTCTCGGTCCCCGTAATGGATAGCTAAGCTCCACATCATCATCCTTCGCCACTGATTCCGCACTGCGCTGACTCCACTTTACGCCTAATTTATTGCATCTCTAAGTAGTTCGCAAAGGACAGCTAGGCTGTGCCTATTCCACGCGAGAAGGGAGTTCGAGATTCCCCCCTATCACCTTTGTTTTGTAGATTCTCTAATGAAACCATATTACCCCCCCCCCCCCCTCCCAACCTCCAAACTTTGCGCCCCACTAAACTCCGCTATCATGCTTAATATGACGGCCACGTCTCAGCAGCACAACAGAAAAATGAAATAAAGGACAACTGAATAAGACTAATATAGCGTTAAAAAGTCTTCTGTATACAAAAAACGGCAGAACAAAACGTAGGGTCGAGACGTGAGGTGACATTAACGGCCCTCTTTCGTACTTAGCACCTTGGTCCCCCTTTCTGACGCTATGCCGATAGCCGGTTCTACCCGAACGAAATGGCCGTAACAGCGCACTGCGTCTAAATTAGTCGCGCAGGCACCGCCGGGCAGCCGCCTTCCAGTTGAGCATATACCCACCGCTCAACTGGAAGGCTTCTTCGCATGGCAGCAAACCATCCGAGCGTTGCGGCGTAGCCCACTCGCCCCAGCTGTCGCGCCCCCGCGCAAGGACTCGAATTGCCATTACTATGTGAATATAGCCCGGCGAATATATAAACCTCCATTTCGCGTCATTGTTTCTTCGCGCCTTTATTTCCCTTTCATTTTCAGCGTCGGTCACATTTCTTCTTCTCTCGTGCAGTGATCGCTCCATTCTCGTCCCCAACGCAGCCCCATTCTCGACACGGTCCGCCAGGTTCAGTGTCATTCGCCAGCCTATTACGCCGCCTCCCCCCCCAACCCCCTCCCACTGTATCGGCAGGGCGATACTTTCGGCCGGCCCGTTAGAGAGTCGTCGAGGGTAGAGCGGAACGGCTTTTCGATTAACGGTTCCGGCCGCCGAGTGGTCCGTCGCCCCTATGCGCGTGCTATTCATCCGTCGCCGTCGCATTCCCCGACGGGTCCGTCTCGGCCGGCTCCACATTTTAATTTCCGCTCCGCGCGCAGCGAGAAATTCTCGCGAGCGATGAGTTTCTCCTCTCGTGATTGGTTGAACGAATTAAACAAAAATTAAAGCAGCAATGCATTTCGAGGGGAGCGAAAAAATGTTGCAAAGCGGCACGAAGTTCAAGTTCGCGCAAGCGGAATACACGCTGCGAGCGGTGAGGGAGAACTGATGCTTTGAATGATAAGTGGTTGGATGGCGTACGAGTGATACAGGAGTATGGAAAAGGTGCTCGCTAACCGAGAATCATTTTAAGTTGAGTTAGGAGAAAGGGGATGAATCGATATCCTGTTCTGGAACAGTGCAAACAAACGTCATCCGTGGTCTCGTTACCACTCTTCTCTTTCTCAAGAAGTCTCCCTACCACAGCTCATAATATTTTTCAAGTAATATTGTATCTTTGCTGCGCTCTGGGACCTATTTCTTTTCATAGATCATGGTGTAGTGCTTACAAATGTAATGTTAATACTAAAGCTGATTCTTTCCTTCCGGTCTCGCTGCGGCTGGGAATTTTACTGTTGGGGTTAGAAGCATTGCTTTGCCGCAGGCTTTACACGATTTTCGAAGACAATTTTACTGATTTTGTATCGAAGTCCTAGCTAAAATGTTCGCTAAAAGTCTAGCACTTGGTATCCGCATCATTTTTGAAGTTGAGGCAAATATTTCTTGTATTTAAGCGTAGCCCCAGGCAGCCATTTTTTATGGTCACAGATTACTTTGAGTAACTTCTGATGTTTTAACACGAAAGTGTTTTATTCCCGGTTACATGAAGATTTCGCTGACGTCATATCTGTCACGGAAGTGACGCCAGTACAACGAAGCAAGCGGCCTGTAAAGACCCTACACACAGGGTCTTCTTGCGGGGAAGCAACCTTTAGTACTAAAGGTTACCTTATACTTAGGGTTGCTCGTTTTCTGGTTTTATAATTTAACACAAAATTTTTTTATGCCACGGTACCCCAAGATTTCACTGACGTCATATCCGTCATGAAAATTACGCCAGTACTCCTTTGCCGAAGCCACCCGCCAGCAGGACGTCGCTCGTCAAGCACACCCACTGGACAGCCGCCGACCCGCAAATCATGCTCAGCTGCAGATATCACTGCATATCTCGTTTTCGTGTTTTACAGATGCCTATGACAGAGGAATCAACCACATTTTTTTGTGTATTTGTGACTAAATAATTTCCTACAATTCTGACATTTTCGTTTTGGAGTCCAAAAGATGGTAATCCCCCTGAGCATCACACACACCGCTCCACCCCAGTTTCTCTCTTAATTTATGCTAGAATGTCTTTGACTAGAGCTTCCCTCCAATTCATGGTGTCCCCTTTCCGTCTCTCAGTTTTACATGTATTAAACTCCTTGACATGGAAGCTTCGGTGGCACCCATTTTTAAACAAGGTGTTTGTTAAAACCCACTCTATACCAACTTGTGAAAACGGAAGCAACAGCATGAATGCATGCTTTTGCTTTGATCGCAAAGAACAAGTGCGGTTTTACGTTTCCAACAAGTGCCCCCTTGTAAGCAGTGTAATAAACAGCAGCTTGGCTGTCGATATACTCCTAACCGGGGAATGAAATAAACCAAACTAAGAAAACCGACTGGTTTCTATTCGTTTTTATTCCTGTAAGTTTTGAAGGCGTTATTACCGGAACGGCAAATAGCGCGAACCCGGTAAATACATTTTCGGAAACCTCACTGCCAACATCGTTGTTTGGTTGTTTGGGGTGCGGGGGTCAAAATCGTGGAGGTGGGGGCTGCTCGAAGCGCCAGCACTATATAGAGCAGGCGCCTTTGCTCCGTCTACCCTTGGCGGATATCTGTTGATACTCGTCGCCCCTTGCTGCGCACCCGCCCCTGCGACCAGCGGTAACACAGAGGCGGCCAAGGCAGGCAGTTCTCCCTGACGAAGACAGATCACCCACTGCAGTTTCTGGGAATCCGGGTCTCCCAGTGTTTCGAGGTGTTTACTTTGTGACGAGTTTGGGACGTTCCCGTTCGTGTGATAAGCAGGGTTCCCTAACAAAGCAGCAAGATGTCACTACTTGCACAAGACGCGCCGAGTTACCTCCCCTCACTGTCAAGTATGCAGTGTTCGTGAGGACATAGAACATGTACTGTTTGTGTGTCCCCGTTATGACACCCCGCGTCTAACCTTAAAGAAAACTTTGGGACTGCGTGCTGATGCACCATTGAAGCTTTACAACGCCATTGGTCCATGGCACTCAACTGCCGCGGCAACACGGAGTACACGGGCCTTGGTGTCATTTCTCCGTGACTCCGGCCTGAACGAAACTTTGTGAATGTTTGCCTTAACTTCACTTCTGTTCGTGCGCTGTGTGCGTGATCCTGCGTTTGTCAATTTGTGTGCTTATTTGCTTTTGTAGTGTCTGTATGAGTTTTTGTGTCTTCGTTTCCTCTCCCTTTCGTACATCTCATGTTCATGTGGAGTAGCAAGTCAAGCTCGCTTCCAGGCTGACTTCTCTTCATCATTAAAGGGATTCCTCCTCCTCCCTCCCCTTCTCTTCTACACCTCTAAATGAAGGCGGAAAATACAGTGCAAAGGCTCACCGAGAATTCTGGAAGAAATAAACAAGAAAGCCTTCAGCGTCCAAGGGCAGACGTCCGTTATAAGCGCAGTCAACACGCATGGTGCGGTGAGAGGCAGATTGGCTGGCCGTTTGTCATCTTGTGGAATCCTTATATTAGCTCGAATCAGGCAACGAGCTCTTATGACCAGAAGACTGACTAACATAAGTTGTTTATAGAAACATATCTTATTCCGAAATGGTTTTACTTAAACTAACTTCTGGTGCAGTTCTTTCTTGTCTTTTCATTTGTCGGTACGAGCGCTTAGACAGAGTCCTCGATATCTTTTACCACGTTGCTACACACATTTTGGTTTTATATGTTAGACCTCATTGGGTCCCAAAAATATTCAACTCCTTACTCGGTTTCTTTTCGGTCTATTTTTGGTTTGTTCTCTTCGTGGCCTACAAAGCAGCCTAAAACCTTTTCAGTTTTGTCGAACACACACTAATACCATTTATTGCCTCTGCTGACTGCCGGGTATGGCCTGACAAACCTTGCATGGCTTGGGCTGAGCTGAAGCTGATTTGTATACTTCAAGAGATGAAATAAACTATTACTATTATTAAAAGCGCGAATGAAATGTGAAAATTAGGCCTCTGAATGATAGTACATCTATAGGCGGTGCTCCGCAACTAATAATGTGAAAGCCTTAAGCGCCCTATTATGCAGAAAACCGTGGTCGTCATTGTTCTTGCTGTTGTTGCAGTCCGGTGCAGAAAATGGTCGCCATTGTGAATAGTCCATAAAAATCCATTTGAGTTCGTATGACATTTGAGCCTGGGTCTGCGGAGTAAGAACCCAGTGCGGTATCAATGCTACATCCCGCAAGCTGCTAGCAATGAAAGAAGAGATAAGCCAGTGCATGCCGCGTGAAAAAAATTGGCCGCGTCACTGCTCCCTTTGCTGCAAATCGTCTGCCGCCCCTGCCACGTAAATGCATCGATTCTCTGCCCCGCCCACTCCTCAGGATCTTCATTAGGTGCGGAGCATCTTAGGACCGCACAATGTCCGTCCGCGTCCGTGCGCATAGCATTTACAATCGCGAAAAATCACACAGGCACCGGCAGGATTCCAGCCTGTGTCTGGTAGACCAGACAGAGTCAGTGTCACTCGTCTTATCCATTGGGCTACGACCGTGAGTTAGTACCCGAGAGTCAAACGGCTTACCTTATACTCCCTCTGCTGTAACAGTGTGGAATACCTTAGGACCTCCCGATGTCCGTCCGCGTCCATCCGTGCGCACACCGCCATCAAGCGAAATTCAAGCGAAATTCGTTTTGAGCCGTGAGTTGCAGTTTCATTTAGGGATTAATCAAGGTGCAACCCATGGCTCAAATTGAATGACGGTCGGGGCGCAACTTGGATGTCGTTTCCAGTCCCCGTACTCCGCACCATCGCCATCATCCACGGAGTGGAGATGCTGCCATTTTCTCCTGCTTTGCTCCCCAACCATAAGCAGGGAGGAGGTTGGCTAAAGACAATTCAATTTTCGCGCGTTCCACTGCTTACGCGCCATCTTATGGAACCTTTCATTACTGTAGAACTCGGAATGCCGTCACGAATTGCAAACTCGTCACACGCTCTCGTTCTGTTTTGGGGTTGAAATATTTTCAACCTGCATTTTTATTTGCCAGTCATCCCTAAAATGAATCTTCCGAGTACTTTTAATAGAAAAAAACACTGCAAATACCATTTATGTATTGATGGCTTGCATCAGATATGCCTAATGTTTTCTTTTCTACTGAACAATGTTGGCATGTATGTAGTGTATTTCCAGATTTGGTAGTTCGAAAAAGTTTTGCCTATAAACTTTTTCATTATCTCATTTTAACTTTTGTTCGGGCGGTTGAATCGACGGACGGACGGACGGACTTACTTACGGACAGACAGACAGACAGACAGACAGACAGACAGACAGACAGACAGACAGACAGACAGACAGACAGACAGACAGACAGACAGACAGACAGACAGACCAAAATTTTTGTGTTTAGGCAACGCAAGAAAGAATATCATTTTTAAAATTGGGCGAGTCGCCACGATAGTGCAACAGGTGCGCCCCAGCCGCGCAGAAGCCTTATTGCGGGGTGGATGCAGCGCGCGTAACCAGTCTGCCTGTGAAGTATATTGCGTCAAATGACAACGAAACAAAAGCAAACAAAGAGACGCAAATAAGACGTAGCAGTGAAGAAATATCGTCAAGCTTTCATCTTCAAGGCACGTGAGCAGGCTTAAGTGTCATGACGAACTTTTATGAGGATTACTACGATATAATTTCTGCACTCGAACGTGAT
The DNA here is from genome assembly GCF_048455015.1 of Haemaphysalis longicornis. Lineage (NCBI taxonomy): Eukaryota > Metazoa > Arthropoda > Arachnida > Ixodida > Ixodidae > Haemaphysalis > Haemaphysalis longicornis. The sequence goes on from NW_027526460.1 coordinate 48,417,191, forward strand.
GCTTCTCTTCATCCGGGGGGGAAGCATCAGGGAGCGGATCAGTTTCACTTCATCAAGAAGCACCTCTTCGCGCTCAAACATGTTGCGCAAATTTGCGGTACAGGCAGATACCACGACTTCAAATATCACGTTATTCAAAGCGAAGCTATAGCTCTTATAATCTGCGGGGACAACAGAAGGTCCGACGAATGCGGAAATATTTTGATAGGAGACAATTACCAATGCAGCATGAGATACAAGCGAAAAATAAAAATGCTCGTCGACATGACCCTAGCTCGTAATATATATGAGCGGCCGCTTTTCTGATGGAGGTGAAAAGAGTAAACACCCGTATGTTCGAGATTTTGACGCACGTTAGAGATAACCAGGTAGTCAAATTTAATCCCAAGCCCTCCACTACGGTGCGCCTCATAACCTGTGTAGTTTCGGCGCGTTAATTTAAACTCCATAATCAATCAATCAAGATTATGAGCGCCGAATATTTATTATACCCTTCGCGCTACAGTACGGTGCTCCTGACACTTGTAACAATTAAAGTCATCAAGAATACTGGCTAGCACCGTTATTCGCCTTCCTCAGTGTGTGTAGTTCATTCTTAGAGTAGTATAGGAGGGCTCATAAAAAACACACAGCATTTTTGTCCTGAAGTTACGCCGATAAACCACGTAATCGGCCTCCATTTCCACAGTATCGCATAGGGTTTTGCCAGGCAACCTGCCTTTGTTGACAAGCTTTTTGGCTGATAAAATAACCACTGTCCTTGGTTATTAAGCAAGTAATTTTCAGGTTCCCGAAAAGTTACTCTTTTTTTTTTATTGTTGTCAACGACAACAAGCAAAATACGCAGACGATTCCACGAGCGTGCGATTGCTCGGCGTTGGCTTGCCTTTCAGCATCTTCCTCCCACCAAATGAAAAAATCAAAGCCAGCTTCCACAACGGTGCAAGCCTCATGTCACAGCAGAGCTGTGTTTATCTCCGTAAGGTAAATTCGAGGAGCGCCATATAGGTCACTGGCAACCATTTGCCTTGCGTATATGGTATTCGGCGTTCGTCGGCAGAATACCAAATCGAACGCGAAATAAAGTATATAAGAGCTTTATTTCTAGAGAGAACACTTCAGCCTTTGTGTACTTCGTCGTCCACTGCCGCAAAGTCTACGTCGAGTGACCATGCATCCTCCCTCGCCTGGAAGTGCGGCTCGCTTCCTGACAAACGCCCTCTTCTTCGGGTGTCCAGATCTTTTTTGTTCGCCCCATGCCCCAGGTGCGTGGCACAGAGTCGAAGAAAGTCGTACCGCCGCAGCCACGGCAGTTCCCTGTTTTATAAGCGCATGTGGTTGCCTCTAGCAACGCGAAGCGAGTGACGTCAGGAGCAGACTACAGTCGTTTTGTCGGCGACACTGTTTGCTCAATCGCTTGTGATTATATGCTCTTTACTCATTCAAACGCTTGAGCTTCTTTCTTAACGTTTTGTGTGTCAGGCGAATTGACACCTCTTGCTACCAAATTCCTGGCCAATCCCCCACGTGGGTACGTACGCCAGCGCTCTCACGAGACGCAAAGCTCATTTATTTGTTTCAACCTCTATACTTCCGAAATTTTTATGAATAGTCCCTTGTTATTATGTGTCCGTTCTTCATTGAAATTATTAAGTTTATAATGTTCAGTTTTGTGTAGCGGGCGCATTAGCCCTCCTTACGTCTGATTCCTAGCCAATCCCCCGCGTGGGTACGTCCGGCCGAGCGCCCTCACGAGGCGCATACTCTCGTGCGCTCGGCATTTTCTTGGTATTTTTTCTGTTCATTGCCAGCGCAACCAAGAGCTTAAACAGCTCATAACAATGCAGATCATTATAAATGATTATCATTTATAAACACTATATTAGCTGTCCTCGTCGGTACCTGTGCTTGGTGCTTACACTACTGCACAGGCCCGCAAAAATGTTCTTTTTGTGAAGCACCTGCCACTGAGGTGACATGTGACCCCTTCTTGAATAAATTGATTGATTTGATTGGTTAATTGTAGGCTTTAACGCGCCGACGCAACGCAGACGATGAGGCGCGCCGTAGTGGAGGACTCCGCATTAATTTTGACCCCCTGGGGATCTTTAAAGTGCGCCAAAATCTCGCACACACGGGCGTTTTTTGCTTTTCGCCTCCATCAGAAAAGCGGCCGCCGCGGCCGGGAATCGAACCCGCGCCCTCGTGCTCAGCAGCGCAACGCCTCAGTCACTGAGCCACCGCGGCGGGTCCTCTTGAAGAAATGTCCGGGTCTTCAGTCAGCACAAGTACACTATATGAGGGGCCTCGGGGATCACCCAGGACGACCACCCGACCTGCTCCGCTCAACGCATGGTCCCCAATACCAGTCCCTCCTAAACTTCAGCGTGGAGACGGGACTAGAAGATTTCGTTTAGTTTATGCCAAAGGGCGTAATTTCACAATAAAAAAAACGTGCAGCTGCTGTAAAGCATCATTTAAAAGCAGTAGTCCATGGTAGTGGTGACGATCAACGCTGTAATTGTTTCCGCCGCTAATAGCGTTCTTTAGCTGCCTTTCCCGCGATATAAACCTTCTTGCTGTGGAGCACCCTTTACAGGCGCTACTTGGCTATGGTGATAAAACACAAACAGCCGACAACCCTGTAACAGCGCCAAACTCAATTAGAAGTATTACCCGCACAATAAAACTCTCAAAAATAGTTTGGGCGATCAGTGGTGTTCGGGCAGAAGTCATGCACTAGCATTAGTTTTTTCCCAGTTTAGCACGTTTTGCGCGTTCCTGCTTCGCGCGCAGTGATTAGGCGGACACTAATTCAAGGTTAAGGGCAAACGTTTCTGCAAAGGAAACTGCAAATATCACTACCTTAGATCGTGCGTTTCAGAGACACGCCTTCGTCGCACTGTCCCGGCATTCCTGCGCCAACACTTTTGTACAGGAATGCTCATGCCGCTAGTTGAAGGCTTCAAGCGTTATACTTTTAATTACACATTTTTTAACTCCGCTCTTACGTCTAGCACAGATTGCACTGTCATTTAATTACGCACAACTCAATTACGCACAATTTAATTACGCACAATTACGCACATTACGCACAACTTTTCCCTAATCCAGCCCAGTCGCCTCGCCAGCCGGGTCATGACTTCGTTAAAGAGGGGGTGATAAGATGGCTCTTTGTGGGATACCAACACGGATGGCAAAAATCTTGCCTGTTCAGGTGGGTCACTTTCTAGGCAGCCTACTATTCAAGGTGATGTTTTGGACAAATTCTTTTACAAATATGGCGTCATACGTTTATATTCTGTTTTAATCCAACTCTCCTCTGACCCATAATCGTCTGGATGCATGACAGAGCTTGTTTCCTCTGGTAACAAGAAATGTAGGTGATCCATGAAAACCGCTGCCGTAATTATGGCGTATGGCACATGCCTTACTCTGTTATTTTCATGCGCACATACTTGATCAAAAGGGAATTATAATTACATGATTCTGGCCTCTAGTGCGTTTTGTTGAAAAAGTTACTAAATATACTACATAGAAACATTTATCTAACGTATATTAAAATATGTGTACGTAAGGGTTTCATTTGTCATGCAGCGAGAAAAAAACAGCAAAGAGGCCTAAATTGAATCCACGTCCTCATGATCAACAAAACACAGCGGCAGGTAGTATTAGCATCCCTAAACCACGCTCTCACTGACACTAAATGTAACGAGTAAACACGTTTCTCCCTAACCGAGTTAACCAAGATTCAAAAAAATAGTTTGAGAAGAAAAAAAAAAATGAACATGGAAATTTGTTCAAACTAGGCTCTACGCTGGTGTAGACGTCTTAGCTTGTGATTCGGAGAAATGGAAGAATCATTTCACATTTTTCGGCCAGACATGTGCGCACAGAGCCTCTGGCTGTCTTCTGCTCAACTCTAAATCTCGTTCACCCCTGTCCGCGCATGCACGTCCAACAAAAAAAGCGAAAAATGAAGCCCCAAATAGCCAAAGCGGACAGCAACGGCAGTGAAAGCGAGTTTTTTTTATTCATGTTGGAACAGCCACGTGCCTCGACGCATTTGAAATCGTTCCAATATGTCACTTCTACGGAGACGAGTGATCCAAGAAGAAAAGGGGATGAAGGGGAAAAAAAAGGTCACTGATACGGTTTACGTCATACACTATTATCTCGCGTTCATGCGCATTCTATTCTGCATATTGTTACGGCCTGTGCAACTCGTGCGTTAGTGCGGAAACCGATGTAGGAAAGCTGCGCACCCACAGACGGGGGTCCGAAAACGCATAAGAACGACAGCAACAAAAAATAACCAGTTGTCAATCGCAAAGCGGCGTCTCCTAAACCAGCTCAGTACAAACGCACAAAGAGGTGGGGCCGGTACAATAGGCTTGCAAAGCAGCCGTTTCGATAGATTGTCGCGCGGCGACGCAAACTTTCCCCTCCTCTCCGACCTCGGTGTCGGGGATGTCGTTTCGACCCGCTTTCGCTTCTTTCACATTTTCTCATCAAGCGCCGGTGCTGTGCAGCGGCTGGAAAGGCTTTCGACAACGCCGTCTAGCAAGACAAGCGGATCAGGAGCGCTTCCTGTTCATCTCCCTTTTTTTGTTTGACTGATTGAACTGCTTGCGAAATGCGAAGCCTTATTTTCCCGTCTTTTGTAGTTTTTTTTTGTATTTGCTCCCTTCTCTGGGCTTCGAATTGCAGCAATCGCTACACCAATTGCTTTCACAATCCTGAGCCTCAAAGACGCCCAGAAAATGGGGCCAAATTTGCTCCGGAAAAATAGATTCTTTATAAAAAAGATTCGTTCAAGAGACAATGCAGCGAGTAAATTGGAGGCCGCCGGAAACAAGCGGCAACAACCAGCTTATTGATAAAGTTGGCTTTAAAATTTACAAAAACACTAATGCCTTTCGCAAGACCTTTTAATTCCGGGTTGAAAAATTTGCGTGCAGCTAAAGACCTAAGTCTATAGCGCCAAATTTGACTTACAATTTCTGGAACCCACTAAAAACGGTACAGAAGTTTTTTACGAAATACTTTGGAGAATCATAGCGGTAAAACGGCGTGCAAATCGGTAAAAAAAATATGTTTCAGTACGATTTTCTGTTTCATATTTCTTTGCTACCTAGACCTGAGTAACGACCATGGTACTCTACCAAGTATACATTCAGCTCAATGAATAACTCGAATGGTGTGGTTCCGGATCATACACCACCTAGTGCATCGTCCTTGCTTTTGTGGCGTCCTCTTATTAGCGGTTCCCTTATGTAGCGGAATTGCTTTGCTTTGTCGCATTTTCTACCTCACCGTACACACACACGACATGTAGTTATAAAAAAAAACAGCTATGTTCGAAAATGCACCGGGCCTCCACTTCAATTTCTTCGATGCTACTAACGCTGATAAATTTTGGCTTTACAAGTTTTCTCTCTCCCTGGACAGTGCTTCTGAGCGACTCCCTAGCTGTGAATACTTATTTATTTTGGTAAAAAAAGGAAATACATACCTCCACAAGATGATATAACGGGCAAAAAAAAAAAATCAATAGACCACCACTTTAAAGTGTAAACTTGCCTCAGCGACAGATTTTCACTTCCGGCTACGGCATTACTAATATTCTCCAAGCTAGATATTTCCTATGGAAATTTCTAGAGTTTTCCCTTTAAAAGAAACAAAAAGATACGTGTCTTTAAGGCAAGCCGGATATCACCAATCCTGTCGTTCATCTTCAGTGCACAAAAAGAACACGGTCAGAGAAGACAAGCGCTTGTCCGTGTTATTTTTGTGCTCTTGACCGGCCGCGTTGGCTCATTGGCTAAGGTCTTGCGCTGCTGTGCACGAGGTTTCGGGTTCGATTCCCGGCCGCGGCGGCCGCTTTTCTGACGGAGGCGAAAAGCGAAAACGCCCGTGTGTACGAGATTTCGGCGCACGTAAAGATCCCCAGGTGGTCAAAATTAATCCGGAGTCCTCCACTACGGCGCGCCCCATCGCCTGCGTTGCGTTGGCGCGTTAAACCCTACAATCAATCATTTTCGCGCGCATAAGATGAACGTCATGGGATACCAATTAGTCCGAAGGCAAGCCCTTCGCCAATCGTGCATAAGCTGTGTTAGTAAGCTCACCCACGCCGCATACGCCATATCTCCATTTATGTAGTCGAGAGGGCCTGATAATGTGTCGGAACACACGCCAGACAGTTTCGGGCCCTTTTCCCCTACCTGCCCCCCCCCTCCCCCCCCCCCCCCCCTTAAAGCCATATAGCATAGCATAGCATGTAGTGGAGACGTTTATTACGCATTAACGCCGGATCAGCCGCTGTGACAATAAACGGCTGTTACAATCTCGGCTCGTAGTTCTTTTCACCGCCACCACCGGCGCACTGTGCAGTTCCGTGAAACCATAGCGGTATGCGTAGATGCCGCACCCTGCAACTCTTCGCCGTAAATGTTTCTAAAGAAAAAAAGCAGGGTTGAGACATAATCTGAAGTAATACAGTACAGTTCCATCACAACACGAGTAAAAAAGAGAAAGTCCAGCAACGCTTCCATTTGCTGGACGCAGTCCCCTGGAACGCTAGGAGGCATACGCGAGGAACCAAAGGCGACGCTAGGATGTTCACGTGGCCTGGAGAACCGACCACGCACACAAGAGCCTCAGAGACCGTCGGGTCAAGAGATTCCAGAGCACGCCCGCTTGAATGTGGCGCGCTCCAGGGACATACGGGCAAATAAAGCTGCAGAGGAAAGCTGTGCCCGCGGAACCGTCCTTTTCAGGGGCAGGCCTACCAAGAGGAGAGTCAGTGCCCCACTCTGGCGTGCTTTTATATTGCCCCCCAAATCTGCGACCCTAGGAGTGCAGCGGAAATGACCCTTGCGCAGCGCCTGTGATGAGTTTGCCTGCCTGGAGATTTGCATACATCCTATACACAGTCTCGGCGGGAGAAGCAAGCAGGCGTACTGATGGTTTGGGTAGAAAAACAGAAAGAGGCTTCTATTTGTCGGTTGCCCGGATCGCGCGATATTAGCTCGGAAGGGCATTGAAGTCAACTGGGCCTTACCCTTTAGCTTTGGGAGCGCGTTTTAGGACGCCAGTTTTACGCATGTGGAAATGATTCGGAGCTTGATATGCTCGGTACGGCGTGTTGTCGGGCTAGTTGCTACTGAATTTCGAGAGTAGAAGAAACTGCGCGTCAAAGACATGACTATTACAAAGGAGACGGGACAGGCGCACGTCCTGCGCCCGTCCTGTCCCCTTTGTACTATAGTCTTGTCTTTGACGCGAAGCTTTTTCCACTCTAAAAAAACTTGATATGCATTCCAGATTAGGTCGGGGGGGGGGGGGGGACAGAAATAATTGGTAGGGACATTCATACTACAAAGTGCACTGATGGATTGGCGATATTGATCCTTACGCTGACGGCGCCGACTACAGCGACGGTTATCATCATGACAGTGACCGCGATACATCCATGACTGATGGAATTTTATTTTTAGTTAACAGGCAATGGTAGCTAAAGCATAAAATATGAGTCCGGTATTTCCGCTTTGCACAGTCATTAGGTTATCAAACACTGATGGCACCACTCTAAAAAAGTGAAGGCAATCAATGAGGTAAAGCCTATCATAAACTTACTGATATTACTGTTAGGTGTGCTCTGTTATACTCCTGCGGTTTTAAATTCATACATACAAATTCATAGTGACAATACGGATGTATAGTTTGTATACACTCTGTTTAATGTATTTCCTTGTTGTTCTTCGATTTGTGCTGTAACCCCACCCCTGTAACGGCCTCCGGGCCAACAGTATGCCTAAATAAAAATAAATAAAATAAATAAACAGTGAACCATTATAGTCCAACCTGGATATAGGGCGGTATCCAAGCGTTCAATTAGCCAGGTAAGTAAGAACTGTTAGGTCGTTTTTTAACTCATTTTTTCAGCTTTTGTATCGTTTCTAATCGTGGAACTGCGCCACCGTGATAACTATTGACATTTGAAAAATTACAGCAGCACAGCGGGTAACCGACAGAGCTTCACTTGTGGGCAGCGTCTCTCCTGCCGCGAAAATAAACGCACAACTAAATTATTGTTTCATAACAAATAAATTATTTCATGCTGAACTAATCTTTTTCCTCAGTCGATGCACAGCGCGAAGTCGTAAAGGTACTACGCCTAATGACTGACTATGTCGTTATGGCTGACGATATCTTGTTTGCTCTCTAGTGCGAAAGCACTACAAGAGGCGCCCAAAAGAAATCTGTGAGCGTACTCTGAATCCAAGCGCAGAAGTACATACCGACAGCATAACATGAGCACGTTTTATCAGATGGCTAATCTACTTTTTTAGTTTGACGTTAAATGAACCGCAGTGTGCTTTCTACAGAACTAGAGCTCCTGGAGGGTCGACCAAACAAAATATGTGCGCGTAGTTTAAAACCTATGCGCGGACGGTTAAACCACTTGTGACCACTACGTTACACGAAACGTTGTGTTTGTGAACCGTGAGTGACCGTGCAAGTGTGTGTACGAAATGAAGGATCAACTCTGGACCAATGACGGCGTTCAAGCCTCTTCACTTAGCCCCCAAGTAAAAATACAAACGCAGCAAGCATGAAAGAAGCGCAAAATAACACCAACATATATCTGAACGCGGGGGTTAATGGTGAGCCTGATGCACGTATGATACGAGAACAAGCAAGATCCGGTTTAACCGCTTAATCAAGCAAATCAACCAAATTGGGAATGCTTGTGTTTAAAGAACAGTTGGAATGAGATTGTCCCATAATTTCTTCTACACACTTGAGCCGCGGGAGTTTACTTCTGTAATCTTCGACCCCCGCACGGGATGCATCGATTAGAGGGAGCAGCTGGGTGTCATTATGCTTAGCATAAAATGAGCCGTCGACAACTCACCATAGCAGTGAGATGGAACCCTGTCCGGAGGGCGTATAGTTGCCGCCGCAACGGACACCGGCCCAATGCTGTTCGATGATTGATGGATGCCTTGTGTTTCCCTCCGTGCGAGGCTCTCTTAATGGGCGACTCATTCGGGAGCAGCCGTTGGCTAAGAGTAAATCCCGACTCGACGAGTCGTACACGCCGCGGGATGATGTATCGGCGAATCAAAGGATGCACGTGTGGCTGTGTAGGTCTGAAGCGCAGCCCGACGCCCTGTTCGTCGCGGAACAGAGCAGCGACTGTCAGACCGCCTGGCCACCCTCCATTTGGTTAGCTGCGGAAGTAGAAAAGAAACCAAGAAAAATCTCCATGTCTGGACAATCTCAAAGGGGCGTTTAAAAGCTTGAGCGTACATGGGCATTTGAAAATGTGCCGAACGCTTAGCAGTGCTACGCAATCAATCAATCAATCAATCAATCAATCAATCAATCAATCAATCAATCAATCAATCAATCAATCAATCAATACTATCATGATGATAATGATAATAGCAACAATAATCATCACCACCATCAGCACCAGCATTAGAAACATTGTGTCTACCGCAAGACGAAGGCCCCTCTCATAGCCTCAAGTGTTCTCATCCTTTTAGATGCGAAGGCATCTCATTCACCCGCCTTGTCCCTGCATCCGGGGTCGGCGTCGTTGGCGTCCGCCCCTTCCCCATTCTCCTCGCCGCGCGAGCTGCGCTCTCCGCCGCTCACCCCCTCTCCTCTCCGATAGCGAACACTCTCTCGCAAGGGGCATTGGATTGGATTCGATTCGATTGGCTTGGCTTGGATTGGATTGGATTGGATTGGATTTGGATTGGATTAAAGTGGATTGTGTTGGATTGTGTCGCGTCATAGCCGCGGCAGGCGCACTGGCGCCGGCGCGTCCCCTCACCGTTATGCGCGCTATAAAACGCGGTGCCTGCGCCGCTCCGCTCCATCGTTCCAGCGCCGTTCCTCCGCTGTCCAACGCTGCAACGTGAACCCCCTATGCGTTGCATCTACACAGGGGTTCCCGCGAGGGGAGGTGGGAGTTTTTTTAAATGCAGAGCATTTCAGTAACTCACGATGTCACCCGCGTTGGCGTCCGTAGTCCGCACGCTCACTGCGCATGCGCGTGGAGTCGAGGCGAAAGCGAACACATCTCTCGCGAGGGGCATTGGATTGGATTCGATTGGATTGGCTTGGATTGGATTGGCTTGGCTTGGCTTGGCTTGGATTGGATTTGGATTGGATTGGATTGGATTAAAGTGGATTGTGTTGGATTGTGTTGCGTCATAGCCGCGGCACGTTGCGTCATAGCCGCGGCCGGCAGACGCGCTTGGGCCGGCGCATGTGCAGTACTCTCTCTTCCGCGGTTTCCTCTCCTTCGGGCGCGCTGCGCATATAACCGGTGTGCCGTTCTCCGGCCAAGCAACATCCGCGGTTGGCTCAAACACCTAGAGTCCACGCCGCTTTACAAGTACGCCAACGTCGTCGACTGGGACCGGCTTACGCAGTCCCCTCAACGTATATAAGCGGCGGAGCACGCGTTCGGAATTCAGTCAAGGGCGTCTTTGCATGGCTTACGCTTGACGTGACGCTTTGCTTGACTCGAGTAGATGCGACGCATTTACTCGAGTTCCCCCCGTGGGAAGATGCGGGCGGCTTTTTTCTTCACTGTCTGTGCCACCAAATCATCCTGATCCCTCCATGGAGTTGACGGCCTTCCGTCTCCTAGTTCTAATCCAGTCTCTCGATAGTGAATCCGTCACTTTATAGTTGCTTTATAACATAACTAAATTTCGGACACCATGGGGCACTTACGTGTCCGCCAGGTATACTAGCTTTACAAGTTAAAGAGAGAAACAGAAAAGATTTTAGTGAGGTCGAAAGTGAGAGTGGAACCCGGAAATTCGCGGCCCTAGCCATCTTCGCCCTTGTCGCCCACCAGAAGTGTCTGGTCCTCCAGTCTTTAGGTGGTAAACACTGTCTCCCACAGCCCAGGAAAGGAACGGGGGGAAAGGGGTGGTAGGGCTGCTTTGTGAGCGCATTCCAGAATTATATGTTGGAGGGTACCTAGCTGTGTACAAATTTGAACAGAGCAGTGTACTGTGCGGGAAACAATAAATTCATTGAAACCGGGTGTACGTACGTCCCTGTCTAATTGTCGAAGTGTAATTTCTTGAGTTTTGCTGAGGGATGGGTGAGGGCACCGAAATTCTTGTCTGGTGGTCCAGTCAAACTGAGTAATGTCCTTATAGGTAGGAAGTGGTGTCGGAACTGCGGTGACCTCGGGGGCTCAGTGGGCCAGTTCGCGAGCCTGTTCTGGGCGAAGTTATGGCCCGTAACAGAGAAATGGGCAGGTGTCGACACGATCGCCGCTGGGTAAGTTGGACGGTAGTGTTGAAGTGCCCGTAGTAGTGTTTGTGCCACCTTCACTGACCGGAAACTGCGAGTGATGATGGCTTTGCAGGACGATTTGAAGAGGGCTAAGGCAATGACGAGTTTTCCGTGCCTCGAGGGGAGGCCGCCCGGATGGACGCGCATGCAATTAGGTGGTTTCTGGATGTTGTCACAGCAACCATGGTTTTGTTGTCAGTGTAGCTCGCCTCATCGGTGTAGGACACGTCAGAGCGATTGCCGTATAAGAGTTCGTCAGCTTGCCTGCGGGTGGTCCTGTTCTCGGGATGGAGGGCGGGGTTCATATTCTTAAGGAGGGGGTCTCACTGAAATTGGTTCACGCTAGATGGTTTACGTTAGAGGGGCTACATGGTTCTCTTTTCTGCACAGGGGCAGTTGGACTGAAGAAAAAAGTGGCTTGCTTGAGTGTGTTTCAGACGGAGGCGCTGACGTGCTGGATAAACTTCCGTGAGTTCCTAGATGGCGTTGTGAGGACCCATTAGTTGTCGAGGTACTTATGGGAAGCCCGATGGCTTGTTTAAATGCTTTTCGAATGATCCAGTTAAATGTCTCATTGTCAGATTTGGTTAGGGCCATGGGGGGAGGGCGACATGAAAAGGCAAGGTATGAGAAAAAAATTGAATCAATCTCCCTGTGTCCTTTTGTCGGCTAGTGACCCGCTTGATCAAGTGCACATTTTTTGTGGTTTGAACATAGCAAAGTCGTGTCCGGTATATTTCTGGTATAGTTTCTGGTATACAAAGTCGTTGGCTTGTATGGTAAGGCCTAGTATATTGAGTGACTGTCTAGGTTTTATCGAATGGCCGTCTGGGGTTACAGCGATGGCCTCGACGTGATGCCGTGGACCGCGTTTCCGGATGACGATAAGTTGTCATTTCTGCTGTGAACAATGTAAGCTGCAAGTCTGGGCGTAATGATTGACTGCTTCGGCCGCAAGCTGAAGTGTGTCCTGCAGCCCTCTGAGAAAATCGGTGTCAGTTCATAGGGCGATGTCGTCTGCACTCAGAGCATGGTGAAGATTCGGTAGCTGCTCAAGCTGTCCTGGGAGACCCAGGAAAGCGATATGGAAGAAGAGCGAAGATAATACTGAGCCTTGAGGTATACCGCGACTGATAAAGACGATTGGTTTCGATTTTATATCGCCAATTTTGAGTACAGCTTGGCGGCCTGTGAGGAAGTCCGAAATGTAGGAATAGGTACGGTTGCCACATCCAGGCTTATTAGGGCGGGAGAGAATCGCTGCGTGCGCCACGTTGTCGAAATCCCCGCTTAGGTCGACGACCAGAATGGCTCGAAGGGAGTGGCCTGTGGCAGGTGCTATGACCTCTTGCCTGAGTCGCAACATAATATCCTGGATACTTACGAGTTTTCGGAAGCCGAGCATCCTATTGAGCATTTGGCTGGTGTCTTCTAGATATGATTGCATCCTTTTAAGTATGATGCGTTCCAGTAGCTTCCCTACACAAGAGGTAAAAAAAAATGGACGGAGATTTTCTGTGTGAGGATTTGCACACTTTAAAAATAAAGCGGACTTCCGCTGTTTTTATAGACTAGGTAGACGGCCAGATGTCCAGAATTCATTGAGGTGTTCAAGCAGGATGGCAAGTTCATCGCCACCCAAAGGTACGGACTTAAAGAACACTGCTTTGCATGTCAGAAAGAGCGACGTAGGGGTGACTTCCCTCTTTTTAACCGTTACTGCCGGTCATCCGAATGGCCCAGGCAGCCACCAGAATCCAAGGACTTCTGCTTGGCGACTGACGAAGATGAGAGGAAGGCGAGTGGAAGGCACCACCTATTCCTTCGTCCCTTTCCTTTTTGAGCCCATCACGGGAACAATAAAAGTTACTCCTACTACTTCTACTTCAGTGTATATGCCAGTATCATGCATAGTTAAGTTACATGTACAGGGGTTGTCATGTTTTCGGAACGTTTTTGCAGTTTGTCGTAACTGCGGAGTAGTTTGAAATGAGCAAACTTTGTGACAATGAAAGAAAACATGCTTTCCTAATAGAAAAAAAATGAATGTAGATGTCAGTATTTGCAGCCAACTTTAAGTTAAGCAGCCTGCAAACCATTCGAAGCTCGACCATGCAACTAATGGTTTCATAGTATATGACTTCTAGCTGCTTAATGGAGAGCGCAGTACACTGAGCGCCGATTTACAGAGGAAAGTACGGAATGCACGAGTTCGGAATTCGAGGTGCTACTAGCTTCTGATAATCACAATTCGACGTCATCAACCCACGCTGTCAGCCAGGAGAAGGAATTTCAAATGTGTTGTAAGATTTGGAACCGGTGATGTCTTGTAAAATTTGGACTGCAGTTCGCATGGTTCCAAAGCCATTTCTTTTTCTTTTGAATAACAACAAGCTGTCAGTAAACCGTGATTTGTACCTAAAACCGCTTACGACAAGACAAACCCGGCATCGGCAGACTCATTCATTAACACCGTATTTCGCCAGAACAAACATTTTCAAATACTCGTACTTTCCTCGAACCATAAACGACTGGAACTGCCTACCTCAGTCATTAACCGGCTCTGTAGAAGCACTTGATCGTATCGAACCATGACCCATGATGTATCTTTTTGTATCTTTTTATTGTTCTTGCTGATTTACAGTTGTGTGCAGTGTTATATTCTTGCCCCTCCTGCTGGGGCCCTTAAATGGGCCTGCAGTATTCTGTAAATAAAAAAAAAAGTGTTCCTCTGCATAGATTGCTGCACCAGAGGCTCCTTCCTCAGGGCGATTTGCACGTGTGACCCCAGTGTACCCGCTAACTTCGATGCGTACGTTCGACCATGTTCCGGAGAAGCACGGAAGAGGTACATCTTTGAAATCATGTGTATCATCGAGGGAATGTGCGCCGAGGGACCGCTCATTTAAAGCAGTATGTGCAAGCGTGCGTGGCTCGTCAAGTATGCTCTTGCATCGTTTAGTAACCGTTGGGAGGTGATGATTTTCAAGTCGCCTAAATTAGTCGTGTAGCACGCAGTGGTTCGCAGCGACGACTCAGAGGTACAGCACTCGCCTTGTATGCTGGTGGCACCGGGTTGGAATCCGCGTACCGCCGGGCACCCACCGGTTTTTTTTTTTCTTCTTCACTTCACTAACCATCCTCATTATCACCAGTGAAAGTTGGCTTTCCTGCAGTGCGTTTTATGTTTACACCACAAAATTTTCCCGACCAACGAAAGGTATACAGCTTCGCCGTAAAAGGAAACCACAAAAGCAAAGCAGTAACGGAAGGCGCATCTGCTGCGACGAACAAATCACGCAGTGCCGCTCCGTGCTGGCGATAACTGTAGCTTTCGCAGGGCTTCAAGATGCGACAGAAAGGACGAACGCGTTTATCGAAAGTCTTGCAGCGCCCGCTTGAAGAACGCTAAATAAAAGGAGGTAGGGGTGGGGGGGGGGATGAAGGAAAACCAATTGCGGAGGGGCGCGTTTCACGATTATCTCTGCCGCTCTCGCTCCCTCTCTCGCTCTCTCTGACTCATATACGCACGCACAAAAGAAGAAGCCGACAACCAATACGACAGAAATAAGCATCGCGGCGCCGAAAGCCAGAAAGCGTGGGAGTCGTCGTGGAAGCGCTTAAACGCGCTAACGCCACTCGGAAATCTGTGCCGGAGGGCAACCGCGCAGTCGCTGCTCGGCAAGGAGGCCCCACAGCCCGCTGATTCTCTGCATGCGTAATGGAGCGCGCCAGCGAACGAGCGGCGGCAGCCCGAGCACCGCGACAGCTTTTCTTGCTGCCGCTCGCTCGGGCCGTGGGCCAAGATGCGAAACGCGAGAAGGGTCCGGACCCCGTCGTCGTGCCCCCTCTAGCGGCCTTATAGGGTTGCTCCACAGGCGCACGCAATGGAAACTCGGCTGCGGCAACTCTCACGCCTGAACCAACTGTACGTCTACCACGACGTTTATTATTATTTCCTTCCCTTTTTTTCTCCGTAACGTACAATGCTTCCAGCCGGCTGTCTGTGAGCTTTTGTGGGGATCAGCTTTCCCTTTTACGACGGGCCGTATTCTCGGGACGGTGGGGGGTTGGGAAGCGCGTAAAAAGAACGCCGCGTGGAGGTGCTCTAGTGTATAACGCGCACTTTACTATAACGGTCCCCGAGGACGCTTTGTGGGACGAGGCTGGGCGACTGATAGACGCAAGAAGAGGAGCCACCCCTCTAAGTGCTGGCAGAAACCGGTGGTTTCTCTTCTATTTTGTGCGGACCTCCGCGGCAACAGGCAAGTGCATGTTGCTGTTGTCACTGCTGATTAGCTAAAAGAATGCGAGTGGTGTCTGGTCTCGTAGAACCGGAAGTGAAATGCAAAAACTATAGCTCTGATTTCCAACCCAAGAATTTAGTTAAAGTTTTATACTCCCGGCTACTACTAGTTGACCCCTATTAGAGCCTATTGAAGCTCGTGTAATGCTATTGCGGGTCTTATAGAGCTTAGGGTGATACGAAAATGGGAAGGCTGAACTTCAACACATATTTTCCTCCACGAAAACGGACGCTCACCCGCACACAGATGCAAGGAATAACGCCCAAAGTATAGAAAGACTAAGGAAGAACATGTCCTAGTGAGGCAGGCACAAATCAGAACCCACCTCATATTAGCCGGATATCCTTCACCAAAGAAGACCACTTCCACGGTGCTTGAAATGCAAAGGAGCGCTGGACCAGCATCAGCTCTTCAGCGAGCGCGACAGAGGACAAGGAGACAAAATCACCAAAGACTTTTATCGCAGAAATGACTAAACCAGGCTCATCTATTTCATCAAGCAGCACCTAACAAACCACCACAAGACTGACCGGCAGTTTAAAAGCGGAAAGGTGGGCTAAGTGGTAACACTCATAATAAAACATGATTACTAGCGAAAGAGAAAAAAAAAAAAAGGAAAAGACAACTCTGGAAGACGACGCCCTTGACGACGCTAGAAACACTGGAAGATACTGAATAGCGCTAAGTTGCGCCGTTCAGTGTTTAGTCCTCTTGTCCTTGCTTTACTTTCGCTGGTATGACCGATAGACCCACGCCTGAAAACTAAACAACGTAATAAAGAACAATGCCGCCAGCTAGTAGACAACCGCAGAAGACCTAAAGAGGACGCCTGAACAGAGGGGACTCCACCCTTCTGAAAAAAGAAAAATAAAGCTTTAATTCATTCATTCATTTGTCCAGTCAAGACCCTGAACCTTCTCTGTCCCGTAGGCGCACGCTCCTTATGCTTGTTTTTTTGTAGGCGTCTCTATCATCGTCATCGGTGTCTTTGATGGCGGTAAATTTGAAATTCGCAACATATGGCATAGGTATTTAATATAACATTAAAGGCCGGGTTCAGACTGTTGTCGCAACTGCCGTAATATATTGAAATAATGACGTCATTTGACGTCTCAGCCAACCGAACTGCGTGAAACGCCATTTTTTTAAGTCCGTAGTGCGTGATATGGCTGTTACGTCGGTAGTCTGAACATAGCCTAACCATGTATAGCCGTCAGAAACGGGAAGGCCACATACTGAAACAAGCCCTGCCCTGATAAGCACACGTGTCATTGGTTGGACCATAAAATGCCTGCGTGCGTGAAAGAATGTGTTCAATCAGGTGGGCGAGAAATATCGGTGTTCCCCGAGAGCCTACCGGGGTAATCGGGCTTGTGGCGCATGCCCCTGGCTTTTATTTTGGTCCGCAAGCAGCTGATAAAAAATCAAATCAGGGCTCAGAGCGCCGACGCTACAGACACCTGGGCTATGCGTCGTGTTATAACGGCGTGATACTACACAATACTGGCCGGTTCGCGCCGAAAGTTCTACGCACGGTTGTTTGTATTCCTATATTAAAAAAATGGCCTCTGTTACCACGGACTGAACCCACCAGCGGAACGACTTAGCCACTGAGCATTAGCTGACGAAGTCCTTGTATTTATTTCAAATACGAGAAGCTTCCTTCAACGTTTTTCCAAATGACAGGGTAATATTGAGGAATGGAGGCGCTGCACAATAACGAAAGACAAGTACAAGCGGAAAGACACACATGTACATGTTTTGGGGGGCAAATGATCTGTGCCGTACAGCCACGCATGACCTCAAAGCTGTTCACTCGGATCCTTGCATGACCCACGTCGAGGTGCCGGTTGCATCACGAAAGAATTGAGACAGATGTCGTAAAAGCGATGAATAGCACTCTCACCCCTTTCGGGCTGATATATCGCGTCGAAAGGACGTCTCTCATGCAGTACTCAGCAAAAAAAAAAAAAAAAAAAAAGCTGCTATTTTCATCTGCTTTCCCGGTGACACTTGCTGTTTTCGTCTTTTTGGGGCCCTAGATATTTCGCTTTTTTTTTTATTGTGTGGCACCCAGACTAGACGGCTTGACTCCGAGGTCGTTCCGCCCAGTTCTGTGATAACACAAAAGAAGATAGGCAGAGGATGCACCATTACGAAAATTACGCCCAAGGAGTGGTGTCTCTTGAAAACGTCGCCTCCCATTTTGTAAGAACCAGGGTTGAATGTCCGCGCGGAAAAATAGGCCCTGTCAGTGAGGAGTTTCAATAGTCGAAGGTTAGGTCACGTGGGCTGCGGATACAGCACGAAGCTGGGTTCTGTTTGCCCCGTATTTTGAATTACCCGCCATATTCCTCCGACGTGTAGAATATTGCTATCGGAAACGCGTGGTTGTAGATTGGTGGCGCTACCTTTGATATCCTTGGGCGGCTCTGAGCCCAAATTAAATAGCCTGAATTTAGGTAGAACGACTCAAGGGTGAAAGAATAGATTTCCCGATTCCTCTAACGAAAGTATTATTGTGTCAGAGTCGGGTTAACCAAACACAATATGTCATAAACCGAGGAGACCGCATTTGTGGCCCTAGGTTGTGCCTTACACGGAGTGAAATTCGTTCGGCTGCGATAAAAAAGGGAAACAAATAAGGAGGCGACGGCATTTTGGGATCTGCCTGGCCATGGGTTAATGGAAAGGGCTACACCCCAGACGATTGTTTGAAAAATAGTCCATTTGTGACAAATTCAACGTTTCACGAAGCCCCTAACTCATAAGGCGTCCTAAAATTTCGCTCGAAACGAAAATTCCGGTATTGTTATGATACGGAACAATTTTCAATTCCGGGCGAAGACAAACAAATTACTGTGCCAGGTGTATACGCCTCTCCTCCCACACTTATAAACCTGAGAGCACTTCCCCATCTACTTTGTTTCTCTCTCTCTCTCTCTCTCTCTCTCTCTCTCTCTCTCTCTCTCTCTCTCTCTCTCTCTCTCTCTCTCGTTCCTCCTACAGCTTTTTATCCTATTTTGCGTGTTTCTGCTTAGTTTTGTTTCTACTTAGCTCTACTTAGTTCTTAGGATGAACAACAATCGAGAACCCAGGTCAAGAAATGGCTAGGGAAATGCGGGAGGGATTTATGGGGGTAGACAATAACCTCGGTGGAGGGATGAGCTCAGAAAATTGAGCAGCATAGATTGGAACCCGCCGCGGTTCCAATCTATTCCAATCTGTTCCAACGCGGTTCCAAGGCGTTGCGCTGCTGAGCACGAGGTCGCGGGTTCGATTCCCGGCCGCGGCGGCCGCTTTTCTGATGGAGGCGAAAAACAAAAACGCCCGTGTGTACGAGATTTCGGCGCACGTTAAACATCTCCAGGTGGTCAAAATTACTCCGGAGCCCTCCACTACGGCGCGCCTCATCGCCTGCGTTGCGTCGGCGCGTTAAACCCTACAATCAATCAGCATAGATTGGATTCAGGTGAAGGAGGATTCGATATTGGTTGGAAGTCGGTGGGAGAGGTCACGGTCTCACAGTCGGCATCAACCGAATGATTCTGACTACAACGATAACAACGTGGCTTGCTAGAACCTATTGAGCGTCGCCATTAAATATTCGCTTACATAGAGACATTATTTCTCTTAGTAAAACAATGTTCGTTTTCGCCTGAGGACCAAAAAAGAACGCCTTTCTGGTGCGGTGTAGCAAATCTTGTTAAGAATAGTCTCACAATGCCGGTTGAGATCCAGCATACGTGGCCTGATCCCACAGAATATCAGTTGTTGGTTCGTTACCGGTTGTTACCGGTATCCTTCTGACCCCCAGGGCTTGGAAAAGGCCACGAGTTGACGCGAAGATTTCTCGACAAACTGGAATTAGCGACACTTCTTCAGGAACCAATTGGCAGCACAGGATTTATGTAGTTGCTTGCCGCGACACGCATTTTCGCGGATGTGTTAGCAACATTACCGCGGAAGCTCTACGACCGGCCAAATCTTCGTTTGGCCTTTACATACTCTAGGGTGGGCCCGTGCGCCCTGCTTTTTCCTCATTCCTCCTAGCACCAGGCGACTTGTTCCTCGAGTGCCGAGATGCGCCCGCGAGGAGTGCGACCGTTACACGACGACGCAGCAGCAACAGTGCAGGCACGCCGGCGCGCAAACACGGAACACCGTGAGGCAGCCCCGGCGACTAGGTAATCCCCCTAATGTGACGAGTGGGGCCGTGTTTGGTCGCGTGATGTCGCCGGAAATCGAAAACCTCTCACGCGAGCCGGTAGTTTGGGGCGCTGCTTGCGACGAGAGCGATGGTGTCCTCCGGGGGCCCTGACATGCGGGAGTCCCGTCGGGGGAAATGCGGAAGGACAGTCTTCACGCCACACGCAATTTATCCCCTACCTCTCCCAACGAAAAAAAGAAGTACATATAGTAAGACAGGACTGTGCGGAAACGGCGTTAGTTTGAAAATGGTAATAAAGAAACAAGCTGCGTTGTCGGGTGTTACGTACAGGTGGAATGGCTCCTGAAGTAATTCGCTGCTTCGAGGGGACAAAAACCAGGCTTGAAAAAAATTTCTCGAGTTGTTACGTCTGTTTATGGCTTTGTAGACACAAACGGGGTGATTATCAAACAATTATTTGCTTCTCTACGTTTTTGCGTTCCTTCGGTCATTATTCTCTTTTGTTTTTCGTCTTTTGCCGCGCATCATGACTGGTCGCGATACGCGCGGCAGGTTGCCGCCGTGAGAGCTCTTCCCCGCTTGCACATATTCTACTGACGTGCCGTTACGTTCGCCTGTGACGGGGCAGGCGAACGCGACGGCACGTTCACATTCGCCTGCTGATGTTCGCTTCATTCTTTCATTCTTGCGGGGTGCCGGGTTAGCATAGAAGTAACCCCTTGGCTCCTGGTCTGGTGACCCGGACTCAAATCCCGCATAAACGCAGGTGTGTTTTAACAGCGAATCTATGTAGCAAATCGTTATTTTTCGTGTCCGCGCTTAAAAATACCTGGACATTGCCGAGCGCGCGCACGTGAGCGCGGGCCTCGCCGCCACAGCCCGGCCGTTAACAAAACAAAGAAAATTCCTAGCACTTGTCAGTGCGTGCCTCGCGACGACAGCCCAGCGCCCCCAGCGCACGCTTGTCAAGCCAAGGACACCCATTTAGGGAGATTGGCCACGACTACGGAGGTTAAAAAATCAAGGAAATGCCGAGCGCTCGTGTGTACCTGTCTCGCGGCGACCACCCAGCGTCCCCGGCGCACATTTGTCCGGCCAACCATACCCACTCAGAAAGTGAGATTGGCCAAGGTTGGTCAAAGCAAAAACTCCAGCGTTCGCCGTAATCGTTGAAACATTTGCTCGGAACTAGAAAGACACCGGAAAGCGTACGCTCCTTGAAGGTGATGTCCAATAATTATCACTTCCAAGAAATGAAAGAAGCTCACACTTATAGCAACAATGACGCAGTAAAGGTCGTTGCGGCAGCAAAAAAGAAGCAAATCGGCCGAAGGAAGGAAGGAAGGAAGGAAGGAAGGAACAGTACAGGAAGGGCAGGGAGGTTAACCAGGATACTCTCCGGTTGGCTACCCTACTCAGGGGGGAGGGGATACGGGAAATGAAAGGGAAAGAAAGGACAGCGGTACATATTAAAGGAGCAAATGAGAGGAAGAAAATTAGGAAAAACACAAGACGTGACCATGACAACTACAAAGGCAGTACAAAGGACGTACACAAAACCAGAAAATGCACAAAACTAAGGCGGTACGCTGATAAAACTGGCGAGCTAAGGGCACTGAACAGTGGGAATGTCCCTACAATCGTTCAGACAGCCCCGAGTCCTTCAAAAAGAGCAGTAAGGCTTTTATAGCCTTTTCGGCCTGTGACGGACAACGCCTATGACACAAAATTGTCTGTGCTGTGAAGGCGTCGTCGTCGAGTCAAATCGGCGGAAATCGTGGACTTAAGCCTTCGTGTAGGTTGTGAAGGTTGCTACAGCTTCACTACCTTCCAGACTTACGTGTTAGTTCCAGCTTCCTAATTTTTTTATTCATGCATTTTCTCTTTGCACTGGTGGCCATTTTGGCGCCATTCGAGTTGTCGAGCGATAAGGAAGGTCCCTTTTCGAGTTTTATAATGCAACCGAGGCATTTGCCTTAATAAAGGAAGCACACAAATTTAGGTTTCGGCCGCCAAAGCTACATTTGACGTGCGGGAGAGAGGAGGTACGAATTATTTTAACGACCCCAGCATCTGTAATTAGAAATGTAGAGCGGAAAGGTATTTCGCTTTTCGCTCCAATCAGGAAAGCAGCTACGGCGGTCGGAAATCAATTCTACGACCTTGCGCTCACTAGTGTAACGTTTATCTGTGTCACCCGATGGGGAAGAACTGGCAGAACGCACATCGCTTTTAACCCCCGTTGCCTTGCAGTACATGAAAGAGGGAGCACCAACTAGATGCCCAGGCCACATCGCAACGTCACAATAAAGAAACGCGAACTTAAGAGCGAGTTAAAATAGCGAATCAACACCCCAGAAAAGCGAAAGATCTTAGGTATCAGCAAATTTACGGAAGATGAAATTCCCTTCCACAAAACGATAACGACTCGTATAAGTGCAAGCGAAAGGGCGACTGTTATTATCTGAATCCGCTTGTATAAGAGTCTGATGTGTGCTGCGTTCATTCCTTCGTTCTGTCTATCTTACAAAACGAGAGAGGTTTGAGACGCAATGAATGGACGCATCCGTCCGTCCTTCCATCCTCCCTCCCTCCCTCCCTCCCTCCCTCCCTCCCTCTTTCTTTTTTTCTCTACTTTATTTCTTTGTGTCTGCTTCGTTCTTTCTAATTGCGTGCATTAAATCATTTTATTTTGTGGCGACAAAAATAACCCCACTAGAACGTGCATGCGTCGAAACAACAGATGGTTTCAATACCTTTCCTAGGTACGCCTATGTCACCAACCAAAGAGCACGAGCATGTAAGGTTTCTTTCATGGTAGTAACAGCCATAGCGAATTGAAAATTGAAAAAAGGTCATGTGAGAGTTTTTATTCCACTATTACGAGGTCACTTCTTAGCTTGGTGTTTGGAGGCACGCGCATACACGAGTGGTATAATGAGACCACTTTCCCCTTCTTTCAAGGAGCGATCGCTGGGAGGAAGAATAAGGTTGCTCGGCCGTGTCAGAAGCAAATTGTATATCAGCATTTCTTTCAAAAAGCACTAAAAATCCGTCGGTGTGTAGTTGTTTCAGGGAATATTAAGATGCAATCGTTTGCAAGAATAGTTTACTTCCAGCTGAGAAACAAGCGCTCACGACTTCGTTCACATGGCTTCAAGACGAAAATGCTAGACATAAATTCTAAAATTGCCCGCAAAGCGGGAAAGAACAAGAAAGCCAGACGCGAAATACAACCTAACGTCTTTCAAAGGGCGGTCTTCCTTTGTCCGTCATCTACTTCCGCTTTTTAAACTAAAATATTATAATAATAAAAAAAAATGCACAGCGCAAAATGAACTTTCCAGATCAACGCAGGAAACTGATCGACAACTTGAAGCTTCGGCATTGGTGAAAAAGGACAGTGGAATTTCGGCAGGATGCGGAAAGGAATGAGAGCACTTAAAACGAAGCGTGCAGACACAAACAACAGCTCCATGGATGACACACATACGTTTTGCCAAACGCCTACGTTTTGCCAAACACAAGCCGCTGCATTGTAATTGTTTTTTTATTCCTTTTAATCATTAACTACCTCTATTCCTTCCTTTTGTCGCGCGCGCGGGCGCTTCCGACATTTGGCGAACAAGGGCACCTGAAAGCTTCCTGTTCGTCAAAGTAGCACCACGTCTTGGTATAAAAAAAAAACAAAGAATATCAAGTGAAAGAATATCAATCACGTGCACGAGTGCCAACAATTGCTTTTTTTAAGACTCATCTTCAGCCCCCCGGCCGCTTTGTCATCGTTCTTTTCAAACTCCCTGATAATGGGTTTCTGATATTTCTCCAACGATTTTTTTTCTTTATAGATACACTCCACATTTTCTCTTCGTGTTTCTGGGGTGAGCTACAGGGCACCCGTAACTCGCATCACATGAGCCCCCCCCCCTTCTGATCGATCATCTCGTCCATCGCTATCGGCGCCTTCATCGACTTAATAAACCTACCGGGGAAGTTTGATGTCACGGCGTACATGGTCCCCAAGCTCCGCTCGCCTCGCGGTTGACGCAGCCCCCTCCGGTGATGTATAGCATTAGAATCGAAGCAGTGGCCGTCCCTCGTCATCGCATCAGACCACCGGATGTCCGAGCCACTAACAAAAAGGGCTCATCTCGCAGCTTTTTACGGGCGAGCAACTTTTCAGGTGATTCGAGACAAATTGTCGCCGCGCCTACCCGTAATTTATCACGCGGATCAGCCAAGCCTTAAAGCAAAGTACACTTCATCCATGCGAGCTGATGTCATTATTTTTCAAGCAGCTTTAATACGTGGATGTGGTTTATGCTGCGCCTCTGGGAACGCAAAAGCAGAGGTAGCTAGGCGAGTTCGAGGGCGTTCATAATAAACAAAAGCACTAACGACAACAACAAGAGCAAAGACTGCAACAACATCAACTAGTGAATAAGCCAGCTTATTAACACCAAACTTCCACCGGTTTCTAAGGTCGGCTCCACTCGTAAAGTAAAAATTCAGTGAATGGCGAAGCTGTTGTAGGCGAGCATTGCCGGACACATGGTTCGGTTTCCATATCATTAGAGAGTTTTAGCATATCGTTACCGTGTTTACGTTACCGTTTACCGTGTTTGCGGGAGTCGACTGCGCAGTGCAAGAGTTACCGCGAACGGTAACTTACCGGCACAGGCTTCACCGTCGCCAGCGGCTTCCGGTAACACGATAAACGGTAACGCAAACACGGTAACGATATGCTAAAACTGACTATTGTTTATTTGCGTAGTTGCGGTGCTATATGCATCGAAGAGTTCGTCGTCTTCTTCGCGGCGAGTGGTGGATGAAAAGTCATTCTCAGCATTGTAGACTTCCACCAGCTCTTCGTCATCGACTCGAGGCATCGGTGGCGGCATTTGAAAGTCACCTCGGAAAGGACTGGCACACTCGTAGCCACATCTCCAACTATCCATAATGTCTTCTAAAGAATACGGCGGCCGCGGTGACCTCTCCCAAGCAGAGTGTCTTTCCAGCTTTAACGTTGGCGCTGAAGTACGTTGTTTTTTATTTTTTTTTTCTCACACGCGCGGTAGCGCTTGACGAAAGCGCTGAAGTGTCTTTTTTTTTTTTTTTTTGCTAAAGTCACTGCGCGAGCAGGAGACTCGGCGGTCACCGCGAGGCACGCGCTCAGGAGCGCTCGGCATTTTTTTGGTATCTTTTCCTGCAACGGCGAACTTGCGGTTTGTACAACAGCTCCGCTGGGAAAAATGCATTGATAGAAGCTGATGTAAGGAAGTTTTTCGGGAGGGGGCGGTGGGGGGGCAGCAATATACGCTTATGTGAGAATATGCAATGCCAGAGGAGAACAGGTGGCCGAATACATAGGGTTCGACGAAGTGAGTAGCAGGGCAGTGGCCTTTCTCGTCCTGCAAAGGGAAAAAGAAAAGGAAAACAAACAAAAACGGAGTTCGATTATAGCGGCCCCGCTTCAGAACTTAAAGGTCCTCAAGTTGGGAAGACTATGGCTGGTAATGTAAAACACCGCCCTTTTCGGGCTTCGGCGTGCACAGCTGGCGGAAAAAATTATTGTGTTCCTGACGCAGCTGAGCCGTGCAGGCGCCGATCTGGGCCCAGAGAACAAGAGTGCAAAGCGAGAAAACATGTTTTACGGTTGCGAAAGCAAAAAAACAAAAAAAAAAAAACAAAAAAAAAAAAACAAAAAAAAAAAAGAACACATTTTTGTTGCTGATCGCCGACGGGCGAGATTGCGCAACGTCGCGTACCATGCTTACGGCGTTAACCATCTGCTTATTAGCACCCCCAACCACTCGCGAAATTAATTTCCGATCTCTCTGGCCTTAAACGTGAGCACGGAGTCGCCAAAAAAGGTAGGCGCTCAGAAAGCCGGGATGAGCGAATGAGATTTCACGCTGGTATAATCGCACAGCAGTGTTACGTGTTACCGGCACTAAACCGGCCGCTCTGTTAAGGTTCCCAAAAGCCGCAGTGTAGTGCCCATATCCGTATTTAATGCGTATTGGAGCTTTCATTGTCCGAATTAACTTCCAAACTCATTCTCAAAAAAATCCTCGTTGCACTCAAGCCTGCTTACAGACGTTGCATGCGATAGCCTTGCGCTACTTCTGCTATTGTAAAAACCTCTGTAGAGGTTTTTTTTTTTAATTTTGTGAACGGGTTAGAGGTCAATGGGAGAGGCCTTCGTCCTGAAGGGTTTTTAAAGGTAAAAGCCCCACCGCTTCATCGCACAGGCACAAAGACACAAATAAAGGCCGTATAATACCAGCGCTCGTCGAAGCGTGATGTAAACCTCCCGCACTAACCGCAAGCCTGACCGGCCCAGCCAGTGGGGTTAAATCTGAAATAAAGGAAATTATTCCCTAGGAAGCGGTCAAAGATTGTTGGAAAAGCTGAAGAAGACCTTCCGCAAGATCGGACACTAAGTTACGAAGGGGAAAAAAACTTGTTCAGCGCTACGTCAGAAACGCCTCTCCTATACTGGGCTAGGAACAGGACGACGGGACAGCGTGACACAGGTAGCAATGCTAAAATTTGAATACCTCGACAACCCGTGGGAGCACAGAAAAGTACAACAACTTGCCGTGACGGCCCAAGCAAGGGCTACCTATATATGTAAACGGTTTTTAACAGCAAAACTGTTTGGCAAATCGTAATTTTTCGTTCCCGCAGTAAAAATACCAAGAAATTGCCGAGAACGCACACGTGGGCGTGGGTCTCGCAGCGACCGCCCGGCAGTTACCAAAACCAAGAAAATGCCGAGCCCTCGAGTGTGCGTGCCTCGCGGCAACCACCCAGCGCTGCCGGCATAGCTTGGTCAAGCAAAGCATTCCAACTTAGGGAGATTGGCCAAGATTGGCCAAAAAATCTTCAGCGTTCGCCTAATCGTGGCAACACGTGTTCGGAACGGGAAAGATACGTCATAGCGTACGCCCCTCTAAGGTGATTGCCAATGATTATCAATTAAAAAAAAAATGAAAGAAAGTCACACTTATAGCAACAATGATGGAGTAAACGTCGTTTGCGTCATGGAAGAAGCAAATAGGCTGCAATCGTGGACGTTCGTGATAGTCGTAAAGGTTGCGTACAGCTTTGCTACCTCCAGGTCTTACGCGTTGGTGTGAGCTTCCTTCATTTTGTGTGCACAAAATACGGAAATAGAATCTTTGCACCCCCGCCGTGGTCCCGATGTTCCCGGACTTTAGAGAACACAGCGTTGCCTAACTTTTGCGCGTCCCTTCCAAAATGTTATCGTCGTTTTTCGGCTTAGAATAGTATTAAAAAGGCGAAGAACGAGTCTAATAGAACTTCAGCGGCCTTTCCGGCCAGGTGAGCTTCAAACTGCCCATTTTTTGGTAGCTATACACTTGAGCATGGCAGTGTTTTATCTTTCCAACGGCCAGACGTCAGTGGATTTCATCAGTAAGCCGGTGTATCAGCTTATTGCTTCAGAACCATGCGAATAAAGAGCAAAACCGACAAACGCTTGCTCAATATGAATATCACTGCAAGCATGCGCGGCAACGTCGCCCACCTGAAGCTTCTCTAGCTCTCTCTTTTTGGTCTGGCTATCTGTGCCCAATCCATGCAGGTAAAGAGTGCTGCCTGCTCCGGAAGTGACCAACATCCCGGATACGTAACAGGCTACACTATAAAGGTTCAACCACGCTAGGAAGGATCTTAGGGACACAAACAGCACTCCCTCACCAGAAAAGGATCTCCCTCCCATGACTGACCAACTCAAGTCTCGGCCCTTAGTCCCCAGCCGCTGAGGGTGCTAAGAATCTCTGGGGCCGCAAAAGCCGCCTTTGGAACTTGATCCTGACAACGTTCGACGCACGCATTTGTGAGGGGAGCTTAGCTATACTATACTAGAGGAGCTCTCGGATTTTAAGTGGGATATTGTAGGGCTAAGCGAAGTTAGCAGGACAGGAGAAGGCTTCATGGAGCTCACTAGCGGGCAAATTCTCTGCTACAGTGCACCCCAAGAAAAGAAGAAACACGTGGTGGGATTTTTAATCCATAGAGAAATAGCAAGAAACGTGGATGAATTTTTAAGCATTAGAAAGAGATTCGCGGCAGTTGTTATCAAGCTAAACAAGCTGTACACATTAAAGATAATACAGGCATATGTGCCAACAACCAGATACGATGAAGAAGCCGTAGACAGCTTCTATGAGGACGGCAAATCAGCAATGAAGAAGGCATTAACACAGTTCATGATTGTGATGGGAGACTTTAACGCAAAGGTCGGTCAGAAGCAAATGGGAGAAAGGTCAGTGGAAAACTTCGGAATAGACAATCGCAACAGACGAGGGGATACATTAGGGGGGTTTGCAGAGAGAAATAAGCTGAGGTTGATGAATACATTTTTCTACAAACGAAAGAATGGGAAATGGACACGGAAAAGTCCCGATGGTACAACAAAAAACGAAATTGACTTCAATTAAGTGACAACCCGATGTCAGTGTACACAGGCTAAATGACAACATAGCATCGGCACTCAGTGCATCGGCAACAGCTGTGGGAGAGGAAACATGTAGGGAAAAAACTGGAAAATTAACTAAGAAAACGAAGCAACTAATTTTCAAACGCAAGAACGTGAAAGTGGAAAGTACGGCCGATTGAACTGAATTACCTGAACTTTCGAAACTGATTAGCAGAAGTAAAGCAAACTACATGCGTGCATATAACATAGCAGTGATCGAGGGAAGGAGGAGGAGGTAGCCTTTATTGTGGCAGGAAGACTCTACGTCAAGTGGGGGAAGGGGAAATAGAAGGGGGGGGGTTGTAACTTGGGACATCTTAAATGCGTACAGTTCGACCCAAAACAGGTGGGCTCCTTAAGAATGCTGAAGAGGCCGCGTGGGGTGAGGAGAGCAGGCTCACGACTCTAGACTGCTCGCGCTAGACCGCTTTTTAGGGAAAAGTGTGCAATTAAAGCCAGCATGGAGGGTTCCAGTGTACGAGGGTCGATGTAAAGAGAGGCTGTATTTGGAGGAGGCTTGAACGAACTTCGGGCAGTGCCAAATTAGATGCTGGAGATTGGCGGGAGTGGGCGAGGCGCAGAAGGGACATCGAGGCGGTAGAGACGGGGTGTACCATTTCCGGAAGGTCTCAGGGGTAAGGCTAGCATTGCTTGAAAGCATCTAAGAGAAAGCTAGCCATCGAAAACGACAGGATGCACTCACTAAGAGACAAGCCGGGTAACATAACGCCCAACATGGGCGAGATACTAAAGGTAGCAGAACGATTCTACACCAAGCTGTACGCCAGCGACGTTAGACCAGGGGACATACAGAGAGTACAAGCTCAGCTTGCGATGTCCCACTAGTAACTAGACAGGAAGTTGGAAAAGCTCTCAAATGCAAGACAATGGGAAAAGCTGAAGGGGTGAGGGAAAATCTTGTGAGGGGTGAAGGGGTGAGGGTGAGGAAAAAAACCTGAGAACAGCGTAACAGGTCCTGCCGCTTTGTTCCATCTTACAAGAAGAAGACGGGATGATTGTACGGCAAGAAAATTACGCCCACCGCCCCTCGCGGGAACCCCTGTGTAGATGCGACGCATAGGGGGTTCCGTTGTTGTTTCCGTTAGGTTGATTCTCCCATCGCGTGAAACGTGCCGTGAACCCCCTGCCGCGGCTATGACGCAACGTGGCGTGGCTATGACGCAACACAACCAAACACAATCCATTTTAATCCAATCCAATCCAAATCCAATCCAATCCAATCCAATCCAAATCCAATCCAATCCAATATAATCCAATCCAATCCAATCCAATCTAAGCGAAGCCAAGCCAAGCCAAGCCAATCCAATCCAATCCAATCCAATCCAATCCAATGCCCCTCGCAAGAGAGTGTTCGCTATCGGAGAGGAGAGGGGGTGAGCGGCGGAGACCGCAGCTCGCGCGGCGAGGAGAATGGGGGAGGGGTGTGAACGGACAACGACAACGCCGTATGGAGGGACAAGGCGAGTGAATGAGATGCCGTCGCATCTAAAATCGGCCATTGGTAGACGTACAAAGAGCTTAAAAAGCCAGAAAAGCATTCCACAAAAACAAAAATAAACAAGGTATGACATGGGCAATTCCTGAATCAATAGTTAAGTGCACAAAAATTATACATCAGTGGCAAACCGCAAAACCTCAGGTCAGAGCAAATACATACGGACACCATGGCGGAGCTCATATAAAGAAATTTTATCTCTATCAAACTGATATTCACAGCAGACCAGTTTGATATATACACATATTTTGAAACATTGGGTTACAATAATTTGTTCGGAATTTGTCGAGGTTTGGGGTTTTATGACGCACATGTTCGCGGCTTTCTCGAACTTTACATGAAGTTTTAAAAATGACCAAGAGATTTAGTAACGACTACTAGAACTTTCGCAGAAAAATAAGAAAGATATTGTGAACTGGCGATCTATAATTTGGGGGAAAGTTCAACAAAACATCTGAATGCCGCTTAGAATCGTTAGCGAAGCCACCGTTTTGTTTTCGCAAGACGTTTGCGCGACTAAACCAGCATAATCTACCGACTTCTTTTTTTCTCTCGTACTCGTGCGTACAACCCGAGAGCAACAAGCAACGAAAAGAAATTCTGCATGATGAATAAAAAGCAGCAGCTTGGCCCTACATTCAACGACGAAATCGCAGTTCTCCAGTTCCTGTCGCTAACGAACCGAAAAACCCTTCGGGGCAGAGGAGCTCGCGAATCGAAAGCACGGGCTCAAAGTTAGGGACGGTTTCCCGGCCTCTTAAAATTCTCGAAAGGTGAGTTTGCTTATTTTCTTTTTGTCCTATTTAGGCGCCCCGCGGAGGTCGTCGCGCCTGAGGAGGTGGCACGAACGGTACTTTGGCCTTCTCGCAATCATCTGACACAGATTTCTCCTTTTTTGAACACTCCTTCCCAAGTATCCTCGACCCCGGACCTCATCCTCTCCCTCCTTGCGCCGACGCACTGTTCTGCACCTTTCCCCGGAATTGAAGTGCTGGCTAGATAATAGACAGAACAGATGAATGCACCGGCAGTGGTCTAAACGGAAATTAAGGTGGCATCGATAGGCCTAAAGATTCAGAGGAATTCTGAGCAGTAGACAAAAAGAAAGAAGCGACACTTAATCTAATTTCTTTAAAAGTGAAGTATGGCAAAGGTGCTGCCGATATGGAGAAAAGTAATGTAGTGTAGGAACTGGGTGTGGGGGATGTTTGGGATGTAGATGCATAACTTTAGGCGGAAGGATAGCGCCAAACAAGAGACTACCTCCCGGTCGACAACTAAAGCAGTGGGTGCAACTTATTTTTAACAGAAATTATTGCATGCTTTAGGGAACAAAAATAACATTTCAGATATGTGTCCTCGTGAAATAATTCTTGGTGAGCATAAAGTTTATTTCTTCGCCTCATCTAGACGTGTCTTCCATGCACTTCGTTGTTTTGCAGCCCGTTTTTTGGGGGGTTTACGTTCCCAGAGTCGATAACATGTTTGGAGTCTGAAGGAACGTGCTTGGGTTTTTGGGTTTGATGTTTGCATAAACGGTTAAGCCAGCCGTGCTCGGAAAGCTGAAGCCCGGCACGTGGACAAAGCTCGACTCCGGCTGCTGGCTGCGCGGACTTCCGTACGGGCTCGAAAAACACAGCGTCTTCCAGCGCACGGACTTTGTTGTTTCCGTGAAGAGCCAAATTTAGTGAGCAACAAATATGCTGCTGAGAACGATTCGTGTTGACGTTTCATTTGCAGCCGTTTTGGTGCCCAATTAAAAGGAAATATAAAGTCGAGTGCCAGTTTTAGCCCTAGAAGGCGGATTTGTTTTTATAGGTTATCTTGATTTTCAATTCTAGATTGATTGATTGATCTCGATTCATTTTAGCGCTGTATTTTGCTCGACGAACAAACTACAGCGTAAACAACGCCAGCTCAAAATGCGTTGTAGATATCAGTGTTCAAATAAAGAAGATATCAAAGAAGATATCATTGTTCAAATAAAGGAAAAGAAATGAACTTGGGCTGGCCATGTAGTAAGATGAACTTGCAACTGGTGGACAATTAGGGTGACATAGTAGATACCAAGAGGTGGATCTAGAAGGAGGGGGAGGTCATTAACCCGATGGAAGGACGAGGACGAGTTAGAGAAATTCCGACGTAAACTGTGCACTCGATCACCGCAGGACAGGAGCGGTTAGCGTTCAATGGGAGATGCCTTCGTCCTGCAGTAGACATCATGATGATGATGATGATGATGATGATGATGATAATGATGATGGTGGTGGTGGTGGTGGTGGTGATTGCTCGAGGAGCGCGGCTCTGAGAATCGATATTGGTCAAAGTATTTGGACCGTCCCCTCTCCGGAACTAGTGCTAGACGACCAAGGCACTAGAGGCGGTACGATGGGAAACACCAGAAGGTAAGCGCTCCCAAGCCTCAGCGCGAATATATATACGCTAAACTCATCTCCGTACTTCGTCCACTGTGCGTCCTGCGGTGCTTTCTCTGTCGGAACATACAGCAGCCGTTGTGCCGAGCACGGTGGGTGATCCGACCGCGTCTAGTTCCGAAATTGTCGCGGGGATGTGTAGATGCCCAGAAGCGGAGAAACTACAACAAACGACGCCTCTGGAATGCTCCGGCCGGCACCGCTGGCGGGCGTTGATTAGAACCGCTCTTCGTTCTCTCGCGCACGGCACACCTCGTCGGTGTTTGACGTGCGGTTGTAAACGGCCCCGCGGTTACAGAATTTCGGTGTGCATTCGTCATTTCAGTTATGTACCCAGGAAATAAAATTGCTTTTCTAAAGTCAGACAATTGGTTCTTAATGTTTACACAACCAAGCAAGCACAAATTTCTGGCTGCACTTCATGTGGACAGATATGTTGCCCGTGACACATCTTGACTTTAAGCTAACGGCAATCGACCAAAGATTTCTTCTATTTCAATTTTTTCCTGCAGGACCCCGACGTCTAATTCGCGCATGTTAACTGTTTATAGACATTATGAAGCACCTAAACCATTCACAGGAAGAGGAGGAGGAGGAGGAGGAGGAGGAGGAGGAGGAGGAGGAGGGGGAGGGATAAAATTATTTGTGAAGCAGTGAGCCCTGGGGAAGAGTCCTCACTCCGGCCCCCCTTGAGCCCATCCAGCTTCTTGGGCTATCTTAACCAGCAAAGGCTGGTCTTCAGGGCCCGAGCACCACAGTGCTCTCTCCCAGTGCTCAGGTGAGGAGAAGGACAGGGGCGTATAACCCCCACCAAACACTTATTTAGCGCACAACTGCGTTCCAGCTGACTCTCACTTCCTACTTAATTGCATCGGCGTTTACAACACGTGCGAGTTTCGAAACGTTAGCACCAATTTTTTCCCCTGCTATTTTGAGAAACACGCGAAATACCGTACATACCCTCACACAAGGAACAAAATGAATGAAAGCAGAGCTCAAAACAATCCTGTGATGCAAGGAGGCCTTCAGTGGCCCCATTGAGCACGTTTCAAGGCTTGCTCTCGAAATGAACGAAGCACGTTTCTTCTAACGACTAGAGAAGCCGGCTTTTTCACAGGGTAGACGGCACTCTCCTCACCCAATTATTTCTTTACTCGCGTGCGGAGATGACCTAATTAGGGTGCCATCTTTCCTCCCGCGGAGCTTAGACGTTGCAAAAAAAAAAAGAAAAAAAGAAAACAGCGGCATACTTGAGTCCAAGCGATTTATTCTTGGTCTCCCCTCTCGGGACCCTCCATACTTTCCTAGATTGTGCAATTCACATTAGACTAACGCACTCAATCTATTTAAGCCCATCGTCGCAGTCAGTTGAGCGCCACACTGCTTGAAAAAAAATCATAATGAAGGAGCTTTATCTATTCCTTCGCACCGCGCTCCCTTTCAAGAAAGTTGGGGGAAAAGGTGAATCCAGTGGAGAACGAGCTTAGTGATGGCGGCAGGCTACCCATATGCAGGAAAAAAAAAGGACGTGGCTTATCTTTAGTTGCTAAGGCAAGAGCGTGCCTAAGGCTTTGCCGAAACGCCTTATTGCTTCTGGTATAGTCGCCGGGCTCATCTCGAGCCTTTTCTTCATGAAAAAAGCTATATCCTAGTTCGACATCTTAGGTTACGGAGGGAACGAAAGTGAAGAGGAACAGTTTAGCGCAGAAAGATAAAAAAAGTTATTAGGAGTGCTAGTGGCGGGGCTAGAGATCCGTACGCCTTTAACAAAAAAGTGGCGCTCTTTTTAAAGCAGTCTATGCAGACAGGCATAGTGGAGAGAGATACGAAAGCTGGCCAAGGTAGCACAAAGGAAAAGAGTGCCTCAAACAGGGTGAAGTAGAAGCGGGTATGAGTGCGATAAAAAGCGGCCACTGCGATTTCCTTCTTCGTGCTCTCTTTCTCGCTGTTCGTGGCGGGCGCTGGTCAGCATAAAGGATCACAATGACGCTTTGTTTCGCTCCCAGAGTGGCTCTCCTCACAATTGCCCGAAGCGTGCAAAGCCGCCGGCCCTGCCGTGACTTCAGATAGGCTGCCGTATTGGTTGGTCCCTGTTGTTTTTGCCGTTCATTTTCGGCGTATCTTTTCAGTTTTTATTTTTCGTTCTGTTTTAGGGGCGAAGCTTGTTATGGGCTCGGGCTGTCGTCGTCTCATGTCATCGTAGCATCATGTTGTCACGGTACTAAAACACCGGGACACTCGTTTTCCAACGCCTCGTGCTAGAACGTTTCGTCTCCGATGGAAAAACGCGTACTAAATAAACACACCGGGACACTCGTTTTCCAACGCCTCGCGCTAGAACGCCTCGTTCTACAAAGACTCGAGGCTTTTACAGCAAAGATGTATATCTCTACCCTCCACCGGTTTCTTCTCCGTGGGAAAAAACGCCAAGGTGCCAAGGATACATTCATACACTGCATGCTTGGCCCTCCCCAGGTTTCCCGTTAGTGGAGATAGCCCGGGATTTTATTCAAAACTTCAGGACTCAGTTGAAAGAGTTTACGTGGTTACGCTTTTACCGTTTCAATGTTCGCGATCAATCGAGTTGTTGTTTGCGCGCTTAGTGAATCACATCGCTTCTCCCTTTTCGATTGGATATTTTTTATTCAACTTATTTTACGAGCGTCTGCTTCCCGACAATAACCTGATGTACTCGATACCGGGGCGCTGATAATCAGCGAGGGGCAAACTGCGCCAACCTGCGAGAGTTGTGATTGGTGCTGGAGTCCGCATCCCGATCTGTAGCCTCTGGTCCCCTGATTATTAGTGTTTGATCTGCACAGTATCAGAAACTCCCCTCTGTACTTGTAGTCGCCGCTTTTTTGTTCGGGGAAGGGTGGGTGGTAGGAGGGAAGAGGGGAGTTTCAGCCCACTGTACCTTGTAATTACTTTACATTTCTCGACAGAGGAATTGCGGCGTTCTCTGAGTAAGTCACTTCATTTGTGGTCCCATTTCCAGTGCGATAAAGGTGGGGAAATTACATATGTTGCAAAAGGGGTCCGGACAGCTTTTATCGAATGCCATTTTATCGACGGTCGTTTTATCGAAGCCGTTTTATCGGAAGTGGTTTTCCTGGCCTTTTCGTTTAACAAACTTTGCCGTACGTTTTTTTAGTTTCCTCCTCGCTATGTAATTCGCAAATCTTGCACCACAGCGAGTCTATTTAACCGAATTTGTAGTCTTTCTACTAGTTGTCTTTTATTTTCCGTGGGCTTTTTGTTTTTGTGATGCGCGGAATTTGTCTCCACAATCGTTTGTTCCGTTCATTGTGCAGGCACTGACATAACGAATCTCCTTGTGTTTGTAGTCCCCCCTCTGATCCGAAGCATATCACGGCATTGTGGCGTATAGACTAAAATGCCTCGATATGCTTCGTGCTTTTTTGTATACTTTTTGTGTCGACACACAATCTAATTATTTCGCCGCGTACGTCCTACATAAGTAAGACACTTCTTGGCGCTTGCGGGTTCAATGTCAAAAACCTAACTAGAACGCTAGCAAAAGTCTCTCCCGATTTCTGCATTCCTAATTTTTCAAGGGCACTGAGTTCAGTTGCTAAAAGGTTACCTAACCTTGTCCTACTATTTTCGATGCATTGCTTAGAACTAAAGAGAAAAAAGCTAGCTACAAACATAGTCACCATACGACAGGTTGGTTCATTTTCATCTCTCCCCCCCACCTTGTTGCACCCCAGCATGTCTCGGGTTGTCAGCCCGTACTCTTTTACCTTTTCATCATAAAGCATAAAAAACAGTAAGCTCAATATAGTAAACACCAAAAATAGAGAAATCGGGAAGGTCTACTCAATAAAGCGCCGTGTTCCGATTACTTGGAAATAAAAATGTAATATTGAAAAAAATTACGAACGTGCAAACCAAATCTAATATGACCCATGCGATTGGCTGAACAAAGCCCACACAAAAAAACAAAAACAAAATAGGCTGTCTGGTCTGGCGTGTTCCTCCAAGACTACCAAGGAAACGTAAGGTTAAGGTTGGTTATTGACGCATACGTAGATAAATATAAGAAATCCTGTATTTTTTTATTTGAGCATGATGAACGAAAAATGTAAACTGTGAGGGGTAGGCAATTGTCCGGTTATCCTAGGTCACGAGTTTCCCTAGTGCGAGATAACGTATGACGACTTGTCCTACTTGACGAGTTAACCTATGACGAGTCGGCTGTGAGGGGTTCACTTCTGACGGGTTCTCCTAGACTCCACCACCACTTTTAGGGCCTCAGTTTCACTGTCGGAACCCCCCCTCCCCCCTTTCACTCATACAGCAGTAATATTTGCGAAGTTCATGGCACGATATTTCCGCAGATGCAAACAATGTAACCACATGGTCAGAAAAAGAGTCGTGTGAAAACCACGTGACTAGAGAAATTAGGGGAGGACAGGACTTTGGATCACATAATGATCAACCATGGTGCAAGGGATATATTTGGAAATGCTAACTTAAGTACGTCGATACACATATAAGGAATATTGGGCATGGGGTTATGGTTGCTACTATAGTGGCAAATTCTGTAATATAAACAAGGTGTACATACATGCTTGAGTGCAATCAGTGAAGACACAAAAAATAAAAATTCTAATAAAACAAAGGTTGTCTAAAACAAGGGAAAGACACGTAAACATAAACAAGCAGGTTTTTGTATGTAATTCACGGCAGAGACAGTGTAGAATGAAGCTAGCTAGCTAACGGCAGGTTAGGTTAATGCCATGGCCAGTTAAACAAACTAAACCCCGAATATTACAATGAAAGCCGCAAAACCACACTTTCGATAAAACGGATAAACAAGATGCAACAGGCATTTTTTCGATTAGACGACGTTCGATGCCTGGAAACCATGCAAAATGTTTCCAAACATTTTTGTGATTCGGTGATTCGAATGAACACATATTTGCCGTGACACTCTCAGAAAAACACGATGTTTTCATGCAGAATCAAAAATAGGCACGTTTAGACCAAAAACAAACAACTAATCAGGCTTGTTTAATTATTTTGGCTTCTATTACAT
Source organism: Haemaphysalis longicornis (assembly GCF_048455015.1). Classification (NCBI taxonomy): domain Eukaryota; kingdom Metazoa; phylum Arthropoda; class Arachnida; order Ixodida; family Ixodidae; genus Haemaphysalis; species Haemaphysalis longicornis. The sequence continues at coordinate 48,454,534 of NW_027526460.1, forward strand.
AACTGAGTTTTCTAAGCATTCTTAGCTCGGCAATGCATTTGGATACCTTTATTAGCCAACACAAATAAACTACTGAACGTCCGGCAATTGCAAAACTGCGTGTAAATGATTGCTTCCATGGTATTCTTTGCAATCCCTTTTTAATAATACAAAATGACGATAATGCGAGAAAAACGTTTACGATGTTACAACTACTTCAATCTACCTCAAAATATTGCCAGATCATAGCGCGCCGAGTAACCAGGGCGATTTGTCTCGAAACAAATCTGCTTCCCGCCAAAACAAAAATTACTAAAGTACGGTTGGACAGTGAACGGGCTTTTTTTTCTTTTTCACAGTAACAAATTACAACAATTCAACCCCACCCCGACAACACACGCACAAGCACACTACACACGCACATACACACTACACAAGCACGTCTACGTAGACACATCCCCAAACAAGGATATTACCAATTTGGAAAACTACTGCACAGAGGCTCTTAATTTATTCAGTTCGTTTAATAAGACTCAACCCAAAAGTTTTATTCCAAAAACATAGTGTGTTGACTTGTTTTTTTTTTGTGGAAACTTAGTACTGCGTTATCTGTCAACAGGCGGCGATAGTGATAAGGCACTCTACATTATGGTTTGAGTGGCACAAGAGGCAATAACGCATAAATCTCGCGCATATTTTTGCTCCCACATTCAAATCACTCGTGTAGGGAAACTATGCAAAATAGACGATATTGTTCCAGATAATACCCTTCAGAAATACAGACAAAAATGGCCTCGTATCTGCTCCTTTTGTTGCAAATGTCGCCGAAAGACGATAGTCGACTCGCACCCCTGCCAAGTAAAGGTCTCTCCCGCTCACCTCTCATGCTGTTCCTTTCTTGTCTCGTTCCTCCCAACACAACACGCTAGAGGTTTGCTCAAGACAACTTAAATTTACCGCGTTATACTGCTCCACGTCGGGTGTCTCGATGTCAGCGCTGCCGTAGGGCAGAGACGCCCGTGAATCGAGGCGCCCAACTACAACAGTTATAGAACCACGATTCCCTGCATCGTGGTTCTATAACTCCACGAGCGTTCCAAGCGGAAGGTGGATCCCATCTAGTGGAACTTTTCGTCGCTATTGCCGTTTGATTTCTTAAATTCCGCCAGGAGGTAGCGCTGGCAACAACAGGTGACGGTTTCTGCCGTTGCTGCAGTATTTTATTTGCTATTGCGGAAACCGAGCATCCATGAATTTTTTAATGAAGGAACACTCCAAATATCCCTTATGTATTGATTTTCTTCCTTGTATTTGCGTAATGTATTTGTTCAACAATGTTCCCAAGTATGACCACTGACACTGGACTTGGACGTTTAGATTGGGCTGTAAGTATATAAGACTATTACGCAGCTTTGACCGGGTGGCTGAATCGTGTCACAGACAGACAGACAGACAGACAGACAGACAGACAGACAGACAGACAGACAGACAGACCAAAATTTCTGAGTTTAAGTATCCCTAGAAAGGCTAGCGTCTTCAAAACGATAAAAGAGGAAGCATGAAGACGGTAGAAAGGGAGACACAGGTGAGAGAGGGGTCCTAAGAGATGGCGACCGGATATGGCTACATATCCTAATGACTAAGCCTGCTAGGCCATATGGTTTTACGGGTCGAGTGACAGCTGGGGAGAAACGAGAACGTAACAAACAAGAACAAAAAAAAATGACGGCAAAAAAAAAGAAAAAAATTCCCGTAATTCGGAAGCGCACAAACCAAGTACGGTGTGGAACACCCTTGTCTATAACCCTGAGTTCAACGTCAACTGGTTACCTCTCAAAACTGAGGACTCAAACTTGTCACAAAAGACGTTCAGATCAAAATATATAGTCAATACTTCAGAATGACACAGTAGTGTTCTTCAAATGTTTTCCGGCGGGGGCAAGATAAGGCTATAAGTACAAAACCTGTGTTATAGACAAGGGGGTCACCCTCTGTACTACATGTCATAGATACACGTGAAGGAGCCCACCCTTGACGGCATTTAGCTTTTAACGGAGAACATGACGAGGTGAAGGTCTAAACTTACAATAGAGGCTCCAGGGTGGCTAAGGAAGTTGTAATTAGACCCAGAAATGGGTTTTAAAAGCACTGGTGGTGCCTATGGGCATATTTTCGGCTGAGCAATGACCGTTTGTGTAATGCCTTGTCGTCAACAGATTCGCCTTAACGCCCTCGTTATTTTGGCCCCAGCCCGAGTTGTTACTTAAGGGCGTATATTAGGGGACACCGAAATGGCACCTCGCGTCATTATTAGTTGCGAAATGCGCCCGAAAAGGCGCAGTTCCTGAAAAGAAATCCCTGCGCCCTCTCGCGAGCGTGCGATCTGTGTGTCGTCTCTCGCCCGCCTCGTTAACGCGGCAAACGACGCGAAACGAATGCGACGGCCGCTAAAACAAGCACGCCTAACCACGTGGCCACCGCTGCCAACACGAAGAATAATTTGGAAGGCTGCTTTCCGGCGAAAGGCGTTAGGGGTCATAAAACAAACGTAACGGACGGCGACATAGTGTCCGGACGATATGGCTATGTATAACTCAGCCATGGACGAAGACTCTGGGGATTTTTCCCACGGCCTATTATTTAGAACAGACCACCGAATAATGTTGAGCCTTAACGTGTGGACCACACCGAGGGTGAAGGTACTGCTAAAAGAACCCCGCTCCTCGGAAAGACCGTCGAACAACAGTAGGTATATAGCTTTTTAAGCGATTTTGTTCACTGTAAAATATGCTCCTAAATCAATTGCACGCATTATATATGTAAATAAGGGTAGTTTTTTATTTGTAGGTTGGTTTAGCTAAATAAGTCGCAACTATACCATGGTACGGCCCACACAATGAAGGTGAGCGTTACCTACCCTGAGCCCTAGCCCACAGAATGATGCTGCATATTATATTGTGGTCTAGTCCATAGAATAGGGGCTGCCTAGATTTTTCGCGAACCTTCTTCGTTGTCAATAGTGTGATTATTACCTAATGATGACTGCCGGAGCGCTTGCAGTTAAAAAGAAATGGGAATGTCTGCTTGTCTTTAACGGACGTGTCAGTGAGCGCCGTGGTACTCACTTCTCGTGCTTATTTCCCGGCTTGGATCAGTTCTCACACGAACCCAAACGTGTTTTTTTCTTTGGGCGCTGAGAGGTTTTGTGTATGGACACGAACAGTCTGCTGGAGAATCTATTGGTGGTAGAGAACCTATTGATAAATACAGCTCGGCTGTGAAACACTATTTCGGCTGTTAGTTTTGTTGCCCGGTACCGGAGAAAGAAAGTTGCCATCGATTTTGCTTGGCGCCCTGTTTCTTTAGCGTCCGACGCGGACCCAGGCGCTGTGAAAAAAATAAAAAAAGGGGCCAAAGCTTGAGCGTAATCTGACGGGTGTCGGACGGCTCGACGATAGGCTCTGCAAGCAGTGATTACGGGGATCTGCTTCACGGCGCCAACATTCAATCTTCCTATCTTTATTCCCAAGAAGTAAGGACAAGAATGTTGCTGAAGCACTTCAGCTTAATTGCACGCAAAATAAAAGTCTCAAGAGGCTGACAGAGGATAAAGTGGGAATGACGAGTAAGAACACGGACTTCTTTTTTGACAAGTTAATTTGGCAATGATGTCGTGAGGAAAGCTGATGCTACACTCGTCGTTTCCTTTTATTGTCTATTTATTTGAGTTTAAAGACGGTGAAAGAGGGAGACAAGAAAAAAAAAAAGAAAAACGTGAGTGAACTTTGCGGTGGGTGATAAGCGTACGGCCTGACGCTTGGCTTGCACAGGTGTAATCAGATGTAAACAGACCAACACGGATTGATGGCGGACCAGTTTACGGTACATAATTCAGTAACAGAGCATGTGTTCGAGAATTTGAGAGAATTTCTCCATCATGTGCCCAGTCAGCAGCAGTTATATTATTTTAATTGAGCCCCTAAATGAAGAACCGCTTTCACAACCGCAATTTGTGCTGACATCCGCATAGCATACCAAGTAATTTTAAATGACAGATCCGTATTCCATTTATTTTGGTCCCCACCTGTGTTTAACCTTCCTGCACCGTTTATCGTCAAGGAAACTGATAGTTAACAAAATACACAGTAAAGGAGCCTGCACGCGTCTTGTATTGGATCAGAAATAGACAAAAATGGCTGTGGCTTAGCTCAGCGAACCCTAGATATGCAAAGCGAAAGCTTGGTTTAGCCCGGTCCGTTTCCCGCGTTTTGCGAGCCCAACGGCTCGCTTTCCTCAAGCCTGTGACGCTAGTTCGCGGGCTTGTCATTTTGTAGCCTCTCCAGTTAAGCCGCTCGCCGGCATATATATCAGCGGGGTGGTCCGACAACGCTGGCCCGCAACGGCTCAAAGCCTCCCACTACCGTGCAACGTTCAGAAAAGGCGTCTCGCCTCGCTCACATCCATGGCCAAGCTCGCATGCACGCGGCGAGTCACGTGATCAGACAGCGACCCAGATGCGGAGAGCGTATGCGCCAAGCCGGCAGCGGCGGTGGCGGCACAGTTCAGCGCGGCGAGTTATGTGAAGCATTGCCAAGGCTACGGCGGCACAGCTGCGGTCCAATGAAGGTCGAATTGCTTGCGATGACAAAACTCGGCTCGACTAGGTTAGGAGAGCTCCGCTTTAAAAAACAATCTTATTAGGTCCCCACTTAAGCGTGTGGCAACGAAGCCCATAATACGAAATTGCAGTAATGCGAGGATGTGGCTACAAGTGATTTCTGGAACTGAAATCCTAAGCTTTAGAGAGAAAAGGAACGCGCACAGTGTCCAAGGCGTTCAAAGCTCCGACCAAATCAAAACAGCGCATATTCGGCTACTACATGCTGTGTTCGTCAGCATACTACCGAACTGTCATACATTCAAACCCGGCTATAACGAACCCGGATAGAGCGAATTATGCTATATATCGAACAAAAATATTTCAGTTACAGAAATACATGGGGAAAATATTCCTTATAACGAAGTTCACATCCGATATATCGAACTCTGCGCGCCTAGAATGGCTGCCGAAATGCATGGTCTCGAAGCGGCGATTTAGATGTGGATTGGCCACGACCACGGAGCAAGAGCCGCGACTGAGACAATGCGCCTCGCACGGAGTGACGTGATGCCCGACACTTTCCGTAACTGTTTCCGACGCGCGGGACTCACGGCAGAACCGGCGCAGTCAGCGTGTCCGGACCAAGACAGCAGCATCGGTGAACTGTGAATCAGTGAATCAGTGAACGTTCCATATGATGTCGCGAGTGAAAGCCGTCCGACGCTTACAATGAAGCGCCTTCGGCAGTCGATGTCCTCCGCCAATGCTTTTTTAGATTTTGGAAAACGCGGACTCGAACTGGTACAAACAATGTTTCGTGTAGAGAATGATATGCTAGTTGAAGCCGCCAAAATGAAAGTGAAAACAAAAATCACCGCTTTTTTACAAAGTAGGCAGCTAAGGCGGAAAGTAGCTTTATTATTTGCAATAAATGGATTATTTTGTGTATGGTAATAGCTACTTTACTGTGTTCGTTTCTGCATGCGGGGATGGCTGTTGGGAGGGGGGATGGCTCCCGCGAATTGCGAACTCGTGAAATAGGTTCGTTATAAGCGGGTTCGGCTATATCGAACTGTTGGATATATCGAACTAATCGCAGTGCATATTGCAGTTCGCTATAAACGGGTTTGACTGTATCAGGTATAAGAGAAAAGCAGCTGAACAAAGAATGACAAACACATTTCCGCCAAGGTCGCACTCTGTCTTGATGCTCTTTGTCTTACTTAGACTAATGTTTTTACCAGCTTGCTCTTCTCGTCTCTCTCTCTCTCTCTCTCTCTCTCTCTCTCTCTCTCTCTCTATCTCCGTCTTTATATATATATATATATATATATATATATATATATATATATATATATATATATATATATATATATATATATATATATATATATATATATATATATAATACACGTCAGCTGGGATCGCTGGGGGAAATTACCGCACAGTAAAAACGACTGTGTCCCCTACCCCCTTGGATCGAAGCGGCAGTGGCGACAGCAGCGGTTACAACGGCTGAGTCGTCGGCGGAGGGCGTTCGTTTGGCGTCATCTTTTTTAGATCAGAAGGCCATTACTCGGAAAGTGCGCATCGCAGCCTCTCCACTGGCAGAGATTTGACGCTCCAACGCTCGTTTATCGCCGCTGTTGAATTTTCGCCGCGGAGGCGGCCGCCTGAAGATCGCCTCAGCAACCGTGCCCGGCGGTCGGACCCGTTGATCGCCCGGGGTGACTTTGTCAACGCAGTTACGACAATGGTTGGCTGCGAATGGGATAGGCACGAGCTTGTATTTGCAAACAACTGCGCCCACTAGGCGCTGCTCTAATCGGGTAAGTACGCTTAATAAAAATATGTAAGGCATACGGAACGAGGCAGTATTATGCCCCAGTGTATCCCTGTTAACAAAGGGAAGGAAGTAATACGACGCACTACAAGGCAAACAAAGTGTTTGAACGGGCATGTGAAACCTTTACAAAAGACACCGTTGTGGTAGAGTACATCCATAGTACTCCATTTATGCCCTTGGCGCTGTATCACCGAGACGTTTTTAACACCAGCTTCTCTGTGGCACGAAATGCATTGACGGCAAGAAATTTTTAGCTGCAATTAGGTGATCTTATATGAAAACATCGAAGTTTTTTTGGGCTTTTAATAACAGCACAACTGCGAAAGTTTGACACATCGAATACGGACGGACGGGTTTTGGTTTCCTCGTTGAGTGCAATGCTTTGCATTTCGAATGATCGGATTGATTATAGTTATACTCAAGCTGGATTGAAAGCTAACTTCTTCGAATTACGTTCGCGCGTGCAGAGAAGGCTCCCGTAAAGCTGCTGAGTATACAAAATAACACCCGATTGCTAGATGTGATAACGCTATTAAGATATTGATAATATGCGATTGTTGGCAGTAAAAATGTTCGTAGCTCCTTTGTCATGCTTCAGGGATGTAAGAAAGAGGTAAAAAAGACAAAAAATAACAATACGGAAAAAATTACGGAGGATGCGTAAAACATTTTAAGGGAGTAAAGGCGAAAGCCTAGTTGTACCTTCTGTTGATCTGCTGTTGAACGTTCGATTGTAGTTTGAGGACGTTTCTCTCTCTGGCTGTCACCAGGATCCCTCTGTTCACCTACACCTCTCAAGGCGGCTCCTACTGCACGTGCGGCAGCGGCCCACCATCCTCCAACGCTGCACTGCGTCGCCCTTTCTCAGAGACCTCCTCCAACTCTCCTCTCGCGCTGCTTTTATCAGCGGAGCTGTTCTTACTGGCCGCAAGTTCGCTGTTGCAGGAAGAAAATACCAAGAAGGTACCGGGCGCTCGAGAGTGCGTCCCTCGAGGCGACTGCCGAGTCCCCGGCTCGCGCAGTGGCTTTAACGAAAAGAAAGAAATCCAGCGCGGTCGTCAAGCGCTACCACGCAATTAAAAAAATTACTCCCACCTCCCCTCGCGGGAACCCCTGTGTAGATGCGACGCATAGGGGGTTCCGTTGTTGTTTCCCTTAGGTTGATTCTCCCATCGCGTGAAACGTGCCGTTTACCCCCTGCCGCGGCTATTACGCAACGTGGCGCGGCTGTGACGCAACACAATCCAACACAATCCACTTTAATCCAATCCAATCCAATCCAAGCCAAGCCAAGCCAAGCCAAGCCAATCCAATCGAATCCAATCCAATGCCCCTCGCGAGAGAGTGTTCGCTATCGGAGAGGAGAGGGGGTGAGCGGCGGAGAGCGCAGCTCGCGCGGCGAGGAGAATGGGGGAGGGGTGTGGACGGACAACGACAACGCCGTATGGAGGGACAAGGCGAGTGAATGATATGCCGTCGCATCTAAAAAAGCTCTAGCGCTTATGATAAGGATGAAAATGCACCCTGCTTGGGAGAGGTCACCGCGGCCGCCGCATTCTCTAGAAGCCATTACGGATAATTGGAGACATGGCTACGAGTGTGCCAATCCTTGCCGAGACGACTTGCAGATCCCGTCACCGCTGCCTCGACTCGATGACGAAGAGCTGGCGGAAGTCTACAATGCTGAGAATGACTTGGCGTCCCCCACTCGCCGCGAAGAAGACGACCACCTCTCCGAAAAATATGACGACGATTACTAGTCCTGCAAGTATACAAATAAACAATGATACTCAAGCTTTACTCTGTGTCCGGCGATGCTCACCTACAACAGCTTCGCCGTTCATGTCTTGCGCGTGAGTGCAAGCTTCCCTGATTTCTCGTTTCTCCTTCCCTGCGCGTGATCCCCAGCTCCTGCTCCCATGTTGCCGCTCGCTCCGACCACAACTTACCCTTTGTGTACTACCGATTTCCTGTACCTCAAAACGCGCGAGCTTTAAACGTAGTCTTTGGCTTTCGCTTAAAAGGCAACTGCTTCTCGCAAAAAAAGACAGAAGCAGCGATCGGACAGCGTTTCGGCTCAGTTGCCACGATCGCTTTGGAGGAGTCGCCCGCCGCGGTGGCTCAGTGGGTAAGGCTTTGTGCTGCTGAGATCCACGACGCGGGTTCAATTCCCCGCCGCGGCGGCCGCTTTTCTGGTGGAGGCGAAAACCGAAAACGCCCGTGTGGTCGAGATTTCTCGACACGTTGAAGGTCGTCAGGTCGTGAAAATTAATCCGGAGGGCTCTACTACGGCGCGCCTCATCGCCTGTGTAGCGACGGCGCTATACAGGCTCCCAATCAATCAATCAATCAAGCTTTAGAGGAGTCGGCTGAGTCCAGCCGTGTTGCTTCAGAGGAAAACTAAGGTTGGTGAAATGAAGAAGCGCCGGGAGGGTCTCAAGTATCAGAACACAATTCTCAGACTTTCTGCACATTCGTTCTGCTTCCCTTCATTCTCGTTTTTCTCGTTTTGCTTGGGAAAGCCCACAAGGAAACGTAACCAGTCTAGCGGTGGGACATTACTGCTTCTTAATTAACGGCATCAAGGTGATCTCGATCGACTTCTGTAACCCAGTTTCACCGGCATTTGATCACCTCCCATGAAGAGCCGCATTGGGTTTCTCGTTAAAGTGGCGCCACCTCACAGGAGGAAGACGACACAAAATTTATTGACCAAAATAATTTCGAATATTTTTAAACCATTACGTGATTCGTTAATATTGGGTTGCAGCAACTGGAGTATCCAACATGATATTGCTGCTGTTATTTAGGCAGTATGAATTTGTTTGATTCTGTACATTTAATATTTCTTATCTTAGCAATAACCTTAGAAACACAAGCACGATCTATACACCGTTCCTTGAAAGTCCGTGCTATTGAGTTTCCAGCTGCTTGGGTTATGAAAGTAGTGATAGTGGAGCAGTCGATACAACTCGGGCGAAACCCGCGCAATCGCGCGCAGCACGCCGGACATACTCAGCGCGCCGTATTGGGGCCGCTTACATTGAGAAAGTACGGCTTGTGCCATCTTCCACATGCAGCACCGTCGGAAATCGAGCTGCAATACTCATTCCCTAGCATAAACTAGATAACCCCACTACTACTTTCAAATCCCCAGCCTGGCTGTTGGCCACGCCCGGCGCGGGGTAGTCTGTTTTTCTCGGTGTTCTGTTCTTCCACTGAATTATGTTTACTACGTGCCATGAGGGCAGACCCAGTGCAGCTCTGCGCAAGCACGAACCAAGTTAACAAAGTAGTTCACTATACAGCGAACGGAACGCGCCCTGCTCCTGACCGTCAAATATGGCTTTTGTTTACAGCTTGGTTGAGTGTGCACCGCGGGCGCTTATCAGAAATCGTCCTAATTCAGCGTGTCAAGAGCGTCTTTGAGCATTGGCGAGTGCGTATTAGACATTGAAGTTATGTCATTTGTCATCGACTGTGTTTTCACGGTGTGTGAAGGAGGCTCCCGTGGGAAAATCATGTAGTCTTGGCCTCTCCTATCGGCTCGGACAACTATGAACCCCAGTTCGGACATAACATCCCCGCCACTGTGGCACCATTGGCTCACGGTGGCCTGGGGACTTCATTTTTCTTTGGCGTTAAGCTCTTGTCGCTGCTAACGGGCATCATATGAAGACTTCGTGGCTACGACGCTAAGCCCACACAAGGCGGACGCCATGGTGGTGTGCCTTCGCTCGCTACGCCGCGCCCACAAATGGGCTGGGTGTGCTTGATTTAACATTAAAACTCGGAGAAAACTCGGGAATGGTTTTGCACGGTCGAGTTTAACTCGTGACACTCGTGGCGGCCGCTGCTGCGGCGTGGTTTATTGTTCATGGTCGCCGTAGCAGGCATATTTCTACCCCGACAAATCTTTTAAACGAAGCAGGAATTTAGAACTCGTTTTTATCTCTAGAAAAGTACTGTGCATTGGCTGTGCAGTCATTAGGCGTCCGAAACCCGTTTGCGACGACTTGGAAGCGGCTTTCGCTTGATGACCGTCGAGGTGCAAGTGGTGTGTACGCTGCGGTTTTACGCGACGGGCAGTTCCACAGAAGCGTTGGTAGCGACTTCACCATCGACCACCACCAGTCGACAGTCAGCCGGTGTGAGCGCGATATGAACACTGTAAACGTGTTTCCCTTACCTCGCCTTTTAGGTGGTTCGGCGAAAATGGCTTCCGCAGGTTCTACACCGCGTCTATGCGTTTGCAGCCGTGACGTGTGCTTGAGTTATGGTCTGAAACAGTCTCGACCGAGGCGTTGCATGACCGTGCGTTTCATTTATCGTCAGCGTGTAGGACATTTTCCACTGAGGCGTTGCGTGTAGCAGATATCTTGGGAGAACGTTACTGACAGGATAGCTTATATGTATATACGTATACAATCAACGGCGCGTATCTATTCGTACAGGCGATCCCCACACATTTCACCGGGTTTCGTTCAGCGTTACCGTTGCGTGGCAGGAAGCAGAGCATGGAAAGCGAGGGAAGGGGAGAGTTGAGAATTAAAGTAACCGCGTGACCCCAGAGGGGAGGGGGGTTAGAAAGAAGCGAAATAAGAGAGCGAAGTGAAAAAAATTGAATTAAATGGGGAAAAAATATCCACTGTAGAGTGCTTCATCCAGCTACAGCGGTGATAAGGAGGAATAAACATTTAATTTAGCAGTCAATGTTGTTGGGTTGACCGCCAGGTGGGGACCTCCTTAGTCCAGCAAGCCCCGGGTCTTGGTAGCCTGTCTCGCCCGGTCCTCCAGATGTTGTTGGTGATCCGGGTTGGAGCTGGTCAACCGACCCTCCCACTGTTCAAATGAGGGATTGGGATTTGGGGCAAGGGATGGTGTGCGGCGGCACTCCCATACCATGTGGTAGAGAGCTAGTGCATGCCTCTATGCAGAATTTACAAGTGTATGTATACAATGTCGGTTGCATTGAGTGTAGTAATGTACCACGTGGAAATGTTTTAGTTTGTAGCTGTCTGTAGATGACCGTGTCTTCGCGAGACATGTTGGGATGTGGAGACGGAAAGGTTCTTCGTCCCAAGCGGTAGTGGGCCAGGATGTCACTGTACCTTCTGGGGATTATTTCTCGTGTTGGGTTTATGGAAGGACTGGCTGACATCCCAGAAAGAGGCGCCCGGTGTGTTGGAGCTCGGACTGTGGCATGGGCCGCCTCATTCCCTTCCAGTGATGAATGAGCCGGTGTCCATATGATAAACATTTCGGGTAAATCAGGGTGGGCTGATAGAATTTTTGCTGCTGTTGATGAAATGCGTCCAATTTGGAAGTTTCGACAGGCTGTCTGGGAGTCTGATATGATGGTGACATGTTCTTTGCCAGTGGTAGCTGCAAGGGCAATAGCTGCTTCTTCGGCGGTGTCGATGTCCTTGGTAGGAGAAGCTAGCTTCAGTCCCTGATTATTGACTATGCTGATGACGTGGGCTGATCGACTGGTGTAAAGTGATGCGTCTGCGTACCTAACGTCAGGCCGTTTCCCGTATGCAGTTCGAAGAGCTTGAACTCTGGCCTTGCGTCGTGCTCTGTTGTGGAGTGGATGCATGTTTCTTGATACCGGGACGACAGTGATGTTCTCTCTAACATGTAGAGGAATGCGTTGTTTAGCGCTGTTGCCTTTCGGGACTTCGTAACGCAGTTTTAGTAGGGTGTGTCTTCCCGTCTTTGTGAGTTTTAGGCGTTCCAATTGGCTAGTTTTGTGGGCTTCAGCCAATTCTTCCCACTTGTTGTGCAGGCCTAATTGCAATAATTTGTCTGTAGAAGCAGTGAGGGGTAAACCGAGAGAAAACTTGTAGACTTTTCAGATCAAGATACTAAGTCTTTCTTTTTCATTATTTTTCAGGGCTAGATATGGCGTCCCATACGTAATTCTACTCGTTATTAATGCTTGCACAATTTTAATGGTGTCCTGCTCTTTGAGGCCATGTCTGCGATTTGTGATATGGCGTATGAGATGTAGAACTTGATGAATTGTGGTTTGCAGTTTATGGAGCGTTGCCATGCCCGCTCCGTCTTGATGTAGCGTAAGTCCGAGTAGGCGGAGAGTTTTGACCTGTGGGATTGGAGCGTTGTTGATTTGAAGTTCTATATCAGGAATTGGCGCCGGGGTCGACCTCTGGTTCGTTTTTTAAGGAGCAGTAATTCGGTTTTTTCTGGAGAGCAGTACAGGCCGCGTCGGCGAAGGTACTGTTAAGTTGTTTGAATAGCTTCTTGCAAGGCGTCCTGCTGCGTGCCGGCAGAGCCCGTGCGTTTCCATATTGTGATATCATCGTCGTAGATACCGTGACTGATGTCTGAGATATTATTCAATTGTGCTGGAAGGTCTTTCATTGCCAAATTGAAAAGTAGTGGTAATATGACAGAGCCCTGGGGTGTTCCTTTCGGTGGTGTCGGGAGTTTGTCTGTTCTAAGGTTCCCTATGCCAATTGTCGCTGTGCGGTCTGTCAAGAAATTTTTAACAACGTTGTATGTCAGCTCGCCGCAGTGGGTTGAGTGTATGCCTTCTAATATAGTATGGTGCGTGACATTGTCCAAGGCCCCTTTGACGACAAAGGTCAATATTGCGCTTTTGTGTTGGCTGCTTAGATTTTTCCAGGATGTCTTCTTTGATTTGCAGGAGTATATCTTGAGTAGAAAGGGGCGAGCGGAAGCCGTACATGCTGTGAGGCCAGTAATCATTGTCTTCAAGGTAAGGGGCAAACCTATTGTGCACCATGTGTTCATATAACTTGCCTACGCATGATGTCAGGGAAATTGGACGTAGGTTTGCGAAATTTATGGGTTTTCCAGGTTTGGGAATTAAGCTGATATCGGCATGTTTCCAGAAAGCGGATACTTGACCTTTTTCCCACTGCTCGTTGATGTACTGCAGTAACCATTCTATGGCATCAGAGTCCAGGTTCCTAAGTGTCTTGTTGTTGACTTTGTCGTGACCTGGCGTTGTGTTTCTGGTCAGGGTCTGAAGAACAGCGGTTATTTCCGCCTCCGTAAAGTGGCTGTCAAGGCCTGGGTTGTGGTTACCGGCATAAGCGGGGAGCAGACGAGGGGTGGAGGGGATGGGACCTATGTAACGGTCAGCCAGGTCTCTGAGTAATTGTTGGTCGTCCCCTTGGTATTGGTGAATAAGGCGCCGTATATGGTGTGCGGCTGCTGCCTTCGTTTCTGTATTACCGATAAGCGTTTTGAGAATGTGCCAAGTTCGGCGGTTGCTCAGCGTGCCTTGTAGTTGGTCGCAAAATTGGTTCCAATTCTGTCTACTGAGATAATGTGCATATTCGGTGGCCTCGGCAGTAATTTGGGCTATGCGGAGCTTGAGGGCACGGTTGGTTTTTCTTTTTTTCCACCGCTTGATCATGCTTCTGCGAGCCTCCCATAGGTGTAGGAGGTGCGGGTCAGTGTCACGGTTATCGGTGGTAAGCTGAATTGTTTTGGTGTGTTTGGAAACCGATTGGATCATTCCTTCAGACCATTGCTCAATGGAATCGAAGTTGGACGGTTGGGTCTCTTCACGGAATGCTTTCCAGTCAGTGATATTTGCTTTTTTGAGGCGTTGCGGGGTTCTGTAATGGGCAACAACAGACTATATTATATAGTGATCGCTCCCTAACGTTTCATCCAGTGATGTTATTAGAGAAGGTGAGGTCAGGGGTTGTGTCCCTGCATACACTATTTCCTATTCTGGGTGAGGTGGTTAGGTCATTCCAGAGAGTTAACTGATATTGCTACGCCATGTTGTACATGTCTGCTCCCTTTTTGGTGGTTACGCGATAGCCCCAGGCTAAATGGGGAGCATTGAAGTCACCTAAGAGGAGGAGTTTCTGCCCTTGAGCTTGTCGTTTTGCTAGTTGTATCCGGTGACTCAAAGTGGTGCAAACAGAAATAAAGCATGTAAATCTGAAAAGTTGTCGTTATTGCTATTCCTTCCTTCGTAGCACATGCCTACTTTAGGGATTCGCCAGCCATTAGAAGCTTTGAGGAGGTAATGTGCCCGGTTCGAAAAATTCATCTTACTATGGATTCGAAAACTACAAGTTGCAGAATACTGCGTGTCGCGTGATACCTGAACGTGATGGCGCGGGATTAGGACAGGCGCACACCAGACTCGCATAACCCTGATTCCAGGGAGGCTGTGGCGTGTGCCAGTCTACTTGTTGACGTATTTTATTAAAAATGAAAGAGAAAATCTGACGCAAACACGGTATAGCATAAAAGAAGCCAGTCGAATTAATTCGCGCTAAAAGAAAAAGAAATCAAAAAGAGGAAAACGATGCAAGTAGTATGTATCACTGAAGACGTTATTATTAAGTATCACCAAGCTTTCGTCTTCAAAGCACGTAAGCAGACTTCAGTGCCCCAAGGAAAGTTTGTATCGCAAATCAGGCGAGGGGTTTCGATAACCTAACACCGAGCCGCAATAATGTGAATGTGGCGCCCCGCTTTCATTTTTGCCAGTCACATGATCGAATTGTCTGCCACCGACGACAGAAGTGGGCAGTAACTGTTTCTTAGGACGAAAAATTTCAAACAAAAAACTCGTATGAACGCCTTAAATAAAAAATGAATGAACTTTGTAATAGAATACACATTAATAAAATACAAGCGCAATAAAGTAACGTAGTTGTATTTGCTTGCCCCCAGTAGCCACCAGTGCAACAGTGGAGCGAGTGAACGCACTGAAAAATGTGTCATGCCCTAGTCGCGCTTCCTAGGAGCGCGCCTCCCTGGACCGGTTACGTCGCCTCAATAATCACCGAATAGCATGAATCCCATTTTTAAAGTGTTTGAACTCCGCCTCGAAATATTATCATGTTACGCGGGCGTCGCTAGAGCTCGTGTCTCCCGAGTTCCGCTCAAACTCGGCCCTCTGGAATAGCCCCCCTGCAAGCACATACTTACCCTACTGCAGCGACGTTGTAACATCGACGCTTACCCTTCCAACCTACAGTCATAGCAAAAATCTCTTAGTGAGCATCATTGGGAGGGACTTCCTGCCGCGGCAAATGTATTTCCAGATGGAGGCCGGACACAAATAATGATACGTGCACCGTGCGACTACTGCATTTATAAATGTGGCCTGCGTAATATTATTCCTCCTAAGCATCACTCTCTGTATAGGATTATTTCTCAGCATTAAACAACGTACTTATGTCGTTTTAACAACACTGACGCCATCCACCCTTTCTGCATTGTTAATTTTTAAAGTGAAGCTTTCTAATGGTAAGAATCGAAATTGGGCCACTCGACGTATATTCGATGAAGCCGACGTATATTCGAATGCGCCACTCCGACACGATGGAAGCAGTCTGGATTTTGTAAGCGCCTACTCATACTAAAAGTATTCGTACTTACCAATATATCTCATTCAAACAAACCAATCGCGAACGCCCACTTACATTTCGCGCAGCGAAAGCTTCGATTCCCAACCATTTTTCTCGGTGGCTGAAAGGGGCTTTGATTTTTCTTTCGCACTCAAGCTGCTTTCGTTTCGTTCGTAACACCCGTCTCGGTGTACCTGGTCAGGTAACCCTGCTCGCCAACAATTGAGGAAACTGGCAAGCTTTACATGACCTCGCTGTCCGTATCTGAGGGCGCCTCCAGAGAGCAGATCGCTTCACTAGGCCACAACAATCCCTTTTGCTCTTAGTGTAGTTAACGTTGCTGCCTCTCATAGTGAAAACAATGCCGGGGCAACAAAGGAGGCGGCGAGGAGGAAAACGAGGTCACCAGCTATCGGGACGACATTAGAAGCAACCCAAAGAAGCTTATGTGGCGCTTTACTACAAACAATGCCTGCTTGGTCAGCCCGCCCAGCCAATTATCAGTGGCCCCTAAATCCTTTTGTTCTCAATAAAACCGGAGCAAGCCGACTAACTTCAGAGTTGCTCTGTAACATAAAAGCAGGGAAGACAAAAGTGCAGACGGAGACGGGGAAAAAAGGATAGTAACAAAGATTAACATATAGATCGAAAAAAGGAAAAATTTATATATATCACAGTAGAGTACTTGGGAGGTGAATGGAATGGTATATTGAAATCACCACGAAAAACAACAATTATTACGAGATTTCGGCTGGGGGCCATGTACTCCACTTGAAAAAGGCCGGACCCCAGCCGAAATGTCGTAATAAATGTTATGTCAGTTGTCACGATTCCAATCTAATATATATATATATATATATATATATATATATATATATATATATATATATATATATATATATATATATATATATATATATATATATATATATATATATATATATATATATAAGGGGTGGCAGTCAAGAAAACCTCGGAAAGCAAAGGGGAGGATGTGGTAGGTCATTGGAACAAATAAACAATTTGGAAAGAAAGTAGAGAAAAAATGCCCGCCGGGTGGGATCCGAACCAACGACCTCCAGAATACCGGCCTGGTGCGATGACCCTACGCTACCGGAGGGGCTATTTTCCCCTCCACTTTCTTGGGTATTTATGTTAAGGTATGTTTGTTTCCTGCGCTTGGGGGTGGTATCCAGCCAACCTTACTGAGATTAAGACTAGTCCTCCAGTCAATATATATATATATATATATATATATATATATATATATATATATATATATATATATATATAAATATATAAAGGGACAGAAACGAAGGAGGGGGAAGCGTACATTCAAGTCCGCAAAACTTCGAGTAAAATAGAAAGAGGTGTGACGCAGCTTTCGTTTCATAACGTAAAGCGGCAACAGCTTGTGCGCGAACAACGCACTGTTAAAAAAAGGTCTCTGAAAGCATCGGCAAAGTTGAGCGCAGTTAAGCCCCTCATTACGGCTTATCGCAGGCTCCAAAGCGAGTAATTAAGCCAAGACTAGGTCCCGACCTTCTGGCGAACTTAGCCGGTGGAGTCTCCCCATCCCCTCTTCGCCGGCGCCCATCGCGGGCGACCGACCCGGCGCTTAGCCTCGACTCTCCGTCGATCGGGTCCGGTACTCGTTCGTTGATAACGAGGCGTCCGCTGGCCCGAATAGGAATTTTTAATTCTCCGACCCCGGCGGAGGCATGGCCGCGTGTGCATCGATTCGTTTTATCGCATATCGCGCTCTTGAGGCGGCTTTATTTTTGTATGTGTTTGTGTGTGTGTATGTACTGCTACATTCCTTTCTTCACTGCGCCCGAATTTAAACTGCTTATTTTTAAAGCGGCAATTGATGATTCTCGGTATTTTTAGGCATTGATTTTGGGCCTCCAATTTTTCCGTGTGCGCATACAGGGTAAGGAAGGATATCTTCCGCGAGTAATGTTGGTTGACTTAGCATGCGACATACGCTGAGAATAAAAATTGGCTCTCCATTTATCTTAGGGCCCGGGTTTTCTACTTTGCGCGGAAAGGCAAGGAATAACTTAGAAACGACCCACCTTGACCGTGCGGTCTTTGAGAACGCAGTCTTTCTGGCTTTATTGTTAGATAATGATCTTTAAGTTTTTTTTTCGCATTCGAAAACCATTGGAGCTGAATACAGCTTGTATTTTAGTGCGAGTGTCATTGCATTTACTCAACAGCCGTCATTCACTGTTGCTCTGAAAGCCCCCCTAAGAAAACGAAAAAAAAAACTCCACCAGACAGACACATGAACACACACATAAAAAAAAATAGTCACGGACAGTGACAGGCTGTAGTCGAGTCCAGAGTCTCTGAGGAAACGCGCAAGAGCTTTAAAACCCCGCACCGCCCTGTCTTCGCTGTTCCAGGGGCCGAAAAAGTCCTCCATGCTGACAGTTCTCGCCCGTAATAAACTTCGCGCTGTCGCTCGCGCCGAGTTAAAACGTGGACAAACGCAGAACAGGTGTTCCGTGTCTTCTCGTACACCGCAAAGCGTACACAGAGGTGATGCCATCAAACCGATTTTGTTAAGAAAGGTTTTTGTATAGGCTACTTTGAGGCGCAGGTGATGTATAGCACACTCTGTTCGCCTCGATAAACCGTGGGGTATACGAAACGTACACTGCGGGTCGATAGCGTAAAGGGGGGAGTACTGCAGGTCCGGGTTCCGCCAGTGCTGCAATTGCATGCGCCATCCAAGAGTGGTGGCTATTCCGTTGATGTCCTCCCCTTGCCAAATCGGCGACCCCGAACGCTTTTGGAAAATGCATACGCCAACTTTTGGGGCACCTTTATAAAAGTGTGCCAGGATGGCCTATTTTTCATAACTTTATACTTAAGTGATCGAAATTACGCGCTAGAAGATGACACGACCAACGCGGCGTGACAGTGTTTCGCATGTAACTGTAGTCGAGTGTTTTTTGCATGGAAATTATGGACGTCTATCACGAAGAAATTTCACAAATCCCTGTAGCGTGGTAGCGTGCGTGTTCCTTTCAAAAAAGCGTCATAAGCGGAGCTTGGATGCCCAGACGTATCTTTCGGCAATACCCTATCTTCTTTTATTGCTGAACCGGAACAATACGTGAGCAACCTCATCAGGTTTAGACATCCCGAGGTCAACGTGAGTCCCAAATATACCTCGATCTCACCGTATGAAAGAATCTTTCTGTCAAGTCAGAAATTATCGCTTGCTCCTCGAGTAATGTTGATAAACCGTAAACGGAAACCGAGTTATGGTTGAAATCACGTCGAAGAATACAGGTAAATTTTCCACAGGCACACTGGGAGTTATAATGGGATAATGGACCCTTTCTTATGATTAATAGGGTTATGATTATAACTGCGTTGATTTGTGGCTGTTTTTGTGGCTTATATGGTCGCATCCATGTATGGCAATGACTTATGATTGGCTATCCTTCCCCACGTGTAGGATAGAAAACTAAGCCACAGCCTGGCTGACATTCCTGTCTTTCCTTTACCTTTATTCCTTCCTTCCTTCCTTGGTTGCGGTCAAAACTAAATCACTCGTCTGTCGAGATTTCAGCGGGTGTAAGAGATGGGCTAAATTACACCGCAACCGTGCTCGTAGACAAATTTCGTAGAGCAGCTGCAGCTTCAACGTACGAAGCCGAAAAAGTTATGAAATGTGAAAAAGACAGCTACGCAAGCTTGATTAAGTAGCAAAAAGCAATGAAAAAACTATATACTTCCACGCATCAAACACTGGCACCTTTGTTTTTAGCTCCCCTAGCGTCTTGTCTAAACCAGCCTTCAAAAAACAGCTTCCTAAAAGCTCCCAAAAGAACGCCCGGTGTACTTGAATCTGAGCACGGAGGAACTACAACAACAAAAAAGGTAATTCCACATTCACTGCATGCATTAGAGAACGATTTCTCCTTTTTCGCAGCGAGGCCAACATCTCAACAGTACGCTGAGAGGAAATTCAAACGCGAAGCTCGGGAACAAATTGGTGGAAGAAAGATGACGAGAGCGAAACTCAAAGCCATGTTGATATCACAAACAAAGCAGAAACGAAAACAGGGAATTTCTTTTTCTAGGTTGACGAAAAGTCTGAGAGAGCCGTGATTTACGGCATGTTGGGAGGCATTCATTTTAGCTTCCGGTTGGAGTTTTTGCAAACACAAACACTGGCAATCCTCGCTTAGGGATAAGAAAGCAGTTCCGCGTGCAAGGTTTCTGTCTAAGTGAATTTGGCTTCCCATCGCAGTCACAAGAAAGATTCTGCATGTCGGAACGAACAATGCATGAGCGAAAGACCAAGCAAATTGGCCGATTGCAACCGTACTCCCAGGACGTCCACTCAAAAACGCGTTGCGGCGAAGCCATAAAAAATTCCCATGAAATATGCTTGCTGATTCGGAGACCAGCAACTAAATGAAAAGAGGCACTCCAAGGCGCAACACGATACTATACTTGGCGGCTGTACGAGTCTCGAAGATTTGTGTCCTTCCCCGCTTCGTTCCGGGCGGCAGATTTGCCAAACATACGGGGCTCTGCAACTTTTACAATTGTATGGCTGGCAACAGCGAAATAAAAAAGATATATATATATATATACAGAGAGAGAGAGAGAGAGAGGGGGGGATGCTACTCCGGCTTCCATCTCATAACTATGGACGGCAAAATTAAAAGGTATGTTGTGGCCAGACGTGCGATTATGGAATTTGGGTTTTCAACTGCCGAAAAAAAGGTTTCGTGGCAGGTTTATTAAAAGTGACGCCTGTGAGTAATAGCTGACCTCGAATAGTTGGAACACAGACCATGCCAGCGTGTTTTCTGGAATTTCTAGTGTGCGTTGTTTCTTTATAAACATTCATAACGCTACCGAGCTCCAGCTGGAATTGAAAGCAAACTCTTACCAGTATCGAGTAGAAGATGTAGCCACGCTTCACAGAAAAAAAAAGTGTACGCAGTTTGTTTTCTTCCTTTTGTGGTCACTTTAAGTATTATCACAATTATGGCCAGAGTCCCGGCTTCTGCGCTTGACACGATATCGGTATTTAGTGCATGTTAAAGCCTGAATGTTATGGACTAACATAAGTTACTCGGTGACTTTTAGCAACAAAGAACATGAACACGTGCATGCATTTTTTTGTGCTGCGTCCTAAGAACGTTGTTGTTTTCATGGAAGGCACTCGCTATAATCACAAAGTAATATTTAATTACTCAATAATTTTTAAAAAGTTGTAATGTGGGCCTTGATGTCTTCCGCACAGGGATTTCCTTATTTAGGCACCCTTAGAAGCCTGTGTATGGCCTTCACGCAGGGTACTCGAAAGCGTGGCCTGATGTGTTGCAGTCTAAACTGCGTCCCCTACAACTCCACGGCGAGGAAATGGCCTAAACAGTGGCCTTACAACCTACCGTTTCCCCTTGAACCTGAACAAATATGTTAAGGTTATTTTACAAAAGCAAGCTTTTACCAAAGAAGCGGGAACCGAAGGATTACGTCCAGTGACGTTTAGCCGCAGTCGTATGCCGCGCAACAAAACGACTGCTCCCTCTCCTCGTCTTGAGCAATACGCCATGAATCATTTGTCAAGCGGGCTGTACAGGCGCTGTTAATATTGATGATGCTAATCACCCCACTTTGAGTGCCGGCACCACCACGCATAATGGGCTGTGCTTGCTTCAGAAGATGTGGCAAAGTCTCCAACAATATTTATTTTATATTGCGATATGTGCAACTTCTAATACGAAAACGAAACGCTGGGCTAGACCAATTTTATTAAATAGTAGAGCAACACGGCTTAGCGTACCTATACGTTGTGCAGCTACAATATTTATTTCTTGCGTCATCGAATCAGCAGCTAGTCATACGTAAAGTAATCAGCTTCCCTCTCAAAGGCAGTTGGGAAGCACTGCAGTTTAATAATCGACAATTTGCGATGATCGGCTTGATTCGTACATGTCACAGCGTACTTTTCTGGTAGCCACGGTGTATTTGCAATCCTGTTTGGCGCATTTTCATTGCAGACTTTTCTACAATTTTGTGCTGCAAGTTTCATTCATGCAAGGAAAGATTGGTGCCTGCGGGTGCCGCAAGCTACTGTTGTTATGGTGATTATTTCTCGCTACGTTCGCTTTGGCTACCTGCTGTTGGTGCGCTCAAAATATTGCTAGGCCCTACCTCGCGATGATATGAAAAAAACTAATTTAACAAAATGGTTCTCTAGCTTAATTTATTGCAACAAGTCTGTAAATTGGGGCTACACCCAGTAAAAAATCACATGAAAAATTTCAGTAGTTTGTCGTATTTCGTGATTCTGATGTTCGGTCATGTGTCGTATTCCTGTCCTAATTTTGATGTTCCGTCATGCCGAATTCCTGTCTTGTCATGATCCTGATGTACCACCAGTAGTTGCACATGGTTTCAATGTTATTGCCCATTGTGAAAAGTAGCATAAACGGCAGTTTCGTTGTGACTACACGAATGTTTTTCGTTGAGAAAATTGACTTTGTCGTTACGACAGAAATGTGTGTCGCTACAACAGGGGGCTTTGTGTCGTAACAACAGGGCTTCTGTTGTTACAACAAAGTTATTTGTCGTACGACAGGAATTATTGGTAGATTTTTTGCGGTATTCCTGTTGTGATTTTAGACTGGGACAGAATTTTTCAGGACTGACCAAAAGCCAAGACACAGCGCACGCAATAATCTACTATACCCTCTCTATACTAGTACGCCCTCTATACTGGTATGTTCATTTGAATTCCCGGCACTAAATGAGGTATTAATAACTCAATGAATTTATTACCCGGATAAAAACACAGCTAAAAGTGATCCCTACACGATCATCACCTCTGCCGCTTCTGCGGGGCTATAGCGATACAGGAGCCCGAAGATCCGTTCCTCTACGCTAGCAGCGCTTACAGCCGAACAACAAAGTGGCGTCGCCTTTCATAGGGGCACCCAAAGATGCCAAGTGAGCAGGGGATTTCAACAGCGTGGATTTCTTGACGTAATCGGGCTTTGCGAAACATTGGATATGACAATGCGAAGAGGTCTTTGTTTACGTGTTTCAAAGGGCAGCTGTACCTGACACCCAACACGGGATCCAATAAAGACGGCAGCCCCCGGACGCTAACGCTATTTTCTCTTCAGTTTTTGTTTTTGTGCGTGCGTGTGTTGCGCCATCCCAAACTTCGCAACTTTGCACCTTTCATTTTTCGCAGCACCTCCTCATCCCTCGGGAACACGGCTGATCTGTCAGCGGGCCTGTTAGCAAATTCAATTTTGTAAAGCCCCTGACACGCTGCATATTTTGTTGGAGGTTCTTCGTTCGTTCTTACATACATTCGGGACGTCATCCCATGCGCTGAAATACATTTCATGGAAAACTGACGAAGAAAGCATAACGTGGTTAGGACAGACATGAAAACAAGATTTAGAATTTTAAATAGGCGGCGAACTATTTGAAATTCACGCGAGGGAAGTCGAATGCCACAGAGGGAGGGAAGTGTGTGTTAGCTTGAATACGGTTAGTCTCTTTATATTTTAAGGTTAACAATATGCATATACTCCTATTTAATCAGTAACGGAGCTGTTCCAAGTAAAAACGCAAGAAAATGGGAAACAACCTAGACCGAAAAATATGGGAAAGAATGCCTCACTCTGTGCCTATGCGCAATTTAATGCCCGCAGGTACCTAAGCTCTGCTTTCGAAAAAACTTCACTAACCCTTTTGCGCTAAGCCTCTCATTCACTACCGAAGCAAGATTTACTGTGGTAAAAAAACCTGGAACACCATGCCGGCTGGCTCTGAGAACGCAACTTCAAAAATGCTAAGGTTCAGTGTACATTTTTGGTTATGAGGTTAACTAAGCATTGCATGTTTGACTGAACGTATGTACAGTCAAGGGGAAAGTTTATGGACCATGAAAGCAGTAGTTTTGGGTTATTTCTCTGCCCCATGGCAGCCCGGTGTATAAGGAACGGTAATTTTTGAAATACTGCAGCAATTACACGACGTCTCACCGGCATACCACAGTTTGTGGGCTGCTATCGAAAAAGAAATAACCGAACATTGTGATTTTCGTGATCCGTAAACGTTTGCTCATAGCTGTAAATAGTTGCTGAGCATAAATTTTGACTCGACCAAGTAAATTCTGAACGCCCGAATAGTGGCGTCATCGTAAGAACAACGGGCGACCTTCTGCAGTGCTCCGGTGTTTTCTTGTGAACGGTGAAACTCCAACGTGAAAACCGTGAAACTCCAGATTTTCTGGCCGTGGTAGTGTCTTTTCCTCCTAATTACAAAGCACCGTATGAAATTCCTGTGCTTTTGGTATTAAACGTCGTACAGTGCAGCGCGCTTCCGAAGATTTTGTTGGCATTCTATTTTCCTCACAGCTTCGTTTTCTATTTTTGGCAACCCAACGGTCATCGTGACATCACATACCAGGAAAGTGAAGCCGTTCACGTTCTCTCCCAAGGTGCATGACCCAGTAGCGGTTGCATAACGCACGAAAGCTCTGTCATTCCATACGTATTTCATTTTACTTCGCTTGCGCACCACCCACTTACATCACACATAACAGCAACGCCCCATCCGCACTGTAATATGCGTCATACCTAGACAATGACATGTGCAGGGTATGTTTCGCAAAACCTAATTAAAACAAAAATAAATGTGACTTCGCTTCGTCTACATAAAGCAGGTTGCGCGCGTAGACGAAGTTCCCAAAATTGACTGGTTACACGAATCTTCTAGGGCTTCTTGACTGAAGCTAGCAGTACTGAGTAAATAAACAAAATAAACAACTAAACTAGAATCCGGGTTTCAGGTCCAAGCTGTCAAGATCTCCTGCGGATACAGCGACGGATCATAGGTGACCAACAACAAACGCTCCAGCTACCCTCTTTAGTTCGTCGGTGGGGAAACTCTCATCAGTATACAGCCGCAACTCGCCAGAAGGGGGCAGATTGAGCGTTTGTTCTTGTATCACTCGCCCACATAACATACACTCACACGCACACTCAGATGCATGGGCGCACAGTCACTAAGTTGAGATCACATGTGGAAATAGGGTTTGTACGGATATTTACCTCGAGGCATCCTTTCGTGCGGACGAAGCACACCCCGTTCATTTGCAGCTATGAAACTCGTTACCTGAGCTTATCTTGCAGGGCCATGTGTCCTCTCGCCGCTACTCCACAAACTACGGCGATGAACCGAGTGATTTTCTCTCGGGGAATCCGAAGGCCAGTAGCATTCGAGACGGCGCAGATTAGGCCACTTACGCCGGCATTTCAACCGGGTCATAATACTACGCGAGCGGGGAGACGCAGGGAGTGGTGCGTCGTTTCGTCTCGGGCTCCTGCGCCTCATGTCAAATGATGCGCCTCGCGGGGGGGGCCCAGCCGAGTGAAGCGACCCGCGCACAACGCCTGGCTGCCGGGCCAAGAGGACTTGGAGAAAAGTATACGCTGTCTGGAACGTCATCGGCGGCGCAACGCGAGAAAACAAGGCAGGAAATTCCGTCTGCGTGTCTTCGCAAAGGTGGAACGACTTCGCGTTGTCTCGTGGATCCCGGGACTGAGGGAACACTCTCACAGAAAAGAGTTCACAAATGTTTCCACCACCACCACATCGCGTCCTTGACGCAAAGTTTAATTTTTTGTTCACGGGATGCAAAACTCACACACGTTAACGTGAGAGCTTGAGCGCGTTGGAACTCCATTGAACTGATGCTTACAGCGCGAAAAACCGCACATCGGCCAGACTTCAAGGTGCCTCAACGTCCGCCTACGTGAACACCTTATGAATGTACAGAGTGCGTACACACTGGATACTTGAGCGCCCGTTGCAAAGGTTGTGCCCTGTTGTAAGGATTCGGCCCCTGTTTACAATGAGTGTGTGGTTATTTTAGGAGCAACAATCAGGTCGAGAGATTCCCAATGCGACCAAACGATAGGCTTCTTCAAATTTCTTTGCAACCCAACGTTAGGTAACAAAAACTGTGGCCTCAGCGACTTCTCCTATAGGCACAATTTCGTTCCAAAGGACACGGCATTCGTTTTAGCAGTTCTCACTTGAGTGTGCCATCATAGAACGCAATAAAACACCATTTGGGTGCTGCCGTTCAAATAGATAGTACTGACATTGTTGCGCTCGTGTGCGTGTCTCCACCGAGCGCCGAAACTGAGCCAGCCTGATCTTTGGTGACCGTGTGTTTTATGTGGGGATCTGTAGTGAACGTAATGGAAAGCGAATCCCGTCATATTGCTGTCGTCTTAGCAATCTGACGAGCGCTGTCGAGCGCAGGAAAAACTCAGAAATAGCAATTCAGACTCCTTGGGTGAGTTCGGTGCGAAAATTCGTGTTTTGGATCGGTGAATTGATGTCGCAGCCCAATGGGGATTGGTGAGTTGGCCGTGAGCTTCTGACAGCAGCAGTCATCGCCCCGAGTCAATTTCCTTGAGTGAGTACGCGAAAATGCTTTGAAGCCTATATTGATTCTTTACACTATGTAACCTTATCATTGAGCCGAACCACGTTTCAAGCAACGTCAAGCTACGTGTACCGCTTGACGACATCAGACCTCAAAGCGTAACGTTAGGTCTAAATATTATCATCACCATAATCATCATCATCATCATCATCATCATCATCAGGACTATTTCCAATTCGCAGCCCGAGGACGCGTTGTTGATCAGCCTGGCAGCTCCCACCCCCCTTTCGTAGCCAATAGGGACGTCAGGAGGTCTCATGCCCTCTCTCGTAGCAAATGCCTACACGCGTTCGCAGTCACGTGACGCGTTACAGCCGATTCAGACGTCAGGCCAGCGCATACCCGCATTGGTAGCCAATGAGATTTTGGGTAAAATTATTTTTGTTGATTGATTGATTATTAGGTTTAACGCGCCGACGCTACACAGGCTATGTGGCGCTTTAGTGGAGGGCTCCGGATTAATTTTGACCGCTTAAAAATCCTTAACGCGAGCAGAAATATCAAACACACGGGCTTTTTCGCATTTCGCCCCCACCAGAAAAGCGGTCGCCACGGCAGGAATCGAACCCGCGTCCATGGGCTCAGCAGCACAACGCCTTAGCCACTGAGCCACCGCGGCTAGTGATTTTTCTTACAATATCGTAGAACGGGCTATATAGTGTTTTCGTACTAAAACATTACAAGGACTTGGTGAGAGATTTTGGAGCGTTTGCAATGTAATTACCACATAGCGAATTGATGCCTCTTTTATACCTGCCAAATGGCGACGTGAAAGAGATCGAAGCCTAAAGAATTGCTGTTTCGCAATGTTTTCTTAACCATTGCCCCACGTGCTGCTATTAGCGCTGACCGCTAAGGTATTACTTAGTCGTTACGATTTATTTCGGCGCTGGGAGAAGTCACAACTTTCCGTTCGGAAATAGAAAACCGCCACCGGAAAAACAGACTTGGGTGGCTGCAAAAAAGTATGCTATTTTGGTCGCTGCTTAGCTTTTTTTTTTTTGTTAGCTTCAAGCCCCTGAGTCCGGCAAAGGGCTTGCCTGCTTTGCCTGCCTGCATACCTTGACAAGGCGTGAGAAGTTCGTTAATTGCACTGCATTTGTTATTTGGTGTTTTTAAGGGCTTATGACCTTACAAACACTTTTTTTATCTTGAACTGAAGAGAACAGAGGGACCGGGATTTTAGTTCTGCCATCGTTTAACGATATGAATCAAGTAGGTGAGTTGAACGAAACTGAGGGACGAAACCGATCCTGCTACTTCGCCCCTACAGCCTGCTCTTTCGACATGAGTTACAGGCGGCAGCTTTTGCGATGTTTTGCGGCCTATTAAAAACTATTACACCCTCCGGCAAGTTATTGTTAAACATGCTCCTGGAAGTAATTGTTAACTTGAGACTATTTCCTTGCGGGTAAAATGTTCAGAAGTTACCAGAGGTCAACCTGTGCGCGTTCATGTGTGTTCAAAATGTACAACATGTGCCCTGGTGTAAGTGCTACCCTCCTTTTTGTGGGTGCTTGTGTGTTTGAAGTCCAAAATTGCGACCGCCCTCTTGAAGCACCTGGCTGGCGGTACTCAACTAATCTATACTGGAGGCTTGCCACTGCAGCAGCCTTCGGCAGAAGTTCGGTTTCAACATCCGCCAACATTGTTTGTTTTTTATTCTCTGGATAAAAGTATCAAGGTATCAATTTATCAATAAAGTATCAATTTCTGCGCCGGATGAACCACGGACTGTGGATTATGGCCGCGTAGGTGTCAGCTTTAACACTTAGAGCCCGCTTAACTGTGGACCGAGGGATATCCGGGTTCCGTGGAACGGCTTCCGCTATGGATTCGCACCCGGCCACGTGCTCTTTGTCATCGACTTCCGCCAGAGCAGCCCGCAGACGAGCCACAATAAAAACCAAATCCAAAGACAAATAAGTTTTTAAAAATGTACATAAATAGTAGCAGGCGCTGCAACTGTTGCAGGCAATTTTTCCCCTCATTTTTCTCTCTCTCTTCGTTTGATTATTTTAGGAGGTGAAGCTAAGATTTTTTTTTTTTCGATCTCGGCGTCACGCGGGACATTTCGTTGTTGTTACTTTCTCTCGTATTCATAGCTGCCTGAACTTAGTTAAATATTCAAAATGAAGGAGGAATAATAGAAAGAGGACCCCTGATGAGCGCGGAAACGGCTTCGTTAGCATCCATTATTCACGCGGTTCGCCACGGCCGGCGCGAGTTCGGCGACACCCCGCGAGTTCGGCGGAAAGCATTCGGTTCCTTTCCGATCGCGAGAGTATAGGCGTCTTTTTTGCTTCCGTTTTTGGCCGTGGACGCCCACGAACTAGAATACGGCATTTTTTTCTGTAGCATTTTCTGCAGGTGCGTATGTGAGAGTGATACTAAAGTTTCGAGAGAAAAAAAAAAAAAGAATTGGCATTCTACAAAGATTACAACGAACAAAACAGTTACAAACGTAATGTTGGCTGGTTAAGCGGTAAATCATATGCTGCCGCGCACAGAGCTGCATAAAACGCAGCCGATGCGGCAATTGTGAGACGTTGTTACATCGTCAATATTTTCTTTTTTGTTATTTTTACTGTGCGCATAACTGCGCTGTAGGCACAAAACTATAGGGCAGCCATCGTTTAAACAAGTTGGCGCAGCTTTCAGTAGTGGTGCAAGGCTTGAGGAACAGCGGAGCGGGGGGTCGACCTAGATTTCTCCCCCTGGGATCTGTTGTCAGTGTGTGGGACCGACCGGAGCGGCCTTGTAAAATGCAGCTAAAGTTGGCCTTACCTCTGAACATTTAGCCTAGCCTAGCATGAACATGGCAAAGCCTAAATAAATTTAGCTAAGCCTAGCAAAACCTAGGAAAACTTAGCAGAACCGGAAGAAACTAGGGCGACCCCAAGCTCCGCTGTTCCTCCAGCCTTGCACCACTATAGTGCAAGCTGCGCCAACTTCTTTTGGGTTTTAGTAGCCCAAGAAGAACTATCACCTTTCAAATGGTATATATAGTAAGGGCTGCGCATGCGCATATGCCCCTTGTGCGCACACTCGAGCAGGCACGAAAGTCGGCTTCACTGTTACAATACCTTATCTGCGGTGCTGCACCCTTTACAGGCGGCTGTTTTTTTCTGGTCTTTTTTGTTATTATTGCTCACGCCACCTTACCAAGGTTAATCTGAAACAGCTCTGCGGTTAAAAAAACATTTCCGCACTTGGTCTTTTACTTATGATTCGCATGAGAGAGAAAGAGATAAATAAATAAAAGTG
The DNA here is from genome assembly GCF_048455015.1 of Haemaphysalis longicornis. NCBI lineage: Eukaryota > Metazoa > Arthropoda > Arachnida > Ixodida > Ixodidae > Haemaphysalis > Haemaphysalis longicornis. Next base: position 48,484,116 of record NW_027526460.1, read on the forward strand.
GGGCAAACCTCTTTACCGAATAATCCAGTTCAAAAGAAAGAAGATTCAACGAGGCTTTCGCCTTAACATTCTTATCAATTTCTAAGCCTCCCTTATAATTTTCTTTAACACTGGCACCGCGACAAAGTACCTGAGTTCAGTTTACGTGAAAGTTCTCGCAATCAAAACATTGCCGTGCACGAGCGCGCTGCGAAAATTGAAACTTGTCGCACGTTCCCACAAGTCCGAAAAACGGCCGCGCCCGTGGGAAGCCGGCCAGGTGCGGCGGCATGGGAGGACGTTTAAACGAGCATCCGCCGCTTCTGCCCCCGTGGCTCCCGTATTGATGAAAGCATGCGGTGCGATATGTCCGAGCTTTTTTACTAGCCCAGCCACGTCTTGCTGACTTGGTGCGTCGTCCGCAAACAACGCTGGCTGCGTCTCAACACACAGCGAATGTTGTTCCTCCGGGGCAGCCCAATGCCGGCACTGCTGCCTGTCTTGTTGCTTTACTTCTGCCAAGCATGCTGCTAACAAAGCAAGGTAAACATTTTTCCTTGAATAAAAGTTTGCTCTCACACAAAGGACGGCAATTTAGTGCTGATTCTTTCAACCGGGACTTTAAACAGGACTGCGCTTTGAAATGCGTACCTCGCCAAGTGTAGCACGTCAAAGCATGGCTATGTTCTTTCGTGGTTGCCGTCAAATGGAACACGGAATAAGTTCTGCAAAATGTTTATCAGGTCTGTTAAAAAGAGGTGGCCACAGCGAACAGCGGTGATGTATATATAAGGTTAGCTTGCTTCACCACAGGAAAGCAAAAAACAATTTCATGGCATCGCCTATTAAAATTATTAGCTTAATCAACGAGACAGAAATCTAACTTCATTAGGACTTCGATTCTTGCCGCCGATTTCACTTCATCTGCCCGGTGCAGCCATCTGGGCGTTATTGTGTAGACAGATGGAGAAAAACTGACAGATGGACACATGGACTATGGAGGATATAGATAAGTGGATGACTCAGCCGCCATAGTCTAGGCAACGACAGAATGCGCCGCCTGATTTCGTTGTTGCCAGAAGGTTGGTAAAGTAGGCTGGTGGTATGGCATCCTTCCGCAGGGTTTCAATGAGTAATTTTAGAGTTTTGATATTATATACCTAATAAACATTATTTATTTATTTAATAACTTAGTAAAAAGCAAGAGGAAGCCCAGTGTGGTCGTCTTTCGTCTTAAGTAAAGAGGTCATAATCCTGTTACCTATGGCTCTTCGTACTAAATTTATGAGGGTGATCGGCACCTGAGCGGTCAATTAAATACTGTCTTCGTAGAAGAACCGGAAACGGCGTACCTCTACGTGAAGCCGTGAAACCGTCTTCAGCACAATCCAGGAAAGCTAAATTTAACTAAACTAAAATCATCTTTCGGGGACAGGTGGTCCAACATTACGAGCAATTTAGCTTTATCGGATAAATTTTGTGCCTAAGAGAAACATGAAACAAAGAAGTCCACAACTATGTAGCTGGCGCAGTATGTGATGGGTGAGGATAATATATAATATGCGGCGAACACTTTGCACTCCGGGATAAAGAATATTAGATTATAAGAAAATTAGAAGAGATCGGAGAGAAGTGATATGAACCGAAATGAATTTAAAACCAACGAAAAGCATATACTCAGAAAGCCCGACCAAAGTTTACGTAAGTAGGTTCACTAATAAAAACGTTCGGCGAACTTTCAGAACTTCCTTCTCGACGCCTGTCTGAAATATCGTTAACGACGGGTGCTTCGACTTTCTTTTCGTCAGCTATAGATGGTTTTCCCCCATAAATTATTTTCCTCTACGCAAGATCAATGTGCTGTACTTTAACAAGGACTTCATAAAAGGCTGGATCGTCTATAGATGTATAGCCGCCCAAAAGAGAATGGTGGTCACATTGCGTCTCGGCAACATTGCCGCATCGTTGTTGAACGAGGACCTTAGAAACCACAGAGAGTTTCTAAAGCTTTACTGCGTGAACGGTCATAATCTTTATGACACTAAACATAGGAACTCGTGTCACTGGATGCAAAAAGAGCCTACTAGGGAGAAAATGGCATTCGTCAGGCTCAAGCAAAAGCAAGGGCCACACAACTATTCTGCGTGCACTGAGAGACGTGTAAACTGCAAAAAAAGCTGAAAGGAACTATGCAATGCATTTTTCAGCATTTGTCTTACCTGAAATGCTTTTATAACGTAGTCAACTAGCGCACTCAGTACATAGAATAGGTGGTCACAAAGTACCTCAGCCAAAAATTACTGCCCTGCGCACATCTGATAAATTGGTAACCTGCTCAGAAGATTTTTCTCTTTTCAAACGAAGCTTGTATCAGCTGACTCGTGTCGCCAACGGTGTTGCTGTTGGCGTCATACCCCTAAACTTTCTCCTCGCCACCCTCTCTTCCTCCTCACCCGCAGCTGGCGGCCGGATCACGTCATACTCCAAGCCAGTCACAGGCGCTCCCTCCTTCCGGAGGAGAGGAAGCAAGGATAGCTCGCTCCGCCTGCACCGTCTCTCGCCAGTTCAAGGCCAGCTTCGCAATGGGCAGGCCGCGCTTGGTCCGCTCGGCTGAAGCGTAGGCGGCCCTAAAAGAACGACAACGGGAGCAGGCCCGTGACCGTGCGCGTGCTCGACGAGCTAACCCCGAGTTTCGGAAACTGGAATGCCTGGCGAAACGACAACGGTGGGCCGTTAAAGGGGTTGGGCATTTGGTTTTACAGGGATTTCACAAAGGACTGGTTTGGTTTATGATTTCACAGGGATGCACAAGCTTGGCGTGCACACCTGTTCGCAGTAGGGGATGGTTGTACGTCTTTCTCGGGTGTTCACGTTGTTTGAGCGCTTGAATTGCATCATTCACCGGCTATTGGACGGCTTCCTTTCATTTGCAGCAATAGACACCCTCGATATCCACTTTATAGAATACCGCAACAAAAGAAAAACAGAAACAGAACGCCGCATCTGCTGCGACGAGCAAATCCCACAGTACCAGTCCGTGCTGGCGATAACGGAACGAAGAAAAAAATGAACACGTTTGTTGGAAGCATTGCAGGGTCCCTTAAACAATGCACGTCGTCAACACCTTATAGTCCCCGCAGTGACAAAACTTGACGAATGTTTTAGGACGAGTACGCACTTACGGGAAACGACGTGGTTTTTGGATTTGCACACCATTTGACTCGTCGGGCTGTCACTCTCGAACGTAGAACTCTACCGTAACGGTATATTAGCTACCTGCAAGCCCCCCTCCCTTCCCCCCAAGTTCTGCCGCTGTTAGTTCCTCGTCGAATGCTGAGAAGCGTGTGGACAACGTTCGGTACGCAATTCAACTGTCGGGGCGAACATATATTGGATGTCCTCCACATGTAGGCCGAAACTGCAGAACGCCCAGCGATTCACCGACTACACAGGGCGGGCTCGTCGTTCCGCTCGAGTCATTGTCGTGGTCGTCGCACCCGTAATTAGCCGCCTTGCCAAGCGGGCTACGGCTGGCCGTCACGTTCCAGCCGCGCCCGCCTACGACGATTAAGTCGCTCGCAATCGTTTACGGAACGTCACTCATCGTCGCGGAGCGGAATTGCGGAGAGCGTAAACGCCGGAAATAAGACGCAGTGCTTATCCCGCGCTCGCGACGCCAAACACTAGACGTTGTTTACCAAGGTGCCTGCATCGAATGTAACTCTGTTTGCACAAATTGTGGCAGAAAAATAATGCGAGCAGTCTATGAAAAAAGAGGGGTTTGTGTCTGCGTCGCTGAGGAGAGCATAGATACACACTTTGTGCGTGACGAAGCAATGATTGTTTACAATCCTAGGGAAAGGCAGCGAGGGAGAGAGAGAAAATTTTTAACCAGAACTGGGGGGTCAGCCCTCCTGGCGGCCGGGTTTGCTACGGCAGATGGGGATATCCACAGTGATGTGGGGTAAACATAGACATTGCTGGGGAAGCAGTCGGAGGGCAAACAAAAAAATTCACGCATCTCCACGACGTGAATCATGACGATTGGGCGAAGAACTGGGGATCGTTCTTACCGTAAATCACCCGTGAGAGTGCTTACTGCTGCGAAAACGATTTCCAATCCAATCCAATCCAATTCAATTTAATCTAATCCAATCCAAACCATTCCAATCCAATCCAATGCTCCTCGCGCATGCGCAGCACGGCTCTCCAGGAGCTCTATCTCTCTCTCTCTCTTCCTCTATGTCTAACCTTTTGTGAACCTTTAATTTTGCTCTTGTTAACCTTTTGTAAACCTTTTGTTCACAGATGTTTGGATTTACACGGTGCTGTGCGTCTCTCTCTCTCTCTCTCTCTCTCTCTCTCTCTCTCTTCCTCTATGTCTAACCTTTTGTGAACCTTTAATTTTGCTCTTGTTAACCTTTTGTAAACCTTTTGTTCACAGATGTTTGGATTTACACGGTGCTGTGCGTCTCTCTCTCTCTCTCTCTCTCTCTCTCTCTCTCTCTCTCTCTCTCTCTCTCTCTCTCTCTCTCTCTCTCTCTCTCTCTCTCGTCTTTTGTGAACCTTTTATTTTGTTCGTGCTAACCTTTTGTGAACATTTTGTTCACAGATGTTCCGATTCACACGGTGCAGTGCCGTGAGCACGGACGCCGGACGCCAGACGGGCATGCCTCGGCCTTAAGGTGCTTCGCCCCTAAAACGTTGAAAATGGGTTGCAAGAAAAGGCTGCAAGCAAAGTTCGAATAGAAACAAAAATTGAAGAGGATACTGTAAACGTAAACGTGTAATCAAGCTGTAAAGAAAACGGTGCGAATGAAGTGGACAGCATCACACCATGAAAAAGGAAGAATATGAACATCACTGCGCGCACGAGTATATAGTTTGAGTAACTTCTCCTGTTTTAATGCGTGGCATTGCTTGCCGAGAACACCACAGCCAAGGCTGTGTAACACCCTGCATTTCAACAATAACACAGATTTCACGGAACTTCCACCTGTAATCGTTATAATAGCGGAAATGAAGGTAACTGCTCGAACGAAATTAGGAAAACTAAAAAATAAGAAAAATGTGAAATATTACGTAAAATGGCGCACAGTATAACAACCTGTATTTCCACAGTAATGCAGATTTCGCGAACGTTCCACCTGTAATCGTTACAATAGCGTAAATGGAGACAGTTCGTCGAACAAAATTTTGAAAAAAAAAGAAAAATAAGAAACATAAAAAATTACAGACAATGGCGAACCGTGTAACGTACGGCATGTCCACAATAATTGCAGATTTCGTGGAAGTTCCATCTGTAAACGTTATATTAAGCATAAATGGAGACAATTGTCAGAACAAAATTTTGAAAAAGTAGAAAATAAGAAAAATATAACAAAATGAAGGACGCTCACACTAACGCGTTAGACTTGAAGGTAGCGAAGCTGTACGCAACCATCACGCAACGACCATCACGAAGGCTTACGTCCACGACTGCAGACGATTGCTTTTTGTTCGCCTCCACAACGACCTTTACTAGACCATTGTTGCGATAAATGTGAGCTTCATTCTTCTTTTTTTTTTGGAAATGATAATCATTGGACATCACCTTGGAGGAGGGGCGCACACTGTGACGTGTCTTTCTCGTTCAGAGTAAGTGTTGCCACGATTACGGCGACCGCTGGAGTCTCTTGTTCAGAGCAAGTGTTGCCATGACTACAGTGAACGATGGAGTTTTCTTTTGCCAGTCTGGGCCAATCTCCCAAAGTGGGCATGCTTGGCTTGACAAACGTGCGCCGGGGACGCTGGGCGGTTGCCGCGAGGCACGCACACACGAGCGTTCGGCATTTTCTTGTTTCTTTTTTAACTGCCGGGCGGTCGCCACAATCTTGCCCGATCTTTCAAGTGGCTATGCTTGGCTTGACCAACATGTGCAGGGAACGCTAGGCGGTCGTCGTCGCGAGGCAGGCGCTCACGTGCGCGCATCCGGCCCATTTTTTTTATGTTGAACTGCGGACACGAAAAATTACGATTTACTAAACAGCTTCGCTGTTGAAAAATTATCGAAAAGGACGACCCGTGTAACGCCCTGCATTTCCACAACAGTGCAGATTAGGCGCAAGTAACACCTGTAATCGTTTCAATAGCGTAAATAGAGATAATTGGCCGGACAGGATTTATAAAAAGGAAGAAAATCGGCTGTGAAGAACTCACGCTCACGACAAGCGCCATGAGAATGCTACGCATTAGTTGACGATTCTCTGAATTTCTGCAGATTTTTTTTTTCTAGTTTGGAGTCGCGCAGGAAGCGAAGCAAAGTTTTTACGTTTGAAGAGCTCGAAGAATAAAGGTGTCCCTTTTTGTACGTCCGACCCGGAAATGAGCCGTTTCCTTATCACTGTGCAATAATGGCTGCATGTTCGTTATCACATTAGGAATACATGCACATGTTTTATGTGCCCCCGCAGTAATACAAGGATTTGTGTGACCGTGGCTATACACGAACGCCCTTAATAGCATACAGTGATGTGCTTCGTAAATTCCAAGTGGCGAACCTCTCGCAGATGGAACAAATTTCTTGGACGGGCGACGGGAAGTGGATGTGAGGGTGACCACGAAACAAATTATTTTTACATTGCAGCAAGAATTTTTATTAAGGGGACCCTACAACACTTTCGAAAAGCGCTTTCAATCTTTCTTTGGCGTCTGAAACCCCTGCGAAAGCTATAGTTATCGCCAGCACGGAGCGGCACTGTGTGATTGCTCGTCGCCCCAGATACACCTTCCATTTCTTCTTTGTTTTTGTGGCTTTTTTCAGTTGCCATCGAAAAGCGTTTATTGCTGCAACTGAAGGAAAGCTGGCGAACAGCCGCTACATGGCCTTAGTGACGTAATGCGGGCCGTCGAAAAACGCAAAGACCGTTGAAGAGAGAAAAATCTTTTAAGCGAGTTTGCACAAGTTATCTGATGGGCATAGGGCAGTAATTTTCGGTTAAGGTACTTTGCGGCCCCCTAATTCAAGTACTGGGTGTGTTGGGTGACTACGTTCTGAAAGCATTTAAGATTCCAAAAAAAAAAAAGCTTTTAGAAGCGTTGCAAAGTTCCTTTAAAAAGAAGCACTCTATGCCTCACTAATAATGGTGACCGCCCCTTTTACCAAAGCGCAATGCAGGAAAGCCACATTTACACAATGGATTTCACAAAACGGAGATGATAGACAAAGGCGCATCAAGCACACCAAGAAAAGAAACACTTCCAGTAGTGGGAATCGAACCCTGGTCCCTCGTGTTATGAAGCCGACGTCTATCCGAATTCGCCACTCCTACACGGTCGAAGCAGTTTAGATTTAAAGCGAAGCTTGCTTGGTCTTTGTGATGGTGACCACCGCGTCACCAAAAAATTCCCCGCATTTCCCCGAGGGGAAGAATGTGAAAGTGCGAATGCAGGAGTTGAATTTGCGCGGTTCGGTAATGTTCGCGAAAGAGAGATCACACACACACACACAACTACAAAGAAAGAAAGATGCATTTATTCACAGACACCTATTTGTGTTGTTGTACTTGATTGCTAGAGCGGATCTCAGCTTTGAAATTTCGTGACAGTACTCCTTTAAGCGGGTGCATTAGCCCTTCTCACGCCCGATTCCTGGCCAATCCCCCACGTGGGTATGTGCCATGTCAGCGGCCAGGCAGCGCGCGCCCATCTCCCCCCGTTGCCAAGGAACACGAGGAGATTCCTGGCCAATCCCCCACGTGGGTATGTGCCGCGGACATCGCCGGTGGACGCAGGTTCAGGGTCGCTTAAGAAGTGCATTCGCACTTAAAATCGGCGAACTCCTACAATTCTAACGAAAGCGAATGAATCGCTCACCTGTAAGCTGAGCGTTAAACCATCGTTCTTGCTAATGGAAGAAGGCGTTTGAAGTTTTCAAGGGACCCTGCAATGCTTTCGATAAGTGCTTTCACTCTTTCCTTCGCGTCTGGAACCACTGCGAAAGCAATAGTTATCGCCACTACGAGTTATCGCACTGCGAGCTTTGCTCCTAGTACCAGATGCGCCTTCCATTTGTGCTTTGTCTTTGTGGCTTTTATTTAAAGTTGCCATCGAAAAGTGTTCATTGCTGCAACTGAAGGAAAACCGGCGAACAGCCGCTACATGGTCTTAGTGACGTAATTCGATCCGTCGCCGAACGCAAATACCGTTGAAGAGAGAAAAATCTTTTGAGCAAGTTTACACAAGTTATCTGATGGGCATAGAGCAGTAATTTTTGGCCGAGGTGTTTTGTGACCCTCTAATCTAAGTACTGGGTCCGTTGGGTGACTACGAACTGTGAGTATTTAAGATTTCAAAAAAAGTTGAAGAAAGTGTTGCAGGGCCCCTTTCAGGCTAGGGCTGGTAATGTTTATTTTTATTTCAACAGAGATTTTTCAACAACGGGAACGTTTTGCGTGGAAGCACGCGGATGGCTGAAGGTGGCTTTGCTTCAAAGACGAGAGTGGGTGGCAGTCTAGGGGTCTAATTACCCGAGGCATGAATCAACAAAAAAAAAAGACGACAAAGAAAGCAAACTAAAGGTAGTGTCGTTGAAGAAATAAAATGTAAAATAAATGTTAGAAGGACTAGCTCAATGGCTTCAGCAGAAGTGCGTCCGGACGACTCTGACGAAGGTGTGTTTTTCATAAAAATCACGGAGGTGCAATAGTTGCACTCGCTAGTACCGGTTTTTTTTTTTTTTTGCACAAATAAAGATAAAACATATTCTCCAGAGATCGCATGGCAGTTTAATAGTACATATAAGCCAGACGCATCCCTCCCAAACGAAACGTTCCCGCTTCATCAGTGGCGACAAACCTAGATTCATATACAACGTCTCCGGCGTCACCGGTGCTGAATACGAACCCAGCTACGGCAACTACCCAAGTATAGCGCTTAAATGGTGCTACCCAGTAACAAATGAAATTGCAGGTGAGCTAAAATAAAAAAAAACTACATAAATACATGGCTGCATGGCTAAATAGTTTCTGTAGGACTTTATGTACGGACGCGACATCAGAAACCACCGTTTCTGACGTTTTGCCACCCGAAGCGCATGTTCAACCGTAATACTCACAAATCTGCTAGCAAGTTTTAGTGTGAGCCACACACAAGTTTCGCTTTTACGGAGGGCCTGGCTTACTCTCTGTCGTACACATTTTTTTCCTTCGCGCACGCGATTTCACAACGAGCGCTATCCATGTGGATACTTCACGAATCAATAAAGGGAACCTATAAGACTTCCATAGCAACCTCTTTTTTTGTTCCTACGACGCAGATGCGAATAACTTGAACCCTTTAACCACGAAGATATTTGGAAGATTTTATGCAGTGAATCTATTACGAGGCCTCCTCTTCTCATAGCGGCGGCTCGTAAAAAAAACGCACATAACCTGCACAAGGAAGCAGAGGCTAGACTGGCAATACTCTTTTTTTTTTTCGTTGCATATTAGCGGAAGCTATGCAAAGGTCGAGGTTATTATGCATGCGGCGACAGAGTGCTCCCCTTTTTTCATGGTCGCTGAGCACGCTAACACTCCGGCGTTCCCGTCTTCGGCCTCTCCAAGCTCCCGAGCCCTGACAAATTAAATAAACGCGTCGCCCAAAGTTCCGAGGGAAAGCGACTGGCATGGAGCAGAAGCGCCGTTTTTTGTCGGTGTTCCCCTTCGTAGATTCAATACAAGCATAAAAGAAATAGCGCACCTCAGAGAAAGCTAAATTATAATATAAAGATGGCTTGGAAGAGTTATCGATCGGGCCCGTATACGTCGTTGCCTTTACTCCCCTCTCTCTGACGACGTGTATTCGTCTACTGGCAGGACACTGTAGTGTGAGGAGTTACCTACTGCAATGTCACCTCGATCACCAGGACTGGTTGATCACTACGATATGTTGATATCTCAACCCGCTACCTAAAATACCCATGACCTAAAGTTTATGGTTTAGTTATTTATATATAAATGCGCCCCAACCTTGTTTCCGTCATAGGTGATGAGGTACGTGTGACCTAACCAGGGTAGCTAGCGGTCATTTACGTCAGAGGTCGGAAACCTTTTAAAGCGGAGGGCCGAGTTGCGTGAAGACGACACGGTGGAGGGCCGGACGGCAAATCGGGTGGAAAGGAGGGGGGGGGGGGTGCTTTGCAGGCAAAGAGAAAAAAATTATGCGGATTAGCAATAATATTTGACAGTAACTGATAATAATCTGGAGGATAAGTGTGCAGATTGGGGGGGGGCAAACTGAAAGCAATCAATTCTCTGTTCGTGTCTCCCGCCTAACCCCATTTGAGGTCAAAACTGCCGTGTCGGCCTTCAGGTATGAAGTGACAGGGGGAAGGGGTTGGTTGTTCTGACGATGTGCTGGGGGCCGCATAATACTGCCCCGTGGGCCGTACTCGGCATGCGGGTTGCAGGTTGCCGACCTCCGATCCACGTGATCATACTCCTGGATGCCGGTCTGCAGTCATTAGTGATGCCGCCTTTGATCAATCCGTACCTGACTAGGCCAGCCGGGCCTCGCATATTCCGTCCTCATGGTAATGAAGAAGCGATTCGCACTATGCATAGTACGATAGCCTGACCTTGTAGGCTTTCATAATTTGTTAGAGGTTTGTTGAGAGGTTGTAAGAGGTTTGTTACAGAGGTACTTTCTCTCTGCGCGTCACAGCGAGTGTTTATCGGTCGCCGTGTGTCTATCGCCACGTGTGGGCGTCGGCAGTATCACGTCCAATGCGCCTCTGAGGAGAGATATCAAAAACAAATGTCAAAGCCCCTTTAGCAGACACATATGGTTAAAACGCGCAGCGGCTTTGATCTTGTCGGAATGACGCAATCGGACAGATGTCGGATTCAGAACGAGGGGGAGGAGGACCCAGGTTCGATTCCGACCACAAGAGGCGAAGTTTGATGCCTGCCTGATGATCGTAGAATGAGAAATCAAATAAAAATCCCCTTGCATTGCCTGTTTGACATCGCCCAATGCGCACATTCCCACCTATTAGCCACGCCAACTTATCTGCGATAAATATCATTTAAAAAAAACAGAACTCTGCACGTAAAGAATAATATGTAACATATGTAACATATGTAATATGTAATGTAATATGTAAACGTAATGAAATGTAATGTGATGTAATATGTAATGTAATGTAATGTATTTATTGTAATATGTAATATCTAATATGTAGTGCAATATATAATAAATGTAATACGTAAACAATAATAAACAAAGACGATCTTATCAATCTTTACGGTTTCTAGCTTTTTTTTTTATTTTGAACGGGCCAATGTGACATTTACGTAATCCTTACAAGAGCTTACGTAATCCTTACAACTATTCGCAGTGGTTTATTGCTTACTAGCATGCACTAGCCGAGCAATGCTTCGGCTTTTCTGTTTGGCTATGTTTAACGCACCGACGCTACACGGGCTATGCGCGCCGTAGTGGAGGGCTCCGGATTAATTGTGACCCCCTTGGAATCTTTAACTTGCGCCTAAATCTCGAACACACGGGCGTTTTTGCTTTTCGCTTCCATCGGAAAAGCGGCCACTGCGCCCGTTTTTCCTTACAATTTCATTAGGGGCGTTTTTTGCAAAGAACTCACGCCGCTTCAAGTAAAATAATTGCAGGCCTTTTCGCCAAAACAATGAAAGTGACAGGTGTCTGCGCAAACAAGGAATTTGCCGACCGTCACGATTTGCATATTCCATTACACGTCACGTACATACGAGCCCATTCCTAACGGGCACAGAAATAAATCGGTGGGACGTTTCGTTCGACGTTCTTTCCCGTCGCAAATTAGACCACTTTTTTGTCCGTATTGGGGCATTCGGAAGGAGGCTGAACACGTCACCTGTGCTTGTACACGCTTCTCGTCGGCGCGAACAACAGCGCAAAGATTCTGCCGGTGTGAACTTGTATAAAACACTCCTCGGGTTTTCGGCACACCAATGACAGTACACGGCATGTTATGAACGTTACTCAGAGGTTCTTAATGTCTTCAGAACCAGAACCCAGTTTTTGACTGTTTCTCTCCGGACCTCCTCGCGTGTTGGGCAGCAGCGCGCATTGCACGCAACTACTGAGAGGTCCACACTTACTGAAGGACAATAGGTAAACAGGGGCCACTAATGGACGTTCTAATGAATATCGTTTTCTCTTCCTCACGCCCTGTACCCCGGCCGACAGTATTGGGACCCGATGCCGTAGACGATCGATGTGGACGACAGTTACGAGGCTTGTTTAGCGCATACCTGAAGCGACCAATGATCGACTGCTGAAACGGAACAGTGCTGTCGGTTGAGTGAGCGTAGGGCTGTGAAGCAAGAGGAGGTTTCTGGATGGATGACACACCGCGACATTCGTTTTCGACGCCGGTGTACGTTGCGATCACTCGTACTGCACAACTTCGTATACAAGCGATTGCGCCACATTTGCCCAAACACTCCTTCGGGCCATCCTTTTGCGTCCCTTCGAACGCTTTCGCAACGTCGTTGCCGCTGTGACCATGTTTTCCTGCTTCGTTTTTCTCAAATTACTTCGCAAGGCGGGGTGACTCTCGGGGAAATGAGGCAGTCGACCTGCCTGGCCCCGAGAGCTGGATGGTGTTGCGCCACCAAGGAGGTTCTAACCCGACCAGCACCCAGTGAAATTTAACGGGCGCTTGCGACACGCGTCCATCCTCGGTCTTGTGTTACGAAAGGACTTCGTCGGTACAAAGAAACCTTTTAATAGCGAATGCGGGCGTCTTAGGCATGGATTTCCATCCGTTGGCTCAGAAAGCTGGTCAAACCCGTACGGCGAATGGCGCTCCTTGCAGCATGGGCGCCGAAGGGTTACGGGCAGGAGAGTATGCGGCAGCCCGTAGGATTTGGATGGTGGAGAGTACGAGCGCAGAGTGTGGTTACCCTACCCCACAATTTCCCTATAAAACAATTTCAGTTAAAATAGGAGTATTTACAAGCAAACAAATGGAGTCTGCATTATACTGTTGTAGTCATTTTATGACGCATGTGATCATGACACAGGAGTATTGAGCATGCACTAAAACGTATTCAGTGGGTTAATTATTTAATTAGTTAATTTGTTAGTTTGTTAGTTAGCTAGTTAGTTGGTTAGTTAGTTTTGTATTAAGTTAGTCAGTCAGTCGGTTAGTTAATTATTTGTTATTTATTTAGTAATTACTTTGTTAGTTAAAGTTGGTTAGTTAGTTGAGTGCTACGTTAGTCGGTTAGTTAGTTCATTAATTAGTTTGTTGGTTTGTTTTTGTTTGTTTCTTTGTTTGTGCAAGCCCACAGTCGTAGAAACGAGTTTGCTTCTATATGTAGATTACAGGGTCGTGGGTCGTGAATGCAAATGCACCACACACGGCAACAGCAGTTGCTTGTGTTAACGCAGGAAATACCGAAAGCATCGAAACAGGTATCGCCACCTGCATTCACTTTCCCGTACCACGACATTTGTGCCGCCACGATTCTGGAATTTTGAAGAGCTGATTGATGTAACTCGCCTAAATGGTTTTCTGTAACAACACATGCAATGAAACGAACAATTTTTCTTAAACGCAGCCTTAGCGTTCGTTTGAGAAAAAAACACTCAGGCAAGCTGCACCGACCTCGGGCTTCAAGATTTGAGACGTCACACATAGTAGTGCGGGAAAGTAAATACAGGGGGCGACACTTGTTTTGCCGCTTTTGGTGCTTTTGGCAATTGCTGCTTTAATAAGCCACTGTCGTTGCCGACAGCGGCATATTTGCATCCATGTCACTGTAATCTACGATAGAAGCAAAGTTGTTTCTTCATTTCAGTTCCCCTTTAAACGCTGTTGGATCCTGAATGCGGGTGACAGAGGCGGGTAGCGGATTCCAGTCATCCCAAGTCTGCACAGGAACGAAGGGAATTACATGTTTTCGTTTATTAGGAGCGCCTAACTTGAAGCCTTTTTCCAATGCAGGCCGAGGTGTACGCAGAAGGAATATTGAGGTCACGTTTTAAAATGGGGTTGGTGAAATAAATGCTTGAGAGAGGCACAAGCGGAAATTTTCCTCTCTTAATCAAGTTCCCTGAGGTTAAGAGTCCTTTAATTGAGGAATTAAGTTCATCAAGCCTGGCGACATCGCTTTTGATGATTTTATTGAAAAATATTGTTTTCGAGCGGTAATTTAAACAGGATGAAGAACGGGCGCACAGCAAAAAATAATAATGAAGACATTGCCTTCAATCGTGGGGTGAAGGTGGCTATAGAGCTAAGCCAAATGATTGCACAACACCAAATACTATGGAACAGGGCAAAGTGATTACGAATAAAGTAAAAAAACTCACGCCATATCCACGGAATGAATGATGATAAGTAGGGCGAAGCTCGAGAGGGGGAGATCATCGGTAACCGTAACTCTCCCGTGAAAGTTCGCCCATTACATCATTATGAAAGACGTAAGACTGTGTGCGTACATTGTACAAATCAACTTTTATTTTCGAAGTCAATGCTCCCACGCCCAGACCTGGTGAAAGACCCCGCACAATCGAGGACTACCCCGCACCTCACCACAATTTGTCACGTAGGATGGGACACAACGGTAAAGA